>NC_133617.1:490388464-490726798 GCF_048593235.1 Sminthopsis crassicaudata | reverse complement strand
GGTAAATGAAAACAATTTATTCCAACAACCATGAAGCAGATGTTGTCAGACATTGAAGATGCCAAAGTTATCCATTTCAGCTTGAACCATTGCTGGTCATCTTGACTTTTGTCTTGCCATTGATGACTCAGGAGGGGACAGAAAGGTTGTTGACTTTTGTGCAACTCTTGCTCTCTTAAATCCAATTCAGGTGCAAGTCAAGATACTACTCATGATTTCATTAGTCGTCTTTGGAAAGAAAGGATGAACAACAACAAAATAATTTAAATAAACTATAAGAACTCAAAAGGAAGGAAAATTGATGAAAGTTGAAATAACTACTTTAGAGAACTTATAGAGAGTTATTTTTCTTAAAGGATGAGTAGGTTTTTGAGAGACTGGTAATGGGATTCAAAGAAGGGTAGTAGACAGTCCCTGTTCTCAAAGAGAATATAGTGTAATGGGAGAGACAGCATATGGATAATTATGTACAAACAAGATATACACAGAATAAACTGGAGATCATCAATAAAAGGGCACTAACATTAAGGAGAATTAGAAAAGTCTTCTTGTAGAAAGTGGAAATGAAGGAAACCAGGAAAGTCAGGAGGCAAAAATAAGAAGAGAAATAATTCCAGGATTGGGGAACAGCAAGTAAAAATCTCTCTATTCTTGAGATGGAGTATCATGTACAAGGAACAACAAAGAAGGCAACTATTGTTCCTGGATGCCAGAGTAAGATATAAGAAGATTGAAAAGATAGGATGGTGTCAGGTTCAAACCTCTTAATTTTGGATGTCAAGCAGAATATTTATATTTGATTTGATAGAAAGTTGTGTGAGGGGGTGTGGTGTGATAAGGTCAGATCCTGTTTTAGGAAGAACAGTTTGAAAAATGAATAGAGGATAGATTGGATTGTGGAGTGATGTGGCAGACAGTCCAGGTATGAAATGGTAAAGATTTTTACCAAGGTGATGATATTATTTAAAGACAGAGACATTTATAAGAAATATTATGAAGCTTAACTAGACAAGACTTAGCAACAAAGCATAAAGAGGAATGTAGAGTATTCCAAATAAAGGGGCCTAATGATTGAAGACAAGAATTAAAAGCATAGAATTCCTATGTGAGACCAATAATCATTATAGTTGAAAATTATTAAAACCCTGAATTTAATTAATCGCTTCCCCAGTGGCCTCCTTAAACATCCTATGTATATATGTGTGTGTGTGTATCTTTATTAATCTCTTTAATCTGTCTCATCAAGGTGAATCCATCTTTCAAGAGTACATATAGCTTTTATTCATGTCTTCTCATCCTGGGTGACTGTTATTCATATCTACTTGTTCTAGGAACCTTCCTCCCTTGGTGTTCTGTAGATCATGCAGGTAATAGATAATCCATTGACAATCCCTCATTTTTGCTGTGTGACTAACTCAACTCCATTTCCTTTAATGTATTTTTTTTTAATCATACCTTTAGCACTATTTCCATTCCAACTCAATATCCAATCAAAAGGTGCATAGGAATATTTGAACTGAGAAGAGAATGCCAATCTTGTTCCCGAGTAGAGAGCAGGACTTTTCATTATTCCCAGCTGGAAATAGTTTCACCAAACATTCATGTGTCATCCTCCCTGTCTCTCTAATCCCTAGACCTAAGTGCACCCTTGTTCTATTTTATTAAATTTATATACATGTACTTTTTAACTAATACATTGTGTACGAGAAAACACATAAAATAGATAAAGATGAAATCAGATAATTTCCGATCCTGTTTTTCATTTGGGGCCTAGATCATTGTCATTATATATAATTTCTATCCCAGATACATTTATTGATGAACTAGCTTTGCAGTTTATCTATCAAAATGCTAGTCCAGGCCAGTTATCTCCAAATTCTTTTGATAACATAATTAAATCTTTTTTTAAAAAAAGGAAGAAATAAAGAAAGCTGAAAAACAATTCAGCAAAACTAGCCAATATATTGAAAAAGTCTGCTATTATATGCAGTATCCCATGTTCACAGTCTCCCAACCTCTGTAAAGAAATTAGGGGCAGATGTTAGGGGGTCTGAGAAAGCATTTCTTCTCCTACCTATTTTTGAGAGCTAAGCTTGTAAGACTGAAAATGGACAATTATTTTTTGCAAAAATACATTGGGTATATAATAATATTATGTCCCTTAAGAAGGAAAAAATGGTCTCAAGGACCCCAAATGTCTCTAATAAGCCCTGAAAAATGAAAAACTCAGATATCTCATGAAATGTTTCTTCTTACTTCTGAACACACACCAAACTCTACTACTTGTCTTTCTAAGTAGAATTTATCACCCATCCTTTCTGTTTAGCTGAAACTTTTTTTTCTTATATGATTTCACCGATAGTCAGATTGTCAAAATCAATTGGATTTATTTTTTCTTCAGTAGTACTTCCCCTTAATCACTGGACAAGGAACTCATATTTAAATGAAATGATGTCCACTATTAATTTTTCTCTCTGTTCTTAACTTGCTTGATCCAAAAGCTTCTTCCTTTGTTGGTGGTTGTCTTATTTTCAAAGACCAAAAAGATATCATTATGTTAGAGTCAACTTACAGTGTGTCCAACTGTGGCTGATCAGACCAATATAAGCTCAGAATGCTCAGCCACAAGTCAGACACAAATAATCCCAATTAACATATTGTGTAGATTCTCTGACTTGGTGCATCTTGTATTTCTTCTGAGCTAATTAGTCTTCTACCAAAATTGTATTCAAAGAGTTAACAACATTAGTAGGAGCTACTAGAACCTGTGCTCAGCTATCATTGATTTCAAGGACATAGAGAAAACCTTCACAAGTCCAAATCAGAGTATGAATTTATACAGAAAAATCTTTATGTATAAGATCCCCCCAAAGGGACTTAAAAGGAGGGGGAAAGGATACTAAAAAGGGAGGGCTGCGTGTCACAAGTGGGGTCTATAAATTAAATATCGGGGAAGGGGTTCAGGGGGGTCAATGGATAAAAAAAGCATAATCAGGGGATAATATGATGGCAGGAAATACATAATTAGTAATTTTAACTGTAAATGTGAATGGGATGAACTTTCCCATTAAATGGAGGGGGATAGCAGACTGGATCAAAAGTCAGAACCCTATAATATGTTGTTTACAGGAAACAGTTAAAGCAGGGAGATACTTACAGAGTAAAGGTAAAAAGTTGGAGCAGAATCTATTATGCTTCAGGTAAAGCCAAAAAAGCAGGGGTTGCCATCCTTATCTCAGATCAAGCAAAAGCAGAAATTGATCTAATTAAAAGAGATAAGGAAGGAAACTATATTCTGCTAAAAGGTAGCATAGACAATGAAACCATATCAATAGTAAACATATATGCACCAAGTGGTATAGCATCTAACTTCCTAAAGGAAAAGTTAAGAGAGTTGCAAGAAGAAATAGACAGCAAAACTATAATAGTGGGAGATCTCAACCTTGCACTCTCAGAATTAATTAAATCAAACCACAAAACAAAAAAGAAAGAAATTAAAAAGGTAAATAGAACATTAGAAAAACTAGGCGTGATAGACCTTTGGAGAAAACTGACTGGTGACAGAAACTTTCTTTTCAGCAGTTCATGGAACCTATACAAAATTGACCATATATTAGAACATAAAGATCTCAAAATTAAATACAGGAAGGCAGAAATAGTAAATGCCTTCTTCTCAGATCACAATGCAATAAAAAGTACATTCAATAAGAAGTTAGGGGTAAATAGACCAAAAAGTAATTGAAAACTGAATAATCTCATCTTAAAGAATGACTGGGTGAAACAGCAAATTATAGAAACAATTAATAATTTCACCCAAGATAATGACAACGATGAGACATCATACCAAAATATGTGGGATGGAGCTAAAGGGGCAATAAGGGGAAATTTTATATCTTTAGAGGTTTATTTGAACAAAATAGAGAAAGAGAAGATTAATGAATTGGGCCTGCAACTTAAAAAGCTAGAAAAAACCAAATTAAAAACCCCCAACCAAAAACTAAACTTGAAATACTAAAATTAAAAGGATAAATCAATAATATTGAAAGTAAAAAAAAAAACTATTGAATTAATAAATAAAACCAAGAGTTGGTCTTATGAAAAAGCCAATAAAATAGACAAACCTTTGTTAAATCTGATCACAAAAAGGAAAGAGGAAAATCAAATTGTTAGTCTTACAAATGAAAAGGGGTATCTTTCCACCAATGAAGAGGAAATTAGAGAAATAATGAGTTACTTTGCCCAACTTTATGCCAATAAATTTGATAACAAGTGAAATGGATGACTACCTCCAAAAATATAGGCTTCCTATATTAACAGAGGAGGAGATAAGTTGTTTAAAAAGTCCCATTTCAGAAAAAGAAATAGAACAAGCTATTAGTCAACTGCCCAGGAAAAATCCCCAGGACCAGATGGATTTACATGTGAATTCTACCAAACATTTAAAGAACAATTAGCCCCAATGTTATATAAACTATTTGAAAAAATAGGGGATGAAGGAGTCCTACCAAACTCCTTTTATGACACAGACATGGTACTGATGCCTAAACCAGGTAGGTTGAAAACTGAGAAAGAAAACTATAGACCAATTTACTTAATGAATATTGATGCTAAAATCTTAAATAAGATATTAGCAAAAAGACTTCAGAAAATCATCCCCAGGATAATTCACTATGATCAGGTAGGATTTATACCAGGAATGCAGGGCTGGTTTAATATTAGAAAAACTATTAGTATAATTGACCATATTAATAATCAAATTAATAAAAACCATATGATCATCTCAAGAGATGCAGAAAAAGCATTTGATAAACTCCAACATCCATGCCTACTAAAAACACTTGAGAGTATAGGAATAAATGGACTATTCCTTAAAATAGTCAGAAGCATATATTTAAGACCATCAGTAAGCATAATATGTAATGGAGATAAACTGGAACCTTTCCCAGTAAGATCAGGAGTGAAACAAGGTTGCCCACTATCACCATTACTATTCAATATTGTATTAGAAATGCTAGCCTCGGCAATAAGAGTCGAAAAAGAGATTAAAGGAATAAGAGTAGGTAATGAGGAAATCAAACTGTCACTCTTTGCAGATGATATGATGGTATATTTAGAGTACCCCAGAGATTCTAATAAAAAGTTATTAGAAATAATTCACAACTTTAGTAAAGATGCTGGATACAAAATAAATCCACATAAATCCTCAGCATTACATCACCAAAAAAATGCAACAGCAAGAGATACAAAGAGAAATTCCATTCAAAACAGATGTTGAGAGTATAAAATATTTGGGAACCCACCTACCAAAGAAAAGTCAGGAATTATATGAGCAAAATTACAAAACACTTGCCACAAAAATAAAGTCATATTTAAATAATTGGAAAGACATTCAGTGCTCGTGGATAGGCCAAGCAAATATAATAAAGATGACAATATTCCTCAAATTAATTATTTATTATTTAGTGCTATACCAATCAGACTCCCTAGAAACTATTTTAATGACCTAGAAAAAATAACAACAAAATTCATATGGAAGAATAAAAGGTCGAGAATTTCAAGGGAATTAATGAAAAAAAGTCAGATGAAGGTGGTCTAGGTGTACCTGATCTAAAGCTATATTATATAGCAGCAGTCACCAAAACCATTTGGTATTGGCTAAGAAATAGACCAGTCAGTCAGTGGAACAGATTAGGTACAAAGAACAAAAAAGGATATAACTATAGTAATCAAGTGTTTGACAAACCCAAAGATACCAACATTTGGGATAAAAATTCATTATTTAAAAAAAACTATTAGGAAAACTGGAAATTAGTATGGCAGAAATTAGATATGGACTCACACTTAACACCAAATATGAAGATAAGCACAAAATGGGTCCATGATTTAGGCATAAAGAATGAGACCATAAATAGATTAGAGGAACTACCTCTCAGACCTGTGGAGGAGAAAGGAATCTATGACCAGAGGAGAACTAGAGATCATTATTGATCACAAAATAGAAGATTTTGATTACATCAAGCTAAAAGGTTTCTGTACAAACAAAACTAATGCAAACAAGATTAGGAGGGAAGTAACAAATTGGGAAAATATTTTTACAGTTAAAGGTTCTGATAAAGGCCTCATTTCCAAAATATATAGAGAACTGACCCGAATTTATAAGAAATCAAACCATTCTCCAATTGATAAATGGTCAAAGAATATGAACAGACAATTCTCAGATGATGAAATTGAAACTATATCCATTCATATGAAAGAGTGTTCCAAATCACTACTGAGCAGAGAAATGCAAATTAATATAACTCTCAGATACCACTACACACCTGTCAGATTGGCTAAGATGACAGGAACAAATATTGATGAATGTTGGAGGGGATGTGGGAAAACTGGGACACTAATGCATTGTTGGTGAAGTTGTGAAAGAATTCAACCATTCTGGAGAGCAATTTGAAACTATGCCCAAAAAGTTATCAAAATGTGCATACCCTTTGATCCAGCAGTGCTACTACTGGGCTTATATCCCAAATAAATACTAAAAAGGGGAAAGGGACCTGTATGTGCCAAAATGTTTGTGGCAGCTCTTTTCGTAGTGGCTAGAAACTGGAAAATGAATGGATGTCCATCAACTGGAGAATGATTGGGTAAATTATGGTATATGAAGGTTATGGAATATTATTGCTCTGTAAGAAATGATCAGCAGGATGAATACAGAGAGGTTTGGAGAGACTTACATGAACTGATGCTGAGTGAAATAAGCAGAACCAGAAGATCACTATACACTTCAACAACAATACTGTATGAAGATATATTCTGATGGAAGTGGATATCTTCAACATAAAGAAGATCCAATTCACTTCCAGTTGATCAATGTTGGACGGAAACAACTACACCCAGAGAAGGAACACTGGGAATTGAATGTAAACTATTAGCACTACTGTCTTTCTACCCAGGTTACTTACACCTTCGGAAACCAATTTTTAACGTGCAACAAGAAAATTGGATTTACACACATATATTGTATCTAGGTTATACTGTAACACATGTAAAATGTATGGGATTGCCTGTCATCTAGGGGAGGGAGGGGAAAATTTGGGAAAATGAATACAAGGGATAATGTTATAAAAAAAAAAGTTACTCATGCATATGTACTGTCAAAAAATTTATAATTATAAAATTAATTTTAAAAGAAAATTATAAATAAAATCCTTATAATAAAAAAGATCCCCCCAAAACCCAAACATTTGTTACAGAAACCATAAAGAAAACTCACATGGGGTGAATAGAGCCTACTTTACTGAGCCTAATTATATTGACACACACACACAAAAAAAACAGGTGTGAAGAGGGATGTAGTGGAGATAGATAGGAAAGAAGTTCCTAGAATGATTCCATTTGCATACTTTTTCCCTGCTAAAGCATTGAACTATTATGAAAAAAAAATTAAAGTATGAACTTCAAAAGCTTGTGTGATTAGTGTTGCCATAGTTATTATTTTACAGCATTTTCCTCTTTTTCTCTATTTCTTATTTCTTTCCTCCATTCTGCCATTTCTCTCCTCCATTCTGCCATAACCTCCCACCAAAAAAAACAAAACAAACAAAACAAACAAAACAAAACAAAAACCTCTTTGTCCCTAAAGAATCAAGAAAATTGCAACCTTGAAATGGTTATCTGAAAGGGATAAACTCCTGGACACAATTGTTTGTATATAGAAAGCACATGGCATCACAAGGTTCCCAGACCTGTCTATGTATCTTATGGGTGTATGGAAAACGAATATGGTTATATGGCCTCTAAAATTGAATGTTTACAGATCACCCTTTGCCTTCTTTACATTCCCATCATCCAGGTTACATTACCCTTTTGCCTTCTATCTTGCTTTCTGCAATCTTCTCTGGGGATTGAATCTATCTATGCTTCTGTACTCACAAATCAGGAGATTGCATTTTCTCAAGATTCATTTTTGTGAGATTTTTTTGTTCTCCTACTTATATGTTTTTTAACAGTAACATATCTCCTGCTGATACTGAATGAGACCTGCCAAAAACTCTCTTTTATAGATAAAAATGATTCTGAACTAGTTGCCTGGCACACAGGATGGAAATTATTAAAATTCTATTTGTTATCTGGTTTTGGTCCATAGAGTATCATTTTGTTAGATGTGCCTATCTATTCATTCTGTGTATAGTTAGTAGGTGCTCAGTTGAAATAACAGATTAACTCATGATTTCTTTGATCATATATTTGTTGTTATTTAGTTCTTTCACTTTTTTTCTTGGCAAAAATACTGGAGTGGTTTGCCATTTCCTTCTCCAACTCATTTTACAGATGAGGATACTGAGGCAAACAGGATTAATTGACTTGCCCAGGGTCACACAGTTAATAAATGTGTGAATTCACATTTGAACTCACACCTTTTGACTAGATTCCAGCCCTGTCATTCTATCTACTATGCCACTTTTGTTCAGACATACTTTCTTTTATTGTTCTGCTAAAGATTTAGTTTGATGATACCTTTTTTCCGATATCCTGCATTCATGCAAAGAAATCCCAGAAGAAATCATCTCCTGAAAGTAGTTTCCCTTTCATTTGAGCTTTATTTCTCTCTTCCTTGCTAATTTCATGAAGACACTAATCTGTGTATCATCCCTACCAACCAGTCTCCTCTCCTGTTGCTAATTTTTGACATGTTATGCTAAGTGGGTTAATTCCTTTTTCTTTTGACTCTTCAGCAATCTCCCTAAGACCAAGTTTTTTTTTTTTCTCTCTCTCTCCTTTTTCCCTTTAGCACTGCAGTGATAACACTCATCCCTGTCAGTCAGATATGAACATTGAAGGGGCTTGGAAGAGAGGTTACACTGGAAGAGATGTTGTGGTCACTATCTTGGACGATGGCATCGAAAGGACTCATCCAGATTTGGTGAAGAACTATGTAAGTGTTTTCTGCCTTTCCAGTAAATCCATCTGAAGTTTTGGGCTCTAATTGCTGGGAAGTGGGAAGGTTACTCAAAAACACATGAGGCAGATGTGCCAGAAGATCTAATGTCTTTTGCACATTTCCTTTTCTTGGTGAAATCATTGTTATATAAGAGAATCAGTGTGACCCAAAGCTATAGATACAAGGAGACCTGGGGTAAGGGATATGGGAGGATGATTGTTTACTTTTTGTTTGTTCCCCTTGGTCACCATACCTCCATCATCACTGTCACTACTCAATAGAAAAGAAATTGGAGGTAATGGATTGAGTGCTGCATTTGTTGTCAGGAATGCATGGAGTTGATAAGTGATTAGTTCATTAATTAATTACTTGTTGACTAACTGATTATCAAAAGAATCTTATATACCACTCACTGAGCTAGATATTTGGGATAATAAAAAAGGGGGGAAAGAAAAAGAAATAGCTCCTTCTTTCATAGAACTAACATTCTATTGGAGGAGAAAATATTATTTTTATACATATATATATATATATATATATATATGTATCTTCTACATACATCTTTTCTTAGACATTAATTGTATGACAAATCACTTAATGTCCCTGAGCTCATTTTTCCTTCTTAAAAGGCTCATAATATTATTATATATGCAATGTGTTTTTGTAAAGATTTTGTAAAGTTACATTTTATGTATTTATATCATTTTATACTTTGTAAGTACTATAAATTTGAAGTCATTATAATCATTACTTTTCAACATATAATATTAGGTAGATTCTGATGAACTTATTAGAAAGAAAAACAAATCTTTGCAACTTTATCATGTATAATTGTATTTAATTGTTTTTAAATGTTACATATACACATATACATTATATATTTTTTCTTGTTCTGTCTGTCTATATATGTATCTATCTATCCTCACAAAGTGTCTTGAACGTGTCTCCACATAGTGGAGATACAACCTACAGTCTTAGAGAACTGAATTGGGGAGACAGTCTACTACTAACTAACTAGCTTGAAATGAACAACATAGCTAATATATGAATATGTAGATATAAGATAACCTTACATATAATATATATTTGAGCTATTTAACATAATAATAAAATGTACATTACAACTCAGATATTTAGTATATGTTGTAACCAAGATATTAAATTACATTTTTCTATATATCTTGAGATATAAATGTAATATTACATGTTCTATTAAGAGTATGTATATATGTAATATTACAATTATTATTGGAGGATATGATATCTGAGATATTTACCTAATTCACTTTTCAAAACTTGTAGAGTAGATCTTCAGTGTCTTCTACCGTAGATTCAAGATGCTTTGTGGTTTTCACTCCTAAAACTATACCTCATTGGTCTTCATCAATAGACATATTAGCTTTAACAATTAGATATTGAAGGCAATTAACTTAAAATACAGAAATTTACTGATATAACTTTGTAAGAGCAATAGTACCAAAAAATTTCCTCCTGTACCACTGGGGCAAACTCTTCCACCAATCTACAGTGAGTGGGAAAAGGAAGCATACATACTGTATTGTATGGAGGCACACAGGGTTGAAGCATTTCTGGTACTAACAGGCATTGGTGAACTTTCTTTTCTTATTATGTCCTCATATAGCTCTATTCTTTTCACAGTATCTTCTGTACATATTATTCAGTGGGGTTCCTTAGGCCTATTGACTTCTGGGTATAGTGTCTCTGGGTGAATAGTTTCACTGTAAAATGCCATGGCTGATGGGATATTAGAAAAGGAGAAAGAATTCCTTTAACTTGCTACTTCCTTCTGGGAGAGGAGTAAGGAGAAAGCAAAGAGTGATTTTCTCTTAATAGTTGGCCTATTCCTCCATGGGTGTCTCTCTTCTCTACTGCCAAGAGTCCATTGATTACTTCGCAATTGTGTCAATTTAAAGGGCTATCAAGGATGTGGACACTTTTTTGGATATAGTAGAAACACTTGTTGGTAGCCTTGTAATTACATGTAATTTGAGAATTTCTTCTTTGCTTAAGAAATTAAGGAGTATTAAAATTTCCCACTAATTTCATCCAACATGACTGATTTCTTTATACTTTGCCTAAAACTTAAGGCAGTAGTTTTTGTTGTTGTTGTTGTTGCTTTTCTCCTTATACTCTGTGATTTCATCCACTGGGCTTAAATAGGTAGATGGAGATTAGGTGATTATAAGTCTCTTGATCAACTCCCTCTAACTACAAATATACATGCATGTATACATACAAATATACATACACATACATGTATGTGTATGTGTGTAAAATGTGTATATATGTATACATACACAAATATATGTGGATTTATTCAGTTGTGATTTCATCAGAACTTAATATATTAATAACTTAATACATTCAAATATTAATGCTATAAAAATAGAAATATGGAATGTCCTTAATCAAAGACAAGCATATCTTCTTTACTTTGCTGTATATTTCTGAAAATACAAATATATTGGTCCTATAATCTGTTTTTTTTCCATCTCTACCCTATCATCTTGTTTCCTTTTATAACTTTCTGTTTTCTATATATTTATTGTTCTGTTCCCAATCCTATGAGTTGAGTACCTGTTTTAATTTTTATTTCAGCTGAGGGATGACCCATTTAAACAACTGGAATAAAACATTGGGCACAGTTTCTCGATTGCAATAATTTCTCTAACATGCACAATTAGATTTATCTTGTTTCTTTTTTTAACAACTCGGAAGATTTAAGATAATGTCTATGATTTTAATATGTCATGTAGATGACATCAAATAAACTAAAATAAATAAAACTTAGATGATTGTTTTTTTTTAATTTACAACCAGGTAAATTTATAGCCTAAATGATTCCAAAGTAATGAGTATTCTGTTTTTCTCTTTTTCCATTGGTTTGTACATGTAGATTTTAAATAAAAAGATCAGTTTTATTCTCTATTCTCATATAGAATGCTTTATTCCATGTCATCATGTGTTTTCTGTGTATTTGAATGGACAAGATACTTAAATTCACCACTCGATATTCCATACTAATTTTCAACATTGCACTCTAAAATTACAAGAGCTATGGTGTGAAAAAGAAAAGAGCTTTTGAAGAAAGTATTGTATTCATTTTTTCTTTTCCATTCCTAACTTAAGAGTTCCTTATGGTCAGAAGAATGGAAAAAGCTATGTAACATATAACTACTTAGACATGATAGCTTCTTAGCTGTTTCCTTGAGTGCAGGATTACTTCTACCTTTGGCTCTATCTTTCTGCTCCCATTTCTCTATGTAAATGTAAACTGTGATACATTGGTAATCCAGAGTTCATATGATCATATAATCTCTGAGTTGGAAAGAACATCAGAAGCCACATAGTCCAAATTTTACTTGAAAAAGAGTGTTTTATACAACTTACTTGACAAATGGAGGTTCAACCTTTGTTTGAAGCTTTCTGAGCAAGGGGAAACTTATTAGCTCTTGAAGCAGCCCATTCCACTTTTGAATATCATTATAGAGATATTTTCCCTTACATGAAGTCTTTATCTGCCTTTCTATAACTTAATCTCATAGTTTTTAGCTGTACCTTCTGAGGTCTAATCTCTCATGCTCTCCTTGAAACCAGAGAGAATAGTAATGATCAGTCTCCAAGGTAAAATTAATCAATGATTTCCTTGAGGAAGAAAGGGAAAGAGAATAATCTTATTCAGGTTTCTGTAGACATACTCATACTATTTTCCATCTTTTAAAACAAGAAGTCATTTAGTACAACCCTCTCTAATATTATAGGTAAGGAAACTGAGACCAAAAAATCCAAGAGTACTTTCAGTCTGGATATTACAGGAAAATACATAGCTTACAGGTGGTTAGCAGTAGAGTCAGAATCTGGAATTTTTTGCCCTAGTAGTGTTGCTTATCTCCAAATATGAATTTATTCCTTTTCCATAATTTAGCCTTCTTTGGACAAAGTTGTATATCACAGAATCATGGATATAAAACTGAATAAGGTTTTAGATATCAGCTAGTACCTATATCATTCTAAGATGAAAAAAAAATGGAGGCTCAGAAAAAGGAGGTCACTATCCAAGGTCTTGTGTCACCAAGCTAATCATTCTTGGCACTATACTTTTCTTTTTTTTGCTCCCAACTAATTTTATTTCAGTCTTACTAATCTAATGAGTATTGTTAATTTTCCCTCTTTTTTTTCTTTGTGAAATACAAATATAAATACAAATAATTCTGTAATTGTTGCAGATAATGACTTTGAACATGGAGACATAAAAAGAAAGGACTTGCCATGTCAACAGGTCACCTATTGTAATATTAATTAGATTGAGTTACACAGTTTGGGGAGGAGTAAATGTTTGAGCTAGAAATTATTCTTAATAGAAAAGCCTTGGGTAATGGCAGAAACAATAATTATTAATTATAATAAAAAATTTAAAAAACCAAGTATTTAGTCAACATTTAATTTTTAATAGTTGTTCTTTCCAATTACATGTAAAGTCAATTTTAACATTCATTAAAAATTGTTTTTGAGTTCCAAAATTTCTCCCTTTCCTCCCCCTTCCTAAAATGATAAGCATTTTGATATGGGTTATATGTGTGAAATCATGTAAAACATAGTTCTATATTAGTCATGTTTTTACCAACATTTTAAAGTAGAAATATTTATAATAGGAAAGTTTAGAACTGCTTTTAGAAATTTTAAATGGAAATTTAAATTATTTGAAAGTCCAGGCAACTAGATTTAACTAGATTTAGAACATATTCTTGGTCATTTAAAAGAAATCCAAATTTGTTTTTAACCTTATATATTCAATATGACAATGACAATATTACCTTATCAATTCAACTTATAAATGGGGAAAGGGGGATAAAATTAATATGAATTAATGATGTCTAAAATACCAACTTTTAAAAATTAAATTTGATTTTTTAATCAATGAAAAGATGCTTTCTCTTCCTCCATTAAGAAAGAAAGAAAAGAAAACCCACAATTATCACATTCACCTATGTATAGTATGTAAATATGTGGATATATAATGTGTATGTGAGTCTGTATATATTACATTTGTCTCAATCTGCACTGAGTCTATCACCTCTCTGTCAGGAGGTGGGTAGCATATTTCATCATGAGTGCTTTATAATCATTATTGATCATAATTCCCAAATCTTTTTAAATTATTTTTATTTATTCATTATTTATTAATTAAATAATATTTACAATATTGTTATTATATAAGTTGTTCTCCTGGTTCTGATCACTTAAACTCTACATCAGCTCTTACAAGTTTTTCCAAGTTTCTCAAAAATGATCTTTTTCATCATTTCCTACATACAGAATCACAGTATTGTATCACATTCATATGCCATAACTTGCTTAGCCCATTCCCTACTAGATGAGCACTTTCTCAATTCTTTCTTTGCCACAACAAAAGTGATGCTATTATAAATGATTTCAAGATAGGCATTTTCTTACTTAAATTATATAAACTTTTGTAATTTTAAAATTTGGTACTTACAACTAGGTTAATAAATCCTTTTAAGAAGTGGTCCTACTATGCCCAAAGGGTTATCAAACTTTGCTTACTCTTTGATCCAGCAGTGTTTCTACTGGTATTATATCCCAAGAGATCTTATAGGAGGGAAAGAGACCCACATGTGCAAAAATGTTTGTGGTAGCCCTTTTTGTAATGGCAAGACACTGGAAACTGAACGGATGGCCATCAATTGGAGAATGGCTGAATAAATTATGGTATATGAATGTTATAGAATATTGCAATATAAGAAAGGATCAGCAGGATGATTTCAGAGAGGCCTGGAGCAATTTATATGAACTGATGCTAAGTGAAGTGAGCAGAACCCGGAGATCATTGTACTTGGCAACAACAAGACTATATGACGATCAATTCTGATGGACGTGGCTCTTTCCAACAATAAGATCAATCAAGCCAGTTCCATTAATCTTGTGATGAAGAGAGCCACCTACACCCAGAGAGAGGACTGTGGGACTTGAGTGTGGTTATTGTGGTTTGCTTGAATTTTATTTTCTTTCTCATTTCTTTTTTACTTTCTTATGTGATTATTCTTGTGTAACAAGATAATTGTGTAAATATTTATGGCTATATTTAATTCAATATATATTTTACCATGTTTAACATATATTGGACTACATCCCATCTGGGGGAGAGGATGAGGGAAAGGGGAGGAATTAGAAAACAAGATTTTTCAAGGGTGAATATTGAAAAATTATCCTTGCATATGTTTTGAAAATTAAAAACAATTTCAATAAAAAAACAAAAATTTAAAAAGTAATGGTTCGAAGGGAATTTAAATATTTATTGGTGATCTTTATTTGGCTTATTCCTTGTTTGTAATTTTTCTGTCTTTGCAATATGTTGAGTGACTTGCATGCTTTGTTCAATTAAAAAAGACATGTATTAAGCATTTACTGTGTCCAAAGCACTGTTCTAGGCCCTGGAGGTAATACAAATTTTAGATAAGACAGAGTTCCTGTCCTCAAAGAATGAGGTAAGGATGTTAAGAGTTGGAAAACTATTAACAACTTATCTTTGCTTCTTGTTTGATAAGGAAATCTACATGGAAGAGACAGGATTTCAGCAAGTTGCAAATATTGATATCTTAGTTACATGTGAAAGTTCTCCACTTAGGAGTATAAAAAAGGACTTGCTGATGAGAATGGAATACATAGACAAAGGCAATAGTAAATAAGGCAGGCAAAAAACTAGACTGATTTCTAAGGAGTAGAGAGGCATTGGACTTTTAGAAAGGCCTTTTAATATAGTTAAGCAGCTCTAATTTTGTACTAGTTCACAATACATCTTTATCAACTAACTTATGGGGTTCTTCCTACCCCTATAGGAGAAATAGAGAATGATGATTTGCTGATTGTTACTGTATTAACTACCCTTTCCTAAAACACTCTGTCATCACTCAACCATGAGAATGTTAGTTAACCTAATTACTCACTTACAGGATCTTATTAAAGAATGCATGAACTTCATGAGTTAATGGATAATTAATGAGCATCCATCTTTCTTTTTCTCCCTTTTCCTTCTATTGGTTACAGGATTCTCAGGCAAGTTTTGATGTGAATGGGAATGATTTCGACCCAATGCCTCGTTATGATGCCAGCAACGAGAACAAGTAAGGCCCCAGTGCAGGGTGACTTGGTGTGTCTGACATTTGTTTCCTTAAAGTAGAACTTTGTCTTCTGCTAGTTATGTGGGAAGTATATTCATTGGAAGCTTTGAAATAAATAATGGCTGATCTTCATCTCAGAAAGACATCAGGAAGACTAGGCTTCAAGCCTTATTTCTAGCACCATGGTCGTGAGCCTTTGGAATATAAAACTTTTAACTAGATAGAAAGCTGCAATAAGATTTCCTAACCTCTTAGCATCACATGCAACTCTGTAAGACAGGGATTTTAACCTGGGATTCTCCCTTGGTCCAAAGAAGTAGACTTTATAGATTCTGTGAACTTGTTTGGGAAAAATTATGTCTTTATACAATACGGTTGATTTCTCCTGTGTTTTATTTTATGTATTTAAAAGCATCAGTCTGAGGAGTCCTCAAACTTCATCAGATTCATCAAAGGGTGAGGTCCATGACACAAAAAATTTAAGAAGCTCTATTCTAAGACGACTATAAGTTATAAATAAGTTGCTCCTATTGATAAAGGGCGATTTCACAGTGGATATTCCCTAAACCAATTAAATCATAGATTCAATCACTCTTCCCCATCCCCATCCCACCCAACCCAGCTTTAGAACAATAATATCTGCAATCAACCTTATCTTTTAATTGATCACTAGGCTTCGTGTTATATGCCAGGGTGGCCACAATGAAGTTACTATATAGCTATGCAGTCCTGAAGAATACACCAGTCCAAACCAAGTGAGATATTCCTAGGAGACCTTAAATGACAGTCTGGTGATTTAAGCAAGTAAAAAGTCAAAGCAGATCATTTATTGACCCAGTCTTATAGGCCTTACTTATTTTTAAAGATTTTTTTTCCTGTTCCCTTTTTTTCCTCCCCCTTATAGTTTTCCCTATTGTATTTGGTTCATAAGATCATAGATTTAGAGATAGAAGAAACATCAAACATGATCTAGTTCAGTTCTCATTTTACAGATAAAGGATCTGAATCCCAAGGACATTCATAATTTACTCCAGGCCACATAGGTAGTATGTGACAGAGGTCCTGCAAAGTCAATGTTCTTTCTCTCTACTAGAATGACAATGAGCTGAAATTCCACTTGATACTAGTCACCAGAAAACCTGAAATATTCAAGATTAATACAATTTTTTTTCAAACTTAGTTCACATACAGACTACAGGACCTTTGCTGCCTACTTAATCTTTGTCCCAGACACCCTGCTCATTTCCAATGAATAAAATAATTAGAAATAATAAGTAATAGTATAAATAAATAAATAACAGTAAAATAATTATACTAAAAGAAAACAAAAATGAATTGTTAGTTTGATGATCATCTTAAGGTAATTTGTTGTTCTTATTGCTTTTAATTGTCACTTATTTTTTGGTTAATTTTTGTTTAAAATAATACAGCAATTAACAAACATTTATCAGTTGTCTTTTGGATGCTAGACACCATGATAGGCACTAGGGATGCAAAAGAATGAAAGAATCTCTTACTTAAGGAGTTTACATTCTGATCTAATTTGAATTGCATATATGATCAAGGAATCTTCATATTCATTATAACACTTTAGAACAAAGATTGGGGGTGTTATTTTTTGTTTTTACCATTCTGAATTTTTGTATGTGGCTATATGCTCTGTTCTAGGCTTTCTTATTTAAATTTAACATGTCTATGTCTTGTTCAGGAATGTTGAAAGCAGTAACAAAGGTGGTTTATACATACTATTACATCCTTTTAAATATTCAACTTTATATAGAAAAATGAATAATACTTGCCTGTCTTTATAGAAAAGTATTTAGTAGACCTGCACTAGTCCAATAACCTTGAATGAAGTCATATTATTTTAGTAATTGTGTGTGTGTACATATGGTTTATCTTACTTCTCATAGATAGCCACAACAAACTCATTGTAGAAAATTTGCTGCAATTGTTGGCAATGGACAAATGAGTGTTACCGATCATGTGTCACTGATAAAAGGATTAATATGCAAAGTAATGGTAATAGAAGTTTCTAGAACTTCCCTGAAGCAACACAGAAAAGAGTTTAAATGAAGGCTGATGCTCCTATAACCTATACACAGAACCCCAATGACAATGCTTTAAGGAAACAGAAGATACACACATGGTGGTGGTACTTTCTAATCAAAGGAATTGATGTATCTGAATCTATTATGTAAATCTTTTTGGAGAAAAGGGTGGGAAACTCAGTAAGTAAGCAGGGCATAGATGGTAAACTTTCAATATGGCAGATCTATGGACCATTTATGGTGGTTATTTGGTAAGGAAAAAAAAATCAAGAAAACATTAGCTCGGGCTATTAGGAAGAAGGTAAAAAAAAGCATTTATTAAGGGCCTACTGTATGCCAGGTCCTGTGCTAAGCATTTTACAAATAGCATATATTCCAACAATCCTGGGAAGTAGATGTTCTTAGCAGCTTCACTTTATAATTGAAGAAACTTTTAGGCAAAGATTTAGTGACTTGTTCAGGGTCACAGAGCTAGTATCTAAGGTTGGATTTGAACTTATATCTTCCTGGCCCAGTATTCTAGTCACTGTGCCACGTAGCTGCCAACTCTGAATACATTATTTTCAAGTCATTTTAAACAATGATCCAAAGTTGTGGGTGGGGTGGAGGTTGGAGGGTGTTTTTTGGACTGGCGATTTTCTTGCTTTGGGGAATTCCTGGCATGGAAATTCTCTCCGCAGTTGCAGATGAGTAACTCCTATATAACTTAGCATATTATAGGTTTGCAAAGGGACCCTGAGAGATTAAGTGATTTGTTCTTACTAGTCACAGAGCAAATATGTGTCAGTAGTGGGACCTGAACCTAGATCTTATTAATGGGGAGGGAATCTCTAAAGAATATATGTAAATAGGTCATAGATTCCAGGGACATTGAAAGAAAGAAGTAGGTAGACCCAGATAATCAGTTGGTTTTTGGTACCTTAGAGCCACAGTCTCTGCATTGTTACATTTTTAATGTTGACAGAGGATAGGACTAATGATCATTGAAGGGCATCGCTGACAGATGGCTGCATCCAAAATACATCTTTTGTATTTGAGTTGTGGCTTCAGTTTTGTTTTGCAAGTGGTGTTTTGAACCTGTGATTTTTGCCTTTCACAGTCTTTCCAGTGCCTTTGTTCAGAAAGAGTCATCTATTTCCTGTTAGCTGTTAGTTGTACCAAGACATATTTACCTGCCTGCCTGCCTGTCCCATTCCATCCCCCAGCCCCATCTGTTCAGAAAGATGATGCCCAATCTCATGATTGCAATGTAGGCTTATTATTGTGGGGTGTAAAGATTTCTACCACAAGCATGTTTGGGCTGGTATACACTGGCAGTGAAATAGAGCACATTTCATTGGTAGGATGCTGCAATAGAATTTCTTTTTCTCTGCTGAGTAGAAGGCAATCAGCTATGGATGAAGTCATCCTGCTTTCCAAGACATCATGTTTTTCTTTCATTCTTAATAGTGCTGATCAATCTTATCTCTGCTGAGCCCCAGCTTGATTTCAGAAATTTAGGTTAAAAACATTCTTAGCTCATGGAAGTCCATTGAATGAATATAAAACAGTAGACCAATAGATATGTTTATTTTCATATCTAACTATTGCTTATCAAACAAACAGGCTTAAATATTTTATCACAAAGAACTCAATATCTGGGTGCATTTTTTCCCTTTACCTTTTTTTAGGATTATGGAAATTATGCTATTCAAGTTTAGTATTAGGACTGGCTTATTCAGAGACATATATAATCTCTTCTTTAAGGGGCAAATACTATAAATCAGAATACTTGAGATTTAAATGCAATGGTATGCTGGTAAAAGTTTAACAGCTAGTTTTCTGTACATATGACACACTTTTAAGCTTAATATGGATTATTAACATTTTCTTAAGTCTAGACACTCAATGAAACAATGACACATTCTGATTTATAGCATTTACAAACTTTGAGGAGTAACCGCCCATACTGAGAATTTCAGTTGGCTATCTCTAGCTTGTACAAGCTGGCTCCAGCCTCCCTCTGAGTAGATCACAAGATAAGATTTAGGGCTCAGGTGGACACAGATGCTATATAATATGATTCCCTCATTTTATAGATGAAAAAACTGAGTTCTAGAGAGGCTCAGTGTCTTGTCCAGGTTCACATAGGTTTTGTTGGCTTTTTTTAAGTCAATGTTTTCCTCTTCATTCTGTATTTATCAACTTGATATAAGATGGTATTAGCAAAGGATTTTTAACATTGGTTAGGCCTGGAAGGATATTACACAGCCTACCTGAACTTCTTTTCCCTTTAATATTTTTCAGTGTATTTAAAACACACCTTCGTAGTTGTAGGCTAGTATACATAGTGAAAACATCACTGGACTTGAAAGCAGAGCATGTTTCTAGATTCTTGCACTTCCTTACTAACCATGTGACATTAACATCAGAGGATCATAGCTGGAAGGGGACCTTAGACATCATCCAGTTGAGTTAGAAAGAATACTCATTCAGGAATCAGAAACTCTTTTCTAATGTAGTATGTGATTTTGAACAAGTCTTTTAACTCCCTTGTATCTCAATTTCCTGATCTGTAAATGGAAGAGATTATACTAGATGACCTCTGAAGTCATTTACAGCTTGAAATCTCTGATCCTAAGTCACCTAACCTTTCTGTTTTATTCTTGTTGTTTAATGCATTAAGTGAAGGGATTGGATTATTGTTGGTATTCATTCACAATCATTCTTTGTAACCCCATTTGGTATTTTTTGGCAAAGACACTGGAATGGTTTGCCATTTATTTTATAAATGAGGAAACCAACTTGCCCAGACTTCCACAGCAAATATGGATTTAAGCTAGATTTGAACTTAGGTCCTAACTCCAGATCTGCTCACTCTGTCCACTATGCGATCAGTAGCTTTAGTTGGTGACTGAACTTGTTTCACTTGGATTCCTTTCATTCATTCAACTATCCAATTACTTTCACCTCTGACATTACATCCCATTTATTCTCTCTGTAACTTATATGCACCTAATTATTTGCATGGTGTCTCTCTAATGTAATGAAAAGGTTTGAAATGTATATTCTTTGAGAAAAGGAACGCTTTTTGCATTTGTTTATATTCCCAGATTTTTTTAAACAGTATTTGGCACATCATGAGTGCTTATTGACCAAGAGACTTGACTTAATGCCTTTACCAGCTCTAAATCTGTGATCCTGTGTATACTGGGGAGTGGTCCCTTAAGAGTCAGTGGAATGGGCACAAACATCTTGAAAGTTTTCCAAGGATAGATCAAACTTCCCCTCCTCCCACAAACTTTTGTGAAAATAAATTCTTTCATCTAAATGCTTCTATTTACATTGACTCTGACATGAACAAAAGACCTTTCATTTGCAAAAGTTATAAAAATCCCTTTCTCATGGGTTGTGCTAGTTCCTGAATGGTGGCATGTCATGTCAGACTTGAATAATTGATATTGGAGAAATAACCTTCTTAGAAGGGACCAGAAAGCTCTGGCTTCACATTTAGCAGTTCTCCCACTTACATCAGCCTGCCAAGTAAAGCTGACTGAATTGTTCTTGGTTTAAAATAGAAAATGCCTCCTTGCAAATGAAACAATCTCCTGGCATTTCATACCATGACTTCTATTTCTGATAAATGAATTATTGATGTCTGGGTTAGATCATCCCCTCCCTAGGATACATCTGATTGAAAGTCCTTGCTTCTTAAAAGTCAAAGCAACATATTGAATGGGGTGTGATACCACATAGCCATTTGTGCATATGTAATGGATACAGCAACTAATTATTTTGAAAAATAAATCAACCCATAGATTAAAGATTGATTTTCCAAAAAGAGTAGATTTTTTCATACCCTTTTTTGTTTCCATTTCCTGATTTTAATGCAATGATACTGGTTTTTTGGTCTCCTTTAAAATAATATAATTTTTGGTTTTCATACTCTAGCTATGTAGAAACCAAAGTCTGAATGATGGGACTTAAGCTTCTGTGTGACTTGTCATTCTACAATCAGCTACAAAAAGTTATATAGAAAATGTGTTCTGAGGCAAAGCAATTGAATATAGTAAGTGTTTTCTGTCCCCTTTATCATTACAAAGGAGCTATTTTAACAATGTTAGAGAGCCAGACCCCCTTCTAACTATCATCCAAATAGGCAGAGCTTCATTCTCTGACGCTAAGAATTTAACCAAATGTGTTTGGATAAAGTCAGACTGCTGTAAAATAGTCTAGCATAGTCAAAGAAAATTCATACTTCACCTTAGATTGGGCTTCAGAAATCAGTTATCTACATTTGCCTGTAATGTTTTTTTTTTTTAATAACCTCAACATTTGTGAACACAGATGGCTTTGTAGGTACCAAACAGGCAGTCATGAAATATAATCTGCCTTTTTTTGTGGCCAAACATGAAAGACTGCATAGCATAGTGAACAATATCTTGGCCTTGGGGTTAAGAAAAGTCATGTTCAAATCCTACATCTAACATTTACTAGCTGTGTGATCCTAAACAAAACACTTTTTATGAGCCTCAGTTTCCTGATTTGTTCAAATGAGGGTAGTAATACTTATAATGTGAACTAGTAGTATTGTAATGAAACTCAACATTATAACCTATATAAAGGCTTTCATGAATTTTGAAGTACAATATAAATGCCATCTATTACTAGTACTAGTACTAGTACTAGTACTACTACTACTAAACTTGGAGATTATGTTAAAAGAAGAAATAAATGACCCATTTCATAGATTATTATACTTAAAAAAAACTTAATTGACAAATTTTGTACTTATTTAAATTATAGGATACAGAGAATAGCCCTACTTTAGATGTTCACATTATAGTTTCTATAAAGAATTAGCATTATTCGTTTGGACTTCTCTTATAGTATTTTGAATCCAATTTCCACTAACTCTGCATTTTTTTATTAAAGAGAAATTTTTAAACCCAAGAGAACATTCTGGTTGTATTGAATCTAAGTTTAGGAGTTTTATGATTGAATTTGCTTCAAGGACGGATCCCTTTGCTAGTCCAAAATTGGAAGGAAGATGGCAGATTTCTTAAGTGAAAAAATACAAAATGAAAGATAGTTGTCTGGATGGAAGTCCATTTCCAAATGAGAACTGAATCTTTGTAAGAATTTCTTTTGATCTAAAATTTCATATCCCATTCTTTTTGAAGTCCAGATAATTATTATTCTAGGGCTAATGAATCTGTCAGAGGAATCTGGAGGACTTTTTCATTCTTCTCTTCTCTTTATCAATCTTTTGACCACAAAGGTGGCCAATTCCTCTTATAGATTCTGTTTCATATAGGACATTAAAGTTACAATATACTTTGTATCCAACACTTTGTAGTAGATATCTGTAGGCATTATCGTGCCCATTTTATAGATGAGTCTGATGTTCAGAGATGCTAAGCGATTTTTATAGTTTGTAAGTGCCAGAGAAAAGATTTTAATTCAGGGCTCTACATTTTATCAGTTTGTCCAAAAGATTCTCAAAAGATGTTTAATAATACCTGCCATTTGAAGAATAAGGTGATCTTAGTTTCTTTATCCCAGACCAAAAGAAGGATATTTGGAAGGAAAAAAATGCCCAGCTTATCAACAAGCAAACTGTATTTTTTCAGGGGCAGCATGGCATAGTGAATAGAAAGCTGGACTTGAAGTCAGGAAGATCTGAGTTCAAATCTTGCCTCAAATATGTCTTAATGACATGACCTTGGATAAGTCACTTAACCTATTTATACCTCAGTTTCCTTATTTGTACAATGGGAATAATAATAATGGCCTCTATCTCTTCAGGGGATAAAATAAGGTAACTTTTCCAGAGCTGCCCTCTTTATCCTCCCAGAGAATGGGCGTGGGATAATGCAAGGGCTTGTGGGGAAGAATTACTTCATCCAATGAGCTTGATCCTCCTAAGCATGGAAGCTCTTCCCCAGAAATTCACAAGTAAAACTCCCAGTCATGGCCGGAACTAGAGGATTGTCAAGTACCAATTTAGCACTTAGTAAGAACCTAATATCTCATTATCTCATTAACACTTAGTAAGAACCTAACAATTATGATCTGAGAAGTAGTAACATCCTTCCTAGAAATAGTGATTTAAGATTTACAAAGTGCTATACATACATACATTATCTCATTTACATCTCACTCACAATCCTATGACATGTATACCATTATTATCTCCATTTTACCAGTGAGGAAACTGCGACTTAGAGAAATTAAGTGATGACCATAGAGTCACACAGTAAACATTTGAGATGACATTCTAACCCAGTTCGTTATGATTATAGGTCCAGTGTTCTATACTAAGTTGCCTTTTTTTTCATTCTTAGCGAGTGCCCAAAATGATAAGAAAACAGATCTTTTGAAGTAACAAGGGTTGTTTTTTTTTTTTTTTAATTAACAAGGTCACTGTTTTTCATCAAGTTTGTTTGCTATACATAGCTTTAAAAATTCTCAATTATATAGCAAAACATTGCTAATATATGCTAACAGTCAGAATAAGAACAAATAGATCGTGTTTAATAATAATAAAAATTGCATTTATATAATACTTTAAAGTTTGCAAAGCACTTCATAAATGTTATATTTTATTTTCAAAACTCTAGGATGTCTATACTATTATTAGTTTCATCTGACAGATGAGGAAAATGAGGCAGATAAAATGTTAAGTGAATTGTGTAGGGTCACACAGTTAGTCTGTGTCTGAGGTCACGTTTCAACTCAGATCTTCCTGATGCTGTTCTTTCATTCTATCCTCTGTACATTATTATGATAATTATTATGAAAAATGTAATTATTTAAGTGGGATTCTCTTTCTATAGCTTTTATTTTGATTGGTCTTCATTTCCCTCTTTATTAAAGGAAGTTGTATTCTTTAGAGGATAAACTTCATCTACATTGGTGAGATGTCATTGACTCTGGAGGAAAATAGAAAGTCTTTGCAATAAATATATCGACCATTTGAGTTCAGCTATGCATACTGGAGAGGAATTTTCTATTCCTGAGTTGTCCAGTGGTTTTCTTTAGAACAGAGATTTAGTACTTTTAGGCATATACTGTGTTCTTTGCTCTGTCACTTCATTGCAGGCTACTACTTAAACAAAGGACATAATTCAATTGGTGCTTATGTAATTTATGTAATTAGCCAGTTGCTGAATGGAATTTAAAACATTGGAAAAGTGTAATATCTGATCATTGTAATCATTAAATTTTCCTATTTTTTACGTTTCATACTTTATATTTTATTCCTTTCTTTATTCTCAGAGAGCAGGTAGTATCACTCATTAGGGTGGGGAGAAAGTCCAACTTTCCAATTTTGTATGACTTCCTTTGAGGGAATGTTGATGGGACTGGAGGTTAGCTGAGTGTACTACTAGACTTTTTCCCAGAATTGTAAGGTTGACTCTTGCTCCTTTGGAATAATTCCAACAACCAGAGTGCCATGAAAAATAATGTAGGAACTGGAGACTATATAAGAAAGATTCCCCTGCCAGAGCCAAATATTAAACTTAGCCTGAGGTAAGAATATGAAAATAATAGAATCCTTTCCCTTCTTCACTCAGGGAAGTTATATTCCCTAGGGCATAAGCTTTCCTATATTGGTGAGATGTCATTAACCTTGGAGTAAAATGGAAACCTTCAGCAATGGGTATATTATAAGCATTTAAAATTCTAGTTGGGTATATTAGGGAGGAATTATCTGTTCCTGAGTTCAGAGGTATTCACTAGAATAGAGATTTAGTACTTTCAGACATATACTGTGGACTCTGATCACTCACTCTGTTTCAGGCCAATATTTCATCAGTTTCAGAAAAAAAAAAAAAAAAAAACATGTCCTTCTAAATACCTACACAAAACTCTATATGGTGATAAAAGCATTGGAATAGTAGCATTAGAAGATGGAATGACCCTTAGAAATAATCTAGTTCAATTACCTAATTTTAGAGAAAAAGAAATTGAAGCCCAAAAAACAAGGGTGGAGGTGGGGCAGAGATGGGCAGAATGGAGAAAGATCAAAGTTTTCCAGTTAGCTGCTCATGACATTGCTTGGATAAAACAAACAAAAAACAGATCTTCTGACTTTTCCTCCAATGAACTTTCCATAATAGCACCCAGCTTCATCACAAATAAACAACCTGGAGTTGATTGTTTCTGTTGATTGTTCCAGCAATTCCATACCACTTGATATCCTTTACTCCACATTATTTCCCATCCATGGTTCCTCAATGCATATATTTATTTTTACTTCACTATCTGATCCTCTCTTCCAATTTCCTTATTTTTCAAGTTATTCCACACTTTTTACACTTCTGCTTTCTTGACAAGTTCTAGCTTTAGACTATGATGAATAAGTACACAAAACAGGGGAAAGGTACTCCTGCCTCTTATCCACACAGTGGTTGTATGATTGAAAAGGTGGAGAAATATGTGACTAGATGAATGGATATAGATAAATGATAGCTGTTGTCATTTAGTTGTGTCTGCTGCTTGTGATCTTCCAGACCACATCATCAGATTTTCTTGGCAAAAATACTGGAGTGGTTTGCTGTTTTCTTCTCAAGTTGATAAGAGATTAGGTAGCTTGCCCAGAATCACACCCTCATGCATTATCCAGTGAGTGTGTGAGCTGAAATTTGAACTCAGGTTTTTCTGACCCTAGACCCAGCATTCTATCCATTGAGCCATATAGCAAGTGAGATAAGGCAAACAAATGGTGTTGGAAAAATTGGAAAATAGTATGGCAGAAACTAGACATCTAACATTCTATTCTAATATAAAGTCAAAATGGGTTCATTATTCAGCCATAAGGAGTGATACTATATAGAAATTAGAACAAAGGATAATCTATCTCTCAGATCTGTGGGGAAGGAAGGAAAATTATATAAATATATTATGGAACGTAAAATAGATAATTTTGTTTTTGTACAAACAAAAACGATGCAGACAAGATTTGAAGTGAAGCGATAAATTGGGGGAAATGTTTTTACATCCAAGGGTTCTGACAAAAATCTCATTTCTAAAATATAGAGAGAATTAACTCAAATTTATAAAAATTCAAGCCATTCTCCAATTGATTAAGTCAAAATATATGAA
The DNA here is from genome assembly GCF_048593235.1 of Sminthopsis crassicaudata. Classification (NCBI taxonomy): domain Eukaryota; kingdom Metazoa; phylum Chordata; class Mammalia; order Dasyuromorphia; family Dasyuridae; genus Sminthopsis; species Sminthopsis crassicaudata. Next base: position 490,699,562 of record NC_133617.1, on the reverse strand, counting down.
TACACAATTTTCAGATGAAGAAATTAAAACCATTTATGGTAATATGAAAAAATGCTCTTAATCACTATTGATCAGAGAATTGCAAATTAAGACAACTTTGGGGTACTACTACATACTTCTCAGATTGGCTAAGATGTCAGGAAAAGTTAATGATGGGGAGGGGATGTGGGAAAATTGGGACGCTAATACCTTTTTGGTAGAGTTGTGAACTGATTCAAACATTCTGGAGAGAAATTTGGAACTATGCCCAAAGGGCTATCAAACTGTGCATACTCTTTGATCTAGCAATATTTCTACTGGGCTTGTATCCCAAAGAGATCATAAAAAGGAAAAGGGCCTATGTATGTAAAAGTGTTTGTAGCAACCCTTTTTGTAATACCAAGGAACTGGGAATTGAATGGCTGTCCATCAGTTGGAGAATGGCTATATAAATTATGGTATATGAATGTTATGGAATATATATAAAAATAATCAATAAGATGATTTCAGAGAGGCCTAGAGAGACTTTTATGAACTGATGGAAGTGAAGTGAGTAGAACCAGGAGAACATTGTATACAGCAAAAGCAAGATTATGCAATGATCAATTCTGATGGATGTGGCTCTTTTCAACAGTGAGCTGATTCAGGTCAGTTCCAATGATCTTGTGATGAAGAGAGCCATCTTCATCTAGAGAGAGGACTGTGGAGACTGAGTGTAGATCACAACATAGCCTTTTCACCTTTTTATTGTTGTCTGCTTGCATTTTGTTTTCTTTCTCTTTTTCCCCCTTTTTGATCTGATTTTTCTTGTGCACCATGATAATTGTGGGAATATGTGTATAAGAATTGCACATGTTTAATATATTGATTACTTGCCATCTAGGGAAGGGATGGGAAAAAGGGAAAAAATTGTGACACAAGGTTTTGCAAAGGTGAATGTTAAAAATTATCTATGCATATGTTTTGAAAATATACAGCTTTAAATTTTTAAAAGGCAAACAATTGGAAAACAGTGGTTGTTTATCATTTGCTAGTGTCATTAGCTTTTCTGTGCTTCAACAATATTAAACATCTGTGACTGAGTTCTCTACTGGGCCATACAATCACTCAACAAATATTTAATAAATACCTACCATGTGCCAAACTCTGTGTAAAAGGCTTGCAGAAATGTTGCTCTAGTAAGTGAGGTACTCTTGTTCATAACTAATAAGAGAATTTGGTTCAGAGCTTTCCTGGGAATTACTCAAGCCTTATTTCATACAGACTGCCTCTGGCCATTTTTACTGTTTCCCAATTTATGCTCCCATTTATCAAGTTTCTAGTGATTATTAATATGATTGTGGATTTAATTTGTGGATTCAAATGAAGAATGAATGGGTATGAATTTCTTAAAGTAGCCTTTGTTAGGTTAGTGATGTGAATTAATTGCTTAAATAGAAGCCTGCTATTTTTCTTCACTGTAAGGACATCTATAGTATTATTTTTCCACAACCACATTCCAAGATGTAAAGGGAAAAAAAAAAAAACTTTCAGATATTCATCAGTAGGTACCTTCATGCATGCTTGACTATGCAAATCTTTGATACTCCAATGTAAGTCTGAGGAATGATTCTGTTAGGCCATTACACAGGATCAAAATGTTCCTTCTTTCATATTTTGTTTCTGCAAAGAGATTTTTTTGGTTGATCAATTCATTCTACCTTTTCTTCATCTCATTTCTCCATTCTGCTTTTATTAGAAGAGTTGCTGTCAGCATTCACATTATAATGCTTATTTCAGTTCCAGGGGTTAATGACCTAATGGTTAATTCAGAGTGATTAAAATAAAGAACAAATTACTTCACTCCCTAGAATCATTCTCTTCTTGTCTTAGAATAGAATGAAAATGTGGTTTCTTTTTCAGCACAAATATGTATAGATATAGAAACATAAATATATGAAAGACATTCTGGCATGAAGAATATTGTTACGAGCTTGGGGTCAGGAGCACCAGGATTAAAATTCTGTCTCTGACACTTCTAATTAGTATCTTTTTCTCTAGGGAAAATATTTTGGATATATCTGATTACATTTTGGCTCCAGGATTAGAATATATACTCATTGAAGAAAGGGACTCTTTTTGCCTTTCTTTGTATCGATAATGTTTAACATAATACCTGGCAGCAAGTGAGCACTTAATCAATAATTACTGACTGATGAATAAATTGTGTCAGCTTGAGCAAGTCATTTAACTTTTGGGGGGCTGTTTCCTAATCTGTAAAATAAGGACAGCTAGACGTAGGTGATCTCTAAGGCTCCTTTAATTCTAAATCTATGATTCTATGATCTATTAACCAGATAAACTTGTGAAATGTATATAATAGAGACATAGATGATAGCTAGCTAGCTACAATATCTACTTATGTACTATTGATATAATATAGCTATATTTTATAATTATATATTTTAAATATATCAAAGGCGAGCTATTGACATATAATATGAGTATACACGTATAGGTATGTGTGTACACATACCCAGAGAGATATAAATATACCTATATATTCACATTTGTGTATAAGCATCAAAAGATAGTCCAAATACATATTTGCTAATCCAGTTATTTAATCACATAGAATTGTCCTTTTATAATCTTTTCATGAGATAAGGAATGATAAATAATTAAAGCTTTTTATATATGTATAAATCATATGTATTATTGGGATTTGTAAAGATATTGTTGTTCTGAACACAGTAATTTTAAAAAATTAATAAACACAAATTGCTTTCTTTGCTTACCTATGGACAGCTTTGTAGTCTTTAATTGAGGTCACTTAGTTCTAGACCAAAAAAAATCTAAATCTGCTTATTACTAGATTGTGGGTTTAGGAGGACAAGTAGCAGTAAAAGACCTTACTTGAGAGATGAAGAAAAAAGGTCCAGATATTGATGGAAGTGGTCTAGTGAATTTCAGAATTGACCTTCTGGGTCATTCTGTGTTGAACTATTAATTCTCCATAGAAAGCTAATCTTTTAACCTGGTACCAGATGCCTTTCAGTGCATCTAAGCCATGAAATAGTAAACCAAGTTCCTTTTGTTTAGCCAAATAAGAAGTATTCATCAAGGTGATGAAGACAAATTAATATGTGACCATTTTAATTAAATTGTTTGTTTTTTTTTCATTAACAAAAAAGGCATTTATTGAGAACCTACTGTGCTTATTCCTATGGAGGGAGCAAATTATAGTCAATGCCTTCAAGGGCAGATCTTGAAGTACAGAGTATTTAAATATTTTTGCTTATGTAAGGTGTTTTGTTCTATGAATCTTAAGCATTTTTAACCAATGCATAAAATGAGGGTTTTAGATGGGTTCTTGTTTATACTTCCTTTCTTTCTCACCAATTTGCATGGTTGTGAAAATCAAGTTGGAAAGACAAAACATGAAAGTTAAATAATAGTTCAACTGTGAAATAACAATGCAAGGCATTATGAGCTATATCAAGAGACTGTTTATCATTAAGTGACAATTGGGTGATATGTAAAATAAATGGAATAAATTCATAGGACTGGGATAGTCAGCTATGGAAGAAGAGGGATTTTACTTATACTTTGAAAAATGAATAGGATTTAGATAGGTTACAAATATTTCAATCACAAGCAAGGTAGTACGATGAATGCTAAGCCTACAGCCAGAAAAACTCATCTTCATGAGTTCAAATCTAGTTGCAGTGTGACCCTGGGAACCGAACTCTGCCTCATTTTTTTCTCATCTATAAAATGATTTCTAAAAAAGAAATAAAAACCACTTCAGTATTTTTGCCAAAAAATACCCAAGTGGAGTCACAAAGAGTTAAATATAAGTGAGCAACAATAAAATTTTAATTAGAGAGAGCCCAGTCTTAATGTCAATACCATAAACTATTTTAAAATGTTTATTTGTATACAGATATAATGTGGTATAGTGGAAAAGTCATTAAATTAGGCAGAAAAAACCCCTAGGTTTGAATCTTAGCATTTCCTCCTATCATAAGCGTTAAAAATGGAAGAAAGCTTAGTGATCATTTACCATATTGGTAGTAAGTGGTACTGTTGTATTGTATGATAGCGGGCATATTATTTAACCACTCTGAGTCTTCTTTTCCTCATCTATAAAGTGAATGAATTTTCTCTAGATCAAGCTTATTCATATGGAGTTCATAAACTTTAAGTTATGTGTATATGCATAGATAGATATCTGATTTCAGCCAAATTGATTTCCTGTAATCTTATATAGGTTTCTTTTATGCTATTAAAGATATTTATCTAAGGTTTCCATAGGCTTCATCAGATTGCCAGATGGATGGTATAAGACATAAAAAAAAAAATGTTAAGAACTCTTGGACTAGATGATGTTTAAGGTTCCTTCCAACTCTGAAATCCTGTTTCCTAGGTTTGATGTTATTACTACTTTGGAATGAAAATAATTTGATAAATTGGTCTTTAAGGCCTCAATGCTTTGAAATACTGAACTATTTCTTAGAAGGAGTATATGATTTCATATACCCAGACCAATGGTTTCATTTATTTGAGGAAGGGAGTTCTACTAGTGTACAATCCCTGTACTCATGATGCTTGGCAAATTGCCTATAATTTATAATCTTAAAGAATCTAAGGGAAATGCTAAATGGTTATGTGTGACTGGTCCATAGGCACTGTGCTAATATAGCCCAGGAGCAGGGCTTAAACTCAGATGTTTCCAATTAAAAGGCAAGTCTTTTAGCCACTGTATTATACATCTCCTCACCAGAATTTTAAAGCCTAATGTTTATAAAAATTCTAAGTCAGAAGAACCTTGGATCATAGATCTAAAACTGGAAGAAATCATAGAGACCTTGTTGTCCAGTCACCGCACGTTAAAGGTATAGAAACTGAGGCTTATGCATGGAAAGTGGTTCCACTAAGGCCATAAAAACCCCAAGTAACAAAGACAGATTTGAAGATCTCTGTCTCCAGAGCCAGTCCAGAATGAAAGGATAGTGGAATACGCTTAGGCTACAACATATTGATGACTATAACTTTTGCATTAGCAATAAGAAAAAAAAATCATCACACGCAGTTATACCCAATACAAACCAACCTTCCCACCACATTTTTTGTAGCAACACCAACTTATATTGAATTTTTGTTGATCCCAATAAAAAAGACAATATTGATCCATATGAGAACTCAAATATAGCACATTGAGGAAATTCAGTGATGCAAATATTTGATTATAAACAGAAACATAATATTTAATAAATATTACCCATGGCATAAAAATTTTTTAAAAAGAAAAAAATGAACTGAATTATTGGAAAAGGACATAGCCCAATTACATTGTGAGAACAGAACAAGGGTTTACATAGACAGCCCAAAAGCTGTCTTGGTACTCAGGGAATATTAAAAGACTTAGAGGAAGGTTTTCCATAGAGAATAGAATTAATCTATGGAAAATAATAGATAGGAATCTATGAACAGACATGGAAAAGGTTCACACAGGATCAGAAGGTACAGGCCCAGGATCTATATTGATGAGATTGTGTCTCTGTTACTAGCTAATTTATATATTAATCTGATTAAATACTAAAATTTAATAACTCTAGAAAAACTTCTGCTATCTGTTTGCATTTGACTAGATTGTTTCTAAATATTTTTAATGCTTCTCTAAGCCTCCTTTGTTTCTAAATATTTTTTAATGCTTCTCTAAGCCTCCTTCTATGCCTTGTATACTTAATTACTTTAAAGGCACTGTTGGTTGAAAAATTATACACCCTGGGGACATAGCAATTTTCCATCATGGAAGAGAATAGATATCTCTCAAATATCTGTTTGCACTGAAAGGGGTCATTTTAATGAAAGTTCGTGAATAAGATTAATCAATATTCCCTGAGAATGTTTAGTGCTTAGGGCCCCATAGGAGTCATTTTGGGAGCAACAAAGAAATAATAATCATGGTCCCCTAAAAACTCAGGAACTTAAAATTAAGTTGGAGAAAATGTGGTAAATACACTTGAAATTTTGCAATAGATAATGGATTTGAGTCAGAAAGACTTTAGATCAGATTCTGCCATTGGATGATACTATTGGAAACTGGTTAGTTTTGTGAACCTCTGTGAACCTGTTTTTTCATCTGCAAACAGAGGAGGTTGAGCTCATTGACACCAATGGTGCTTTCTAACTCTAAAATCTATGATTTTGAGATAAGGGAGTAAAGGTTTAAACACTCAATTAATAGTTTAAGCAATATAATCCATAGATGCTTATAAAAGGGAGAGAACCCTTCAGGTTAAATTAGGAAGACGAGGTGAAGAAAAGACTTCCTTGGGTCTTTTAGCTTTAGTAGGATTTGGAATGGTAGAAAGAAAATTGACTTTCTAGGGAGGGGAAAACTTGTGAGAAACAGTATTGTTTCCCTATACAAGATAAGGTCAAAATAGTACATGATTTAGACATAGAGTGATACTATAAACAAATTAGGACAGCAAAAAATAGTTTACTTGTCAGATCTTTGAAGAAGGGAGAAATTTATAACTAAACAAGAAATAGAAAACATTATGAAATGCAAAATGAATGATTTTTATTACATTCAATTGAAAAGGTTTTTACACAAACAAAACCAATGCAACCAAGATTAAAAGGAAAGTAGAAAACTGGAAAACAAATTTTTTTAGCAATTATTTTTGATAAAGGTCATTTCTAAGATATATAAAGAACTGAGTCAAATTTATAAGAATACAAGTCATTCCTCAGTTGATAAGTGTCACAGGATATAAACAAACCATTTTCAGATGAAGAAATTAAAGCTGGCTATATACCATATGAAAAACTGCTCTGTCACTATTGATTAAAGAAAAGCAAATTTAAACTACTATGAGTTATCACTTCACACCTATTAGATTAGCTAATACGACAGGAAAAAAAAGACAAATGTTGGGAGGGAATGTGGGAAAATCGAGACACTTTCTTAGTCAGTACCAAATAGATTTGTTGATTGCCATTCTGCAATATAGTTTTAAATCTAGTGTAACTAGGTAAGCTTTCTTTGTATTTTTTTCATTACTTCCCTTGATGTTCTTGACCTTTTTTTCTTTCAGATGAACTTTCTGGGTGTTTTCTAGTTCTATCACATTATTTTTTGCTACTTTGATTGTTTATCAGTTTAAGCAGAGTTGTCATTTTTATATCAACTTGGCATACCCATGAGCAATTGGAATTTTCCCATTTGTTTAGATCTGACTTTATTTGTGTGAAGAGTATTGTACAATTATGCCCATTATAGTTCCTGGGTTTGTCTTAAACAGTATTTTTATGTTTGCATTTACTTTAAGGGTAATTCTATTTCTGTCTCTTGCTGCTGGGGATTGTTGGTCATATAAAGAAATGGTGATTTGTTTGGTTTATCTTGCATCCTACAACTTTGCTAAAGTTATTATTTTAAGTAATTTTTTAGTTGTTGTTCTAGAGTTCTCTTAGAATATCAACATATTGAGATGAACCAAATTAGTTCCAATTGAGCAGTGATGAACTGAATCAGCTACACCCAGTGAAAGAACTCTGGGAGTTGACTATGAACCACTACATAGAATTCCCAATCCCTCTATTTTTGTCCACCTACATTTTTGATTTCCTTCACAGGCTAATTGTACATTGTTTCAAAGTCCAATTCTTTTTGTACAGCAAAATAACTATTTGGACATGTATACACATATTGTATTTAACTTATACTTTAACATATTTAACATGTATTGGTCAACCTGCCATCTGGGGGAAGGGGGTGGGGGAAGGAGGGGAAAAGTTGAAACAAAAGGTTTTGCATTTGTCATTGCTGAAAAATTACCTATGCATAAAATTTTTGTAAAAATATAAATAAATAAATATTTTTAAAAAGAATATCAACATATCATCTGCAAATAATAATAGTTTTATTTCTTCATTCATTTCATTTTCTTCTCTTATTGAGAAAGCTAACATTTCTAGTACTATATTGATTAAAAGTGATGAAAATTGCCATCTTTGCTTCACCCCTGATCTTATTGGGAAGGCTTCTAGCTTATACTCATTATAAATAATGCTTGCTAGTGATTTTAGATTAATAATGCTTATCATTTTAAAGAACTCTCCCTTTATTCTTATGCTTTCTTGTATTTTTAATAGGAATGGATACTGTATTTTTTAAAAGGTTTTTCAGTATTGATTGAAATGATTACATGTTTTCTGTTTATTTTCTTATTGATATTGATTGTTTTCCTCATACTGAACTAACCTTGCATTCCTAATATAAATCCTACTTAGTCATAGTGTATAATTTTTATTATACATTGCTGTAATTGCATTGCTAGTATTTTGTTCAAAATGTTTACATTAATATTCATTAGGGAACTTCAGGAATTTTCACTGGCTTAGAATTCATTCCAAGTTTAGAATTCTTTCCCACCTCATCTCTACCTCTTGGCTTTGGTGCTTTCCTTAAATTCTCAGCTGAAATCCCACCTTATGGAGAAAGATTTTCCAAAAGTCTTTTAATTCTACTTCTATCCTTGTTTATTAGCTCCAATTTATCCTATATATAACTTGTCATATAAAGGAGCCAAATCTTTCTCTGTACCTTCCACTTCTTGTCTTCCATTTCTTGCTGGGAAATCTTCCCCATAAGGAAGATGGTAAAGAATCAAATTGGACCACTTCAATGTACCTCAAAGCTATGACTTCCATTTTCTCTGGCATCTGTGAACTTCCCTCCTCATTTCCACTTACTGACTTCCCTGGCTTCTTTTAAATTTTAATTAAAATCCTCCCTTTTACAAGAAGTCTTCCCCAAGTCCTCTTAATTGCAGTGCTTTCCCTCCATTGATTATTTTCCTATTCATCATATAAATAGCTTGTTTGTACATATTTTTGTTTACATGTTGTTTTCCCTCATTAGATTGAGAGCTTCTCATGATCAGGGACTGTCTTTTGCTTTTTTTTTTTTTTTTTTTTTTTTTTTTTTTGGTCTCCCCAGTATATGGCTTAGTGCCTGGTATATAGAAGGCATTTAATTAATGTTTATCAACTGACTAACTGGCATTGTTTCACATTCTTAGTCCCCCACCTCTAAAATGAAGCATGGGGGAGGTGGAAGTTGGATCTCTCTAAGGCAACTTGTAGTTTATTATATGTGAGAGGCATCCTCACCAAAAATTCATAATCGCTCCTTTTCATAGTATCATAAATTTAGATGTGGAAAAGACCTTATGAAGTCATTAAATCTAACTTTCTCATTTTAGAGTGAGGCACAGAAAAGGTAGATGATTAGCCCAGGGCCATACAACCTGTAAGAACTTGGTGTAGGATTTGACTTCAAATTCTGTGTTCTATCCACTGCATTACATTGTCCTTCTGATGGCCTCCTTGCCTCTCCAGCAGCCTTCAAGAGGCAGTAACAAGATTAATTTCTAGTCATATACTTTCTTGGACTCTATATTCCCAAGAGGACTGGGGTAGAGGGGATAAGAAATTCAAAGTATCTAAATATTTTATATGTTGGCCAAATAAAAGTTGGCCTCTTTTATCAAGCCTCAATGGAAAAAAGATAAAGATTAATTCAATTAAATTAATTAATTTATTAATGTACATAATAGTGTATATAATTAAGTACCTATTCTGTGCCAGGCCCTAGGAATACAAAGGAAAAAAAGAAAAGTCATTATACTCAAGATCTTATATTCTACTACTTCCATGTTTTCATTGATTCATACAGGAGATAGGGTATAAACTACATGATCACCAAATCCATTTAAATTATGAGATTCTATGTTTCTGAGAGTTTGATATAAGTTAAAATGATAATTTTATATGGATTTATAACTAATGCCTCAAAGGCTCAAAACCTGAAAAACATACTTAACTAATGAGAGCTGTTTTGTTGGGAACATTTTCTGTAAATCAAATAAGAAACTTTTCTCTTCATATACAAATTCTATTTTGTTAACTACTAGCATAACAAGATAATGATATTTCTTGAGAATTTCTTGAGATATTGGTAAAATAGCCTGTAAGCTTTCCTCCTGAATTTCATCCTCACAAAAGATTCAGTGATGACAGCTTCAAATGGATTGGACTGTAGCAATGGTGACATAAAGAACTGGAGGGTTTTAAGCCAACCAGTGCCTTGAGTTTTTGTATTATAAAAGATTTGGCAGACTGGAGAGAATTAAAAGATGGTGCAGAAATTCATTTTCAAAGTGTTTCTACAAATCAAAAGACTAGTATCAGTTTTATTAAAATAACAGGCCAATTCTTAAGGCAAGGGAATGTTACCTCTTACCTGCAGCTGTGGTCTTTAACATCAAACCATTTCTTACTTTAAAACATCTGAAAGAGAATTATGAATTAATTAATCTTTAGATTAGGGATATTTTCCAGGTGTTTTGTGTCAGCTTTCACCTCAAATAAAAAGGCAATTCAAGCAACATAACATAGGTATATGGGTGGTTTAGGTACATAGAGTTAAGGTGAAAAACTAGAAGTGAACAATACACAGATGGTTAGGAATTGGAAAATCTTTTGAATGTTTACCTAAAGTGCTCAAATTTGATACATCTAAAGCCCAAAATAACATCTAATTTTAGAATCAAAATTAGAGTTTTCTGTTATGTATTGAGGATTTTTTAACATTGTTATGGTAATCTTACTCTTAATCAGCAACCAACCATTTGGTAATAGTTGGACATCCAAATCTCATGATTATCACCCTATATAGTTTTCTTTTTACTTCAGCATTAGGGGTATGGTATCTCCTTGCCTGAGCTCTGAAATAAGGCAACACACGTCCTTAGAATTTTGTTATTGTTGTTGTTGTCCTTCTTCTTCCTCCTCTTCTTCCTCCTCCTTCCTCTTCATCCTTTTTCTTTCTCATCCTCTTCTTCTTCCTTTTCCTTCTCCTCTTTTTTCTCCTCCTCTTCCTTCTCTTCTTCTTCTTCTTCTTCCTCCTCTTCTTCCTTCTCCTCCTTCTTCCCCCTCCTTCTCCTTTCTTCTTCTCTTCTCCTCCTCCTCCTCCTCTTACTCCTCCTTCTCCTTCGTCTTCATCTTCTTCTTTGTCTTCTTCTCCTCTTTCTTTCTTTCTTCTTCTTCTTCTTCTTCTTCTTCTTCTTCTTCTTCTTCTTCTTCTTCTTCTTCTTTGTCTTCTTCTTCTTCTTCTTCTTCTTCTTCTTCTTCTCCTCCTTCTCCTCCTTCTCCTCCTTCTCCTCCTTCTCCTCCTTCTCCTCCTCCTCCTCCTCCTCCTCCTTCTTCTTCTTCTTCTTCTTCTTCTTCTTCTTCTTCTTCTTCTTCTTCTTCTTCTTCTTCTTCTTCTTCTTCTTCTTCTTCTTCTTCTTCTTCTTCTTCTTCTTCTTCTTCTTCTTCTTCTTCTTCTTCTTCTTCTTCTTCTTCTTCTTCTTCTTCTTCTTCTTCTCCTTCTTCTCCTCCTTCTCCTCCTTCTCCTCCTTCTCCTCCTTCTCCTCCTTCTCCTCCTCCTCCTCCTCCTCCTCCTCCTCCTTCTTCTTCTTCTTCTTCTTCTTCTTCTTCTTCTTCTTCTTCTTCTTCTTCTTCTTCTTCTTCTTCTTCTTCTTCTTCTTCTTCTTCTGCTGCTGCTGCTGCTGCTGCTGTTTCTTCTGCTACTGCTTCTATTTCTTCTTTTTCTTCTGCTTCTTCTTCCTTCTATCCCTGTCTCCTTTTGTGTCTTTCACTATGCCTCTCTCTGTGTACTCTCTATTTCTGTCTTTTTGTCTCTGTTTTTCTGTCTGTCTTTGTCTGCCTGTTTCTCTTCCAAGTTAACCATAACAGGGAAATCTACAGGGAAATTGAACAGGGTTCACATAATAAGGAAAGAGGAAAATCAATTACATAAGCTTCATCTTCATGCAAATATATAGTTTCAAGCCTCTGAAATAGCAAATATCTTCCTTTAAGCTGCAAAAGGCCATTGAAATGATTAGTCCAACTCCCTGATTTTCTTGACAAAGAAGAAGAGTCAGTGAATATTTGACACTATGCAGAAATAGGGATACAAGTTTAAGAAATACTTTCAAATTAATGAATTGATTAAACATTTCACAAAATTTTCAGTGTATGGAACATTTTATTTTATAACTTAACTCCATTGATTAGTAAACACTAAGTGTGTACTATATGTTAGACACTGTGCTGAGTGTAGAATATACGTGTGTGACACTACCCTCAACAAGCTTATATTCTAGTGGAGGAAACATCACATAAATAAAATAGTATACAAAAGATAATTCAGAGTATATGGAAAGTAGCCTTTGACCTTGTTCCTATAGATATCCTATCAAAAAACAATCCCCATCTCTTATGGTTGTCTGTGCAACTTATTGTTATTTCATATGTTCATCATTTTGAGTTCATCTTCCTTGAGTTTTCTTGACCTTAAAACACTTGAACTATCAGTCATTTGTTTCTCACTTTCAAGTTATCAACCCATATTTCTTTCTAGTGTTATTTTTCTTTGAAAGCATCCTTTACTCTATCTTTCATTAACTCTTTGTTCAGTCTGTTGCAGCCTGTTTCAACTATTGTCATTTTATGATTTATCTTTTAAAATAATTTTTATGGAAGAAAACTATATATCCAAATTTTTAAAGGCAAGAATATTCAAATTTTATATGCTTCCCCCCAAAATGGCAAAAGCCTTCATTAAAGTTTTTGTGCAGGAATGTGTTATTGATAAGTATGATTATACATTGTCTTTTGGGATTGAAGTAATGAAAGAAAACTGACTTCTTTTTATAGAGGTTTGTGGGCAGAGAAGATGGAGAAAAAGGAGAGAACTACAAGACAAATGATTTATGTGAGCATATTTTTCTTCAGCAGCAAAGTCTAGCAGCAGTACCATTAATGTAGAGGGGATTAAAAATTTACTAAAGGGTGGACTTGTTGGGTCTAATTTTATGAGATTCTGTCTAAAGTATTCTTAGGACCATCAGGATTGATTGTCTTGAAGGAAATGATGACCAGACACCTCATTGTATTGAGCAGTGATATTTGCTCACCAAATGACCTTAGCTAAATTCATGATAGTAGAAGGATAGAGGAAATGACTTTTCCATGTTCACACAGAGTTGGTAATAATTTGGTATTCAAATCTCATCATCTCACCCTACTCAGCTCTCTTTTGCCCCATTAAAAGGATGATATTGCCTTGCTTTATATCTGAAATATGGCTATGTGTCTTCCTTATGGTTTTGTTTTTCTTTTGTTTTATTATTAGTTACAACATGAGAACCTAAAGGGGGTTCAAGTAAGAAGGAAGAAAAAATTTAGTTATATAACTTCATTCAGATGTACAATGAACTAGCACTGTCTATTTTAATCCCCTCCCTCCCCCTAATTCCATAGTTTATTTGACTCTATTTTCCCTAGATCATGGAGTAACTCAGAATGATATAGCTTAACAAGATGTTAGAGATCTTAAAGGAAGAGAAAGGCTCTATCAGGTAGTGGTAAGGAGGTAGTGCATTTTTGGCATCAGAGAGGATCAATTCAAAGGCATAGAGATGGATAATGGACAATTATTTAAGGACCAGAAAAAAAAAAAAAAGATTGCAAAATGCATTGGATAAATGATGTCCTGTGAGACTGAGAAAATAAGGTGGGGCCAGTGTATGGCTTTAAAAATGAAATTGAAGAGTTTGTTATTATCTTCACAGGCTGGGAAATTTTTAACAACCAGCTCTCAGGGAAAAACAAATGTGGTACACATTTATGTTTAATCTGCATACTTATTCTCTCACTTCCTTAAGCTTAGTCAATTAATAGAATTGATAGATAAAATTCCTATTTGTAGTGATTTCTGAGGTGTAATTACTCAAATGAAAATTTAATTGTCATCTGCCTTAGAAATCTCAATCACTTTTATAGTTTCAACTATCACATCTGTAGTATATTATTTTTCTATTATTTTCAGTCTTCACCATTCTTAATCTGCTCCCAAGACTCTTCCAAAGGGATATCCTGCCAGAAGTACCTTAAGTACAACAACTTTTGTGTTTAAAAAAGTTTTGTGTTAAAAAAGTTTTTCATTAAAGCCATTTCTGTTATCATGAAAAAAGGACAAAGGACCTACATGTTCAAAAATGTTTGTAGCAGTCATTTTTGTAGTGGCAAGGAATCGGAAACTGAGTGGATGCCCATCAATTGGGAAGTGACTGAACAAGTTGTGGTATATGAATGTAATGGAATATTATTTTTTTTATAACCACATGATTAGAAGACTGATTTCAGAAAGGCCTGGAGAAACTTAGATGAATTAAGTGAAGTGAGTAGAACCAAAAAAACATTGCACAAAGCAACAAGATTATGTGATGATCAACTGTGATGGACTTGGCTCTTTTCAACAATGAAATGATTCAGGCCAATTCCAATAGACTTGTGATTAAGAGAGCCAACTGAATCCAGAGAAAGGACTAAAGGGACTGAACGTAGACCACAACATAGTATCTTCAGCTTCTTCTTGTTATTGTTTGCTTGCTTGTTTTTTTTTTCTTTCTCATTTTTTTTTCTTTTTGATCTGATTTTTCTTGTGCAGCATGACAAATGTGAAAATATTTTAGAAGAATCACACATTTTTCACCTATATTGAGATTACTTGCTGTCTGGGAAAGGGGAGGGATGCTGAGGAGGGAGGAAAAAAATTTTGGAATACAAGATTTTGCAAAGGTGAATGTTGAAAACTATCTTTACATGTATTTTGAAAAATAAAAAGCTATTACTATTGTTTTTAAAAAACAATTCTGTTTCTGATTATCTTTTTTCTACAATATTTACCCATTTCCCAAGTTTATCATCTTGGGTTTATTTTTGACTCTCCATTTTCTTTCATAATACTTTTAAATCCAGATTTGTTACTACCTGTGTGACTTTGAACATGTCACTAAAACTTTCTATTTCTTCACTCATAAAATGAGAGAGTTAGACTGTATTCTACTTATATTCCTTTCCAGTTCTAAATCTATAATCCTATAATCCTGTCAATTCCATCTTTACAACATCTTTCAAATCCTTCCCTTTCTCCTTATCCTCCTGATATCACCCTTACTTCTGGCCCTCTTTATATCCAGTCTATCTGAATAATCTCTTTTAAAGGGTTTTCCCCTTTCATTCTCTTCCCCCTCAAAAATATTGTTCAGATCTCTGTGAAACAAATCTTTATAGATCTCATTAAAAAAAACATTACTAAAAAATTTAAGCAACTTTATTTTGCTTCCCTGAATATCTTCGTCTAGAATTCAAAGTCCTCCAAAATTAAGCATTATAAAACATTTTGAGGATTATTTCATATAAAGGAACTCAAATAGTTAACTAAAAATTTCCTGCATTTTGATTGCCTCCATATTTTTGCTTCATGTTGCCCCTTATACCTGGCTCTTCCTCTTTTTACCTTTTGACTTACCCATGTAATTCATATCCTATGTTCTCCATAAAACCTTACTAAAGTCCTTGTCTTCTTAATGACCTTCCCCCTTGGACCTGGAGTTGCAATTTTTCTTTGCAATCCACATTTATATATACTCTAAGGTGTTCTAAAGATGTTCTTCACATCAATCCTATAAGATAGCTGATAGTAATAGTAATAACAGCAACAACTAACATTTATATAATATATAATTGTTTGATTCTCTTAATAATCCTGTATAGGTGCTTTCCACATTTTATGGATGAGTGAACTGAGATTGAAAGAAATTAAACAATTTGGTCAGGGTCACATAGCTAGTATTAGAAGTGTCTAGGAGAGATATTGATTTCATTTTCCTGACTGAGTGCATTACTTCTATCTACTATGCTGTCTAGCTATAACTGTGTACTGTTAGTAATATTATTCCAATTCTATAAATGAGGAAATTAAGGCTCCAGAGAGATGAAGTAACCTAGCCAGGATCACAAAGTGCAAGTGTCAGGACCTGAAAATAGTTGAAAAATCAACTATTCTGATGATGACAAAAATGATGATGATGATGATGGACTTTTAAATAGCATCTTAAGATTTGCAAAAGCACTTTTCAAATATGTTATCTCAGAATAATACTGTCATTTAAGTGTTATTAATTTTACAGATGAGGAAATTGATTTCCACCCAGAGAAATGAAGTGACTTGCCCTCTTTCATATATAATAATTGTTTGGCAAGATTTGAACTCAAATTTTCCTGACTCTGAGTCCAGATCTATTCTATTATCTAGCTGCCTCTAACAAGTCCCTTTAGACTTTTTTGACTATACCTTATGTAAAGTAGTGTATGCCTTGTGATTAGTTGTTGATTTGAACTCAATTTAATTCTAGACTTGAAATGAAGTAAACAGGAGAAATTTTCCTGAGATATTTAGCCTTCTCCTGACATTTTTTGAGATAACACTATTGTTTGAATCTTGAAGATGAAAATAACTTTTTTTTTAAGGTTTGGTATTCAGGTTCTACATCTGAGGGTGAATCTATCATGTTCAGTTTTCTGGCTCTTATTTAAATTTTTTTTATGTGGCTTCCTCCAAGTCTTTTTCAGACAAAGATAAGTAAATTTCCCTATAGATTTTTCTCTGGAAAAGAAAGAAGAAAGAAGACCTTGGGCACTAGAAATTATAAAAATTACCCATGTGTGAATTTCCTGCATATAACTTTCTGAGAAGAAATAGTACAGAGTAGTAAATGAACAGTTAGTTGTCTTCAAAGTCAGGAAGACTTGAATTTAAGTTTTTTTACCATAAAGTGACTTTAATATAAG
Source organism: Sminthopsis crassicaudata (assembly GCF_048593235.1). Classification (NCBI taxonomy): domain Eukaryota; kingdom Metazoa; phylum Chordata; class Mammalia; order Dasyuromorphia; family Dasyuridae; genus Sminthopsis; species Sminthopsis crassicaudata. Next base: position 490,682,837 of record NC_133617.1, on the reverse strand, counting down.
TTTATGTATGTATTTATGCATGTATGTGTGTATATATAGATATGTATACATATATAACATATTAAACACAATAATATTATATTTTATAATTTTCCCAGTTTTAAAGTGGCTGGGGTGGAAGGAAGAGAAGAAATGCTTGTCAACCCATTTTCTCCTTTTCCCCTTTAAATGAGATATAGTTTTATGATTATAAAAGCTATAATGTGGTTTTAAATTTTAACAGGCATACTGAAATCCCTACATATAATATATGTTGTAGTATTATATATACCAAATATATTATGTATAATGATATAATATTTAATATACTTTTCATATAAGGCTGCTGTTTAATCCTGGACAAATAATGTGATCTATCTATACCACTGGTAACTTTCAGACTATAAATTACAGAGGAGGTACAGCTGATCTGCACTTGTAGAGGGAATTATCCCATTGAGAGTTCCCAATGAAATCACTGGTAGGTTCAAAAAAAAAAAAGTTTCTGAGTCAGAGAAGTGTAAAGCAGAGGAGATAGAAGGCTTCTTCTTCATATTTCTTTGATTTAAAAGAAAAAAATGTTTTATTGATGTCTATTTTTTAAAAATTATAGTTATTTTTGATATATTCTTCTCCCATCCTCTCTCAGAAATCTCTCTTATAATAAAACCATTCAGGGAAAACAGACAAATATAGCAGCCTTGTCTGCCTGGCTGTGTCCCATTTGACCTCAGTAATTCTTTCCTTTAAAAAAAAAAAAAAAAAGAAAAAGAAAAAGAAAAAGAAAAGGAAAGGAAAGGAAAGGAGAGGAGAGGAGAGGAGAGGAGAGGAGAGGAGAGGAGAGGAGAGGAGAGGAGAGGAGAGGAGAGGAGAGGAAAGGAAAAGAAGAGGAAAGGAAAAGGAGAGGAAAGGAAAGGAAAAAAAAAAAAAAAAAGACAGACATCTACCTATATTTCTAAGGGATTTACTGCCTGGCTCTGCTTTGTGGCAGATGGGTGGATGTAATGTCTTTATGGTTCTTTTGAGGTCTGTGGCTCTAACTACAACTTTGTCAGGACTCATTTGCAGACTTTTATGTTTAACTTCCAATCAGTCAAGCAACATAAAAATTTTGTCTCTTTCTAAATCTGAGAAAGACAAGAGTTCCACAGTCAAAAACCTGAAGGCAGCTAAGGAAATAATTTATGTTTATAAAGGATGGGTATCAATGATCACGTGCTTTCAATGAAAATTGATAGTTTCATTTATTTAAGTGCCTGATTTTTGTAGTGTCTCTGCTCATAGCATTTTTCCAATATGCTTCAAAGTCCCCACAAGACTCTGAGTCTTCTCCTATACTCACTCAGCACATTTCATCTTTCAGACACTGTCTGTGAGACATGAGGGAAAGAGAAACATTATTACAAAAATTGAAAGGGGTTCTTGAAGTTTGCTCAGCTGCCCCAAGGTTTCCTGGAAAAAATCCATAAAACCTTATGTTTTATTTACTCATTTTATTATATACGTTATTTATTGGATTTATATGGCCACTTTCCTCCAAAGAGTGACAGAAAGCCTCTAGTGGAATCACAGTAATGTCCTCTGAACAGAAATAAAAGCTTTGACGATAAAGAAATAGTGAATTGTTTATCTGCACAGACATCTCCATGTGCTTATGGGATCACCAGCTTCCCTCCCCATCCCAAAGCAAAAAGGAAGTTATAAAATCACAATTATTTCAACATTCTTCTTCAAAAACTTGATCTACCTTGTTTTCACCAGTTGGTGACTGGTTTCCATGGAAATGGAAATGGAAATGGAATAAGCATTCTCAGTTTTAGATTCTCTGCTGCCCAGTGCCAGCTGAGAGCTGTGAATGCCATTTGGTTAACAGCGAGGATCCAGAATTCTCCAGTTTTAAAGTGGCCAGGGGGGAAGGCAGAGAAGGAAATACCTGCCAACCCATTTTCTCCTTTTCCCCTTTATGTGAGATACAATTTTTGTGATTATAGAAGTTATCATCTGGCTCTGAAATATAGTATGCATATATGAAACCCCTAAATAATTAAATCACAATACTTTGCCAATTGGTTCAATCTCTTTTCCTTCCATCTGAATAGTTGTGAAGTAGTTTTAGTATGGCCTGATTATGTAGAGGAATTTGGTGGCACATTGGATAGAGTTCTAGGCCTAGCATCAAGATGACATGAATTCAAATTCAGCCTTAGATGCTTACTAGCTATATGACCCTGAGCAAGTCACTTAAGCTTTATTTGCCTCAGTTTATTCACATGTAATGGAGATAATAATTGCACCTCCCTCTCATGATTGTCATGAGGATAAAATAAGATAATGTTTTCAAAGCTTTTTGTAAACATTATACTATCTCAATGCTCTATTAATAATAATTATAACATATATGTAATAATTATTATTTTAATCTTTTCTTTTTTTCTACTGACCTGTTGTGTGTGGGAGATGCTGATAAGCAGTGACATGGCCAAAAAAAACAGAAAGTAGGAAAGCTGAGACTCCATGACCTAGAATTCCTATATTGAATAAGCTAGAGTTAATATTGGAACATATTGAAGCAATTTCCATTTCGATGAAAAAGTGAAGACATTTTTTTAAATGAACATTTTTCCATTTACAATTCTTTCTTCTTAACTTAATGATCTATTTTCATATATTATTTGTTTGATACCCTTTCTGGGGACTTCTTAAAGTAAAACACTATTCTAAACATTTCTTTTTGGTGTTAGAAGATTCACACACACACACACACACACACACACACACACACACACACATTTATTTATGTTATTTTTTTCCCCGAATGCTTCCTAGGTCTTTGTTTTCCCAACACCATGTAGAAAATACACTGACCTGAATGAACTGAAGTAGATCTTCAATATCATTTAGTCATATCCAGCCCAGTTTATAGATGAGAAATTAAGGCCTAGAGAAACAAAATGCCTCACTCATGGTCACACAGCTAGTAAGTGGCAAAGCTAGTTTGCTTCATTTGAAATTACAATGTTTATTATTATTTGAGAAGGAAGAGCTATAATAGAGCTCAATATACCCATTTCTTTTCTACTTGTGTATTGGGACCCTGGATCTCCCCAAATCAGCCAGAGTCAGGATAATCAAAAGCCTTTATTCTTGGTCTTTTGCAGTTGCTGTCAGGGGATTAGGTCTAGCAATTTCCACACCTCCTTCCTCTCTCTCCACCACCAGGAGAATGAATCAATCTCCTCCTCCTACTCCACCCACTCATGTCACTTCTCCTTCTTTGTCCACACCCACTGATCCAGCCAGCACAGAATAGTTGGGGAGGGTCATCCTTCAAACATGTTATTAGAGAATTGTCCAATTGGCAATCAGTCTCACGTGCTCCATTATCCAAGTGCATTTTTGCTCAGTCCTAGCCCTTTACACTTGTGATTTAAAGATCTTTTCTTCATACCATTGTCTTACCTTGAATTAAATCTCAATGGGCAAAATAGCTTCTCTGGACAAAGTTATGCATCTGGGGCACTTGTGTATCTAGGTTATTATATAAGTGCTGTCTCACATGCAAGTGAAATAAATAATTTATCAGCTGAGGAAATGAAATCCCCATCACAGACCTGCAAAACTGTATAAATACTTTAGTAAAGTGTTCCTGATGGTAAGCATGCATGTCAGAGTTTGACATGTTTTCTCTTATCGAATTCTTCCCATGAGAGAAAATCACCTTTACTAAATAAACAGCAGTATCTTAAATCAGCAAGGTATACCCATGAAAGACTTGAGAAAGAAGTATTTAGGGTGGGTAGTAGTTTTGACATAGATTTATATAGGCAATAAGGAAAATGATTCACAAACTCCATCATTATGGTGATAATTTAGCCTTTCTTTGTATATTTCTCTCCCCTCTTTAGAGAGCTTTTCTGATCAGTGATCCCCTTGGGACTGTCCAAATTTCCCAATCTTTTTTATTGGCTCCACAGAAAGATTAACTGCTCTTGTGCCCATTCCTTCCCCAACTTGTGAACTGATCTGCAAAGATAGAGTATGAGAGTATTATAGGGGTCATGGTAGTGCTGATAATTATACTTTTTCAGGTTGTTTCTGAGACTAGTTCAAGCCTCTGTCACCTAATCTTAAATCTTATAAATACGATTTTATCTGTATTCAAAATACAATTCCACCTAAGTGGAACAGTGAATAGAATACTGGCCTGGAGTCAAGAAGAACTGAGTTCAAATTCAATATCAGGCACTTATTAGCTGTGTAACCCCTGGGCAAGGTTTACCCTGTTTGCCTTAGTTCCTCATCTATAAAATGAACTGGAGAAAGAAATGGCAAAACCTTCTAATGTCAAGAAAGCCTCAAATGAGGTCATGAAGAGTCAGACATGACTGAACAACCACACACACCATTCACTTTCACACACATAGTCACACAAATACTTTTCCTTCCAAAACAGTATATGTTTATAGGTAGAATTCTATTTTTAATGAGCTTGATAGGAAAAAGAAAGGGCATAGTCTCTTTGATTGTTAGAATTTAAAGACAAAGATATGGAGAATATCAAGTCTAACTCCTGCTCATTTTAAAGATGAAACTCATGTCAAATGTTAGATGAAATTACTTGTTTCTACATCACAAATTAAGGTGAAAAAAGGTATAGCTGAATCTAGGGTGAGAAAGCCAGATGACAATGATATTAGAGGCTGCCTTCTCCCTCTTCTGCTCTACTCTATCAGCTTGTGGCTTTTTAGGGTTCATCAGGAAATATGCATATGTGAAAGGTCAAAGAAAAAAAGTCAATAGTGGCAGAGGTCAAGGGAGAAGAGTGAAAAGATTTCCCCTTTTTCTACTATTATTTTAGTCAGATGATTTCTGATGTATCTTTTTAAACACTCATCCCTGGTTACCTTCTCCCTTTCCCACAGTTCCATCCTTATCTAGCTCATCTTTAGTCTTTCTCAAGCTCTAAAACACTCCATCTTCCCTTTCTACTATGTCCTTTGAAACCATCTATTGTTAACAAATGGTTTCATTATCTTAATAGATCTTTTCATGAATACTTGAATATATAGCTGTTAGAAAAGCCTGTCAAGGCAGCCCATAAGTATAGGTACCCTGGACAGGGGTATGGGGAGCTGGGCAGAGAATTGTGAAGGAAGAAGAAATCAAGCTGGATGTCATTTGAGAAATTATGCCATGCTTTCAATAATCCCAAACACTTTGTTGCTGCTAATGCTCATATGTGTAATAGCCATATTTTTCTTACTGATAATATGTGGCTTATGAACCCTTAGAGGATTAGAAATTGTAAGTAGCCCAAAGGGTAATGTAAAATGCAAATAGTTGTAAGCAGACTGTAACAAGTTATGACTTGTAAATGAAGTAGGATTATATCAGAAAAAATATCTGGGGATAAACATACCTGGAAAAAGATGAGGGTCAGTCATGTAGCAAAAATGAGAGACAACATTAGATTGCTTGCATAGTATATTAATATCCTTGATATCTTAAAGGAATCACAAGGAAAGCTATCAATATTTTGGGCAGATCTACTATAGAGAAACTAGGTCAGCAATGCTTCAGCATGAGAAAATGTAGAGGGGTTGTAGTCTGTATTGTTGGCAGGAGAGTCATCCAGAAATCCAGTGAAATATCACAGACCATAGTTGTAGTTCTGAAATGGACTCTAGAGGCAATTAAGTCATTATCATTTTACAGCTGAGGAAACTGAGGCCCAGAAATGTTAAGTGATCAGCCTAACATTTTGTAGATTGTTAGAAAGTAGCAGCACTGAGCTTGGAACCCACATCCAGTGATTACAAATCTTTCATTCTTCCCACTATGTATCATATAGCATTGTACAGTTGTTGAAATATAGTCACTGCATCTAAGTAATTTACCAAAAAAAACCTCTCTGTTCAATAGATTGATTGCTAAACGTGCAGGGACTGTTACTCAGAGTTTCTAATTCAAAACAACTTAATGTATCTAAATCACGAAACAATCTTGTTCTGGGCCAGAACATGGTAATAACCTCATTATGTTGAACTGGACATTATGATATTTGTTAAAATGGGAATCTACCTAGAAATATATGTGTATATCCAGCAGAAGTATTATGTGAATGCATACAATAAATCTAGGTAGTATTATGTTTCTTCAGCATACAACTTTGAAAAGAGAAATGTTTTTTGAGGAGAAAGAGATCTGAAAAAAAAAATCAAAACTGTAATTTGATACAGGTCATTATTTCTTTCATTATCTTTAGGTTTGTACTGGCTTCCCAGTACCTACTGTGCTTGGTTGATTTCTAATTATTAGGTTCATTTTTTAATTGGAATAATATCACATTATAAGCAAATCAGTTCAGAAGAGAGGGGGGAAAGCATGGCTTCAACGTGAGTTTTCTTCCTGAAGTATTTGAATACATGTTTATAGCAGAAAGTATTTCTTTAGAGACAACAACATGTTGTATTGAAAAAAATATCAAAGCTAGAAGTGTTGTGGAAAGGTCATTGGTCTTTGAATCAGAGAAGTCATATTTCATTTCCCATGTTGCTACCTCTTTGTTCTTTGGCAAATCAGTTCATTAGAGCCAAAAAGCCCTTTCCAGGGTTAAATCCTCTGAGCCAATAAAGAAAATGCTGATATTTGTCTATTTGAGTACTCATATTTACTAGAAAAAGAGAAATTTGCATTTGTTTCTGTTTGCTGGAATTTCAGGTGACATTGATCCCAGTAAGTCAAACAAATGTCTTCTGGAAAAGACATTCTTTAAAAAGGAAAAATTTTTCATTTGTTTTGGTCTTCTTGAAGTAATAAATTTTTGACAGATAATTCATGACTTTCAGCATGATTTTTATTTTTTTATGGTTTTATGAATCCAAAGACTATTGGAAAAAACTGAACCTAGATAGTATAGTGAAGATTGGAACTGAAATCAGAAAGATCTCAGTTCAAAACCTAACTGAAATCAGAAAGACCTCAGTTCAAAACCTGTCTCAGATATTTAGTTGCCCTTATGATTTTGGACAAATCACTTCATCTCTATGCCTCAGTTTTCTCATTTATAAATTAAGGAAATAGGATTTAGTGACCTCTAAGGTCTCTTCTAGCTCTAAACTGCCTATCCAATGAACTTGCTGTCCATGAGGTGAAATATGATAATAGAGATAGCCTGAATAAAGTCAGATAAAAGTTTGCAGACATTTCACTGTAAAAGTCACTAAAATTAAAAAAGTGAGGGCTTAGTCTATGCTGAGAGTTATTTATGGACAGATATTTATATTTATGTTTTGGCATTATGAAAAGGGTACGTCTGATAACATGACATGGATTTAAATAGCTATGTGATCACAGGAAAATCATGTAAATTCTATAAGTGTCAGTTTCTTCATGTATAAAATGAGAATAAGTTATCCTACTTACTTTATCAGATTATTTGGGGAAAGGATTTTATAAACTTTAAAGAACTTCAGAGATGTGAATAGTTGTAATTGTATTGTTGTGACAATGTTCTCTTGGGTTTAATCATACTCAACTTAATCATGTCACATGTATCAGTCAAGCAATAAGCATTGATTAAGCATCTGCTATGTGTCAGCATTGTATTAGCTTCTGAGAATACAAGTACAAAGAATGAAATAGTCCCTACAGTCATAGACATTGAGGGAAGACAGAAAAGAGAGAGAGAGAGAGAGAGAGAGAGAGAGAGAGAGAGAGAGAGAGAGAAAGAAAATATTTCTCACAAATATAAAGTGAATAAATACAAAGACGTGTATACATATATGTACATATAAGTTATAAGATAGTAGCTATTGGGAGAATCAGAAAAGATTTAACATTGAAAATGGCGTTTAAGCTTATTGATCTTAGGAAAAACATGGAAAGATTTGCATGAAATATTGAAGAGTGAAATGAGCAGAACAAGAGAACATTGCATACAATAACAGCAATATTATTTTAACCACTTTGACTAAGACTACAATGGTTTCATTCTCAAAGAGGATCAAAAATGACATTACTATTTGAGAGTTGAGTTACAAAGTGTCTTGACTGGCAGAGCATTCTGAGTTCATATTGGTCTGATTAGCCAGTAGAAGAGCACAGCACCTATGAGGGCATACCATGATGGGTTGTCCTGTGCCAGTGTCTCCCATGTCATACAATCAGTTTTAAAGTTCTTAAGAGAGACCTTGAGAGCATCCTTATATTTCTGTCTCTGATCATCTTGTGAGTGCTTGCCCTGTGTGATTGTCCATAAAACAATCTTTTTGGCAAGCATACATTTGGCATTCGAACAATGTGGTCAGCCTAACAGTGTTGTGCTATCTGCAGTGGAGTTGGAATGCTTGGCAGTTTAGAATGAGAAGGGACCTGAGTGTCTGGTATCTTATCCTGCCAGATGATCTTCAGAATCTTCCTAAGACAATTCAAATGGAAGTGATTCAGTTTCCTGTAATGGCGCTGATATACTATCTAGGTTTCACAGGCATACAACAATGAGGTCAGCATAATAATTCTGTAGATCTTCAATTTAGTTGTTTTACATATACATATACACAAACACATACCTTTATACATTTATATATGTGTGTGTATACAAATATGCATACACATACACACATACATACATCGACATGTGTGTCTAATAGTGGCTATCTCTAGGGTAGAGGAGAAGGGAATGAAGACAAAAAAAGGAAAAGGGCTTTTTTTCATTTATTTGTTTTTTCTCGCTTCATATTTTCTTCTTTTTCAATTACATATAAATATAATATTTAACATTCACTTTTATTTTGATTTGCAAATTTTCCCCTCTTCTTTCCCTCCTCCTCCCCACTATAGCAACCAATCTGATATACGTTATACATATACAATAATATTAGATATATTTCTATATTAATCATGTTGTAAAAGATGAATTAGAACAAAAGGAAAATATCATGAGAAAGAAAAAAACAACCCCCACCCAAAATGAAAATAATATTCTTTACTCTGTATTCAGAATATATAGTTTTCTCTTTGGATGTGGTCAGCATTTTCTATCCTTGGAACTATTTTGGATCATTGCATTGCTGAGAACTAAGTTTATCATAAATGATCAATGTATGATGCTGCTGTTACTTTATAATGTTCTCCTGGCTCTGCTCACTTCCCTCAACATCAGTTCATGTAAGTCTCTCCAACTTTTTTCTGAAATCTGCCTGCTCATTATTTCTTAGAGAACAACAGTATTCTATTACATTTGTATACCACAATTTGTTCAATCATTCTCCAATTAATAGGCATTTCCTTGCCACTACAAAAAAGAGCTGCCATAAATATTTGTCTATATGGGCATCCTTTTCCTTTTTCTATGATCTCTTTGGGATACAGATCTAGTAGTGCTATTAATGATCAAAGGGTATGCCCAGTTTTATAGCTCTTTGGCTGTAGTTCCAAATTGCTCTCAAAATAGTTGAATCAGTTCATAACTCCACCACAATGCACAATGCTCCAGGTTTCCCACATTCTCTTCAATATTTATCATTTTATTTTTCTGTCAAATTAGCCAATCTGATAGGTATGAGGTGGTACCTCAGAATTGTTTCAATTTGTGTTTTTCTCATTAATAGTGATATAGGCCATTTTTTCATATTAATACAGATGGCTTTAATTTTTTTTTAATCTGAAAATTGTCTATTCATATCTTTTCGCATTTATCAATTGGGGGATCACTTGCATTCTTATAAATTTGACCCTGTTTCCTATATATTTTTAGAAATGAGTCCTTTATCAGAAACATTGGCTACAAAAATTAATTTCCAGTTTTCTGCTTTCCTTTTGATCTTGGCAACCTTGGTTTTGTTGGTTTAAAAGCTTCTTAATTTAATATAATCAAAATCATCTATCTTACATTTTGTAATAGTCTCTATATCCTGTTTGGTCATCATATTCTTCCCTTCTCCATAGTTATAATTCTTTTATCTCCTAATTTATCATCTTTTACATCTAAATCATGTACACATTTTGACTTTATCTTGGTATATGGTATGATGCATTAATTTGTGCTTAATTTCTGTCATAGTATTTTCCAGTTTTCTCAGCAGTTTTTGTCAAATAGTAATTTCTTATGCCAGAAGTTGGAATCTATAGGGTTTATCAAGCAATAGACTACTAAAGTCATTGATTACTGTGTACCTAACCAATTCCACTGATCCATTGCTCTATTTATTAGCTAATACCAAATATTTTTGATGATTGCTACTTTATAATATAGTTTTAGATCTAATATGGCTAGGCCATCTTCTCTTGCATTGTTTTTTTATTACTGTCCTTGATATTCTTTACTTTTTCTTCTTCCAGATGGATTTTATTATTTTTTCTAGCTCTATAAAATAATTTTTGATGATTTAGTTGGTATAGTACTGAATAAGTAAATAAATTTAGGTAGAATTATAATTTTTACTATATTAGCTTGACCTACCCATGAGCAATTGATATCTTCCCAATTATTTAGATCTGACTTTATTTGTATAAAAAAATGTTTTATAATTGTGTTTATAAAGTTCCTGAATTTGTCTTGAAAGGTAGACACCCAAATATTTTATATTGTCTATGGTTATTTTTAATGGAATTTTTCTTTCTATCTCTTGCTACTGGACTTAGTAATATATGGAAATTCCAATGATTTTCATGGGTTTATTTTATATCCTGCAACTTTGCTAATTATTAATTATTTCAAGCAGTCTTTTTTTAGTTGATTCTCTAGGTTTTTCTAAGTATACCACCATATGATCTACAAAGAATGATACTTTGTTTCCTCAATGTCTATTCTAATTCCTTAATTTTCTTTATTTCTCTTATTGCTAAAGTTATTGAATATTGAATAATAGTGACAATAACTGGCACCTGTAAAGGGCTTTTAAAAAAACTAATTAGAAGAGTTCGTATTTTATCCTAGAAACAATAGAAAGCTACTAGAATTGATTGGTCAGATCTGTGCTTCAGAAAGATCATTTTTGTAGCTTTTTGTAAAATGGTCTTGAATGGGAGAGACTTGAGGTAAGGAGACCCATAAGAAAGAAGGATATTGGAATGATCTAGGAGAAAAGTGATGAGGATCTGAACAAAAGCAGTAGTCACATGAGGGAAGTAATCATATGAGGATGGCATTGGAGTTTTGGCTTTTTTGTCAAAATGATCATCTTTTGCAATGATGGAGGAATGCTGAATCAGCTCTTACATTAACTCCTTTTGACCCTCATAACCTCTTAATGGACACCCCTTCCAGGTAATGCTCCAATATGAAATTCAGTCAGGAAAAGACTTCCCATTACTTTCTAATATGTTCAACCATATGGGCCATAATCCTGAAGTCAAATACAAAGATTTGCTAGCACAATGTTTCTTTTTATGGTTATTTTATACCTCAGAATACTATTTCTTTTCCTAATTCAGTTTAAGGGCTTTGTTAAGTAGACTGGAATTTGTTAGGATAAAATCATAGAATCATAGATTTAAAGTTTGATGAGGCCTCAGAGATTTTCTCATCCAAACTCCCTCATTTTACAGATAAAGTAGCTGAGTTCTACATGGTAAAAGTCTTGGTGACCGATCACACAGATGTCTAACATATACAGGATTTGAATCCAGAACTTCTGACACCAAACCTATCACTCTTTCTACTATTTCACAATGCTTTTCTTTAATTTTGGGAACTTTTACATATAAGCTTTAAAAAACAAACAAACAAACAAAAACATTTTCTAATACAGGAATTTTTCAACCTATTTTGAGCCATAGACCCCTTTGGCATTTGGTAAAGCCTATGTATGGATCTCTTTTTAGAATAATGTTTTTAAAATTCATAGAATGGAATGTATAAGATGACAAAGAAACCACTAGTATTGAAACAGATCTAAAATACATTTTTAAAACAGCAAATTTTGATTCCAACTTAATAGAACCTGTACCTAAGGCCACAAAGATTGTAATCACCCAGCAAGAATGTTGTTCAGCCTTTTTCATATTTTCCAGCACATTAACCTGATACACTAATGGTGTTAATATCAGTGAGTTATTAAACATTATCTGTTGTGTTTTACATTGTATTTTCAATTTTTATTAATTTCTTTATTTTATGATTTGAGACTTTAGAGAACTGATATAGCAAAATAAAAAAATAAAAAAGAATAAAAAAAGAATAATTTGTCTGTTCAAGCTTGACAACAAAACTGGGTCTTTTCATTCCTAGTCAAGGGCTTTTTTCCTCTATACCACAGTCCTACTAAAGCCTTAAAGCAATTTGACTTCTGGTAATTGTTTTTGTGGTTTCTATAGACTATTTCTCATTTTTTCCTTAGTATCAAAAATAAAGGTTCAACAATTTCCATCCCTTAACTGAATTAATTGAGATTCTTCCTCTCTTCTACCCCTTGCTATAGTACTACTACATTCCCAAAAATCAAACTTGAGAGCTTTCATCTTTTAGATTGGAGTGACTTTTCTAACCACAATCTTAAATGATGATAACTATGTTCCAAACTTCCCTTAAAGACTAAGTCTGGAGCCATTTCCCATGGGAGATCTTTTTCTAATCTCCTTCTTTATTAGTGCTCTCAATACCCCAATCTTTCCAAAATTATATTCTGTTTATATTTTGCATATTAGAATATGCAAGTGAATTAGAATTCAATTTCTCTGATGGGAAGGATAATTTCATTGCTTTCTTTGAACCCTTGGTACCTGCTACATAGTAGGTGATGAATAAGTGCTTCTTATTGGATTGAATTGAAACTAGGTTTGCTTAATACTAAGGGGAAACAATTTCTACTATGATCAAAAAGATGACTAGGCTATGGATGCCAAGACTCCATGAAGTATGGATAACTGCAATCACTTCAGAAATCATTATCTTAATTGGATTCCTAAAAGTAAATCTTTTACCTCACTGTATAAATAATTTCCTTTCTAATAAGCTTCAGTAAGTTCTTGCATTGGACCTGTAGTGTCATTCCCAATTTTGAGAGTGCACTCCCTTCTTTATTATTTCTCATCTTTAAGATTCCCCTCACTTTTCTTCCTTCCAACTCAAGTTGAATAATTGATTGTTCAAGTTTGGTACAATATATTGTCACCAATTGTAATAGAAGAATAAAATCCCATCTACCTCACTGAGCATCAAACTAAAATAGTTATTTTTTAAAAAGTGATGCAAAATCCCTCAGCAAGCATTCAGGCTTTGAGACTGCAAATAATGGAAAATTAGAAATTGTTGCTTGAAATGACCTCTAGAAAATCTTCTGTTCAGTTATTTTTCAGTCATGTCTGAGTCTTTGTGACCCTATTTGGAGAATTCTTGGCAAAAATACCTTAATGGTTTGCCATTTCCTTCTCCATCTTATTTTAAAGGTGACGAACTGAAGCAATTAGTGATTAAGTGACCTGCCCAGAATTACACAGCTAGGAAGTGTTTGAAGCCAGATTAGAACTCAGGAAGATAAATCTTCCTGACTCCAGGCCTGGATTCTATCCAGTGCACCATCTAATTATTCTTTTAGTAAATGTACATGTAAACTTCTATATACTTCTCTTTCTCAAATTTTCTACATACTATGCAAAATGATTTTACAAATATGCTTTCAGTTAAAAGGCAAAGCTGGGCTCAGATTTCTTCCAAAATAAAAACATTTCATAGATGACGGATAAGCAATAATTATTGACTATACCTCATTATACCTCATGTAGGAATAGCACCATGTATTAGAGAAATATGTTGGGAAATAGTTCTTTTAAAATCATGCCTTTCCCAAAGTCCTAGAAACTTACTTTGACTCCCTCCCCTAGGAGGATATTCCTTTGGGTTGTTGACTTTCAGACTGAGCTCACAATTAATGTGGATACCAAGTCTTCTGATTCTTAATTCAGAATTCTTTCTATTCTGCATGGTATTGCTTTATGAGATTCTTAGTTCCCTATGTCCTTCTTTGACAAAGGAGAGAGACTTGTGATTTCACCGACAGAGTGAACTACTATATGAAGAAACTCTTTTGATCAGTATTGGTGGATACCTTCTTCACAATTTATGTTCTTAGTTGTCTAGCGTATTGAGAAATGAAGCAAACTCCCTAGTATCACATAGTATGTTTGAACCTGGGTCTCCCTGGCTCTGAAGCCGGCCATTTATTCTGCTACACTGCCTCTCAAATCCTTATTCTTGTCATTGTTCTTCAATTATTCAGTCACATTAAACCCATTATGATCCCATGGACTTGTCCATGGGAATTTCTTGGCAAAGATGCTGGAGTTATTTGTTGTTTACTTATATAGTATGTCTGATGTTTTTTTTTTTTTCCAGAGTCCACCTGTTCTTTTTCTGTATAGCATTTTCCATCATGAGTCCTTTGTACTTGTCTTGAGTCATTGTTTTGCAGAGAAGAGCTAAGTCATTCCTTGTTAATCACACAATGTTGCTTATACTATGCACAATATTTTCCTGGTTTGCTCATTTCATTTTGCATCAATCCATACAAGTCTTTACAGGTTTTTTAAATCCATCTGCTCATCATTTCTTTTTGTACAATGGTATTCCATTACATTCATATACCACAGTTTGTTTAGCCATTCCCCAATTGATGGGCATCTCTTCAATTTCCAATATGAAAATTCAATTTCCATCATGAAAAAAACCTGCTATAAATATTTTTTCATCTTTGGTCCTCTTTCCCTTTTTATGATCTCTTTAAGATTATACCTAGTTGTGGTATTGCTGGATAGAAGAGAATGGGTAGCTTTTTTTTTTTTTTTTTTTTTTTTTTTATTTATTTTTAATTTTTTTTATTATATATATATATATATATTTTATAATATTATCCCTTGTATTCATTTTTCCAAATTACCCCCCCTCCCTTATTCCCTCCCCCCGACGACAGGCAATACCATACATTTTACATGTGTTACAATATAGTCTAAGTACAATACATGTGTGTGAATATCATTTTCTTGTTGCACAATAAACATTGGAATCCGAAGGTACATGCAACCTGGGCAGACAGATATTAGTGCTAACAATTTACATTCCCCTCCCAGTGTTTCTTCTCTGGGTGTATCTACCTCTGTCCATCATTGATCAACTGGAAGTGAGTTGGATCTTCTTTATGTTGAAGATTTCCACTTCCATCAGAATACATCCTCATACAGTATCGTTGTTGAAGTATACAGTGATCTTCTGGTTCTGCTCATTTCACTCAGCATCAGTTGATTTAAGTCTCTCCAACCCTCTCTGTATTCCTCCTGCTGGTCATTTCTTACTGAGCAATAATATTCCATAACTTTCATATACCACAATTTACCCAACCAGAGAATGGGTAGCTTTATAGCCCTTTGAACAAATTGTTCTTCAGAATGGTTGATTCCACCAACAGTGCTTTAATTAATGTCCCAATTTTGCAACATCTCCAACATTCATCATGTTCCTTTTGTTATATTAGTTAATCTGATAGGTATGAGGTGGTATCTCAAAGTAATTTTAATTTGTATTTCTTTAATCAAAAGTGATTTTGAGCACTTTTCATATGCCCATAGATAGCTTTGATTTCTTCACTTAAAAACTACCTGTTCATACCCTTTGATCATTTATCACATGGGGAATGGCTTCTATTCTTATAAATCTGACTTAGTTCTTTATATATTTGAGAAACGAAACCTTTATCAGGATACTTGCTGTAAAGATTTGTTCCCCAGCTTTTTGCTTTCCTTCTAATTTTGGTTGCATGGTTTTTGTTTGTTAAAAAGATTTTTAATTTAATATAATTAAAATTATCTATTTTGCATTTTGTCATGCTCTCTATCTCTTGTTTGGTCATATATTCTTCCTTTCTCCATAGATCTGACAGGTAGATTGTCTCTTTCAATTTATTTATCATGACACTTTTTATGTCTGAATGCATTCATTTTGACCTTATCTTGGAATGTGGTATGAGATATTTGGTCTATACCTACTTTGTGTCCTATTGTTTTCCAGTTTTCCAACAGTTTTTGTCAATAACGAGTTCTTACACTAAAAGTTGAGGTCTTTGGATTTATCAAATACTAGTTTGCTATGGTATTATTGTGTCTTATTTTGTACCTAATATACTCCCCTCTTCCACCACTTTTCTTAGCTAATACCAGATAATTTTGACTTTTGTTATTTTAAAATACAGTTTGTGTGATCTGGTATTGCTAGGTTACCTTCCTTTGTATTTTTTTCATTAATTCCTTTGATATTTTTGACCTTTTATTCTTCCATATGAATTTTGTTATTATTTTTTCTCTCTGTTAAATAAAATTTTGATAGTTTATTGTGTCTTATTTTACAAATTAAGCACTGAGGCAAATAGGGGTTCAGTGACTTACCTAAAGTCATACCAGCAAGCATCTGAGGCCATATTTGAACTCAAATCTTCCTGACTCCAGTCCCAATGCTCTATCAATTTTACCACATAGTTGTGAAGTCCTTATAAGAAAGTTATAATCAACCTCTCCCCCCTCTCTTATCTCTTACATTCAATTACCCTTGTCAATTCTTTCTCTCATCTTTTTCAGCCATTTTATCCACTGCTGTTATTACCCCTCTCATCTAGATTTACATACTTCCTATCTTGCTATTGCAGTACCTTCCTTATGGGTCTTTCTATGCTTCCACTCTTTGCCCATTCTTATTTATTTAGCACTCCTGCCAAACTATATTCCTTATACATATATATGTCACTCCTCTGCTTAAAATTCTTCTCTGGCTCCCAACTGCCTATTGAATAAAATGCAATTTCTTTAGCCTGTCATTTTAAGCCCTTCACAGTCTTGTCCCATTCAACCTCTCAATCCTTATCTCATATTATTTCTTACTCAGGTGCTTTATGATCCATCACCCTAGAGTCTCCGTGTATATCTTGTACTTTCTAAGCTATGCCCTTACACACACTGTTCCTGAATTATTTTGACTCCTCATCTTCACCTGCTTAAATTTTGTCCATCCCTTAAAGTCTAGAACAATTGTTATTTCCTCCTAAGATCATAGAAGTTACAATTGGAAACTATATAATTCAATCCCTACATTTTAAAGATGATAAAACAGAATCCAAGAGATTAAGTGATTTGTCCAAAATTCTACATCTAGTGTCTGAGGCTGGATTTGAACTCAATAGATAGCAGATATATGAATTGAACCTAGGTTCTCTGGAATGGATAATTTTTATTTTAGTCATTTTCAGTTGTGTTTAACTCTTTATAACCATTTTTGCAGTGGGGTAGACCATTTCCTGCTCCAGGTCATTTTACATATGAGGAAACTAAGGCAAATGGGCTAAATAAATATTTCTCAGGATCACACAGCTAGTGTCTGAGGCTGAAGTTGAATTCAGATTTTGCTGATTCCAGGCCCAACACTCTATCTGCTGTGCCACCTACCAGCCCAGATGGAGCATATCATGAAGTTTTCCAGATTATGGGTTTTGTGCCTCATTCATGAATTCATCAATCATCAATAAACATTTATTAAATACCTATGATGTCCCACCATGCTAAACAATGGGGATATGAAAAAAGGCAAAAGATAGTCCCTGCTCTCAAAGAGTTTATAATCTAATGAGGAAAACAACATACAAATACATAGCAATAGGAAATTATATTCAGGTAAATAATTATAATTATTAATTGTATAAATTATAAATTTATGATCTAGCACCATAAATTAACTGTAATAGATATGTAATTATCAGGCACTAGAATCATGTGGCCATATTCTAAGGTAAAACTGTAATAAGATAAGAATCTATCTACAATTCAGTTTCTTTAAAACTTAGGAAATGTGAGTTAGCACTGAGTGTCTTTTATTTCTATTGCTATATCTTGGAAGCCTCTGTTAAAGGCTTGTGAAAAACACAACAAGATTTTAAAAAGATGATTTATTGACCAAATACAGAATTCTGGGAGGAAAGAAGGGAGTGAGGGAGGGAGGAAGGGAAGGAGGAAGAGAGGGGGAAAAGCTAACTATCAAGATTTTTTTTGTGTGGGGTGGTTTTCATAATTTTGATTTCCTTGTTTGAGGAACTCCTAGCAAGGACACTCCCTTTATCAATCAGCACAAGTTGGCAACATAATGCATACTCTTAGGGAGTTGTGTGGGGATACTAGAAAGTTAAATGACTTTCCCAGTCTTAAGAGAGTTGTCTGATGATTACAAAAAGTTAAGTGACCTTCTCAGGGTCACATGACAAGTATATATCAGAGGCAGGGCTTGAACCTGGGACTTTACTACTCTGATGCCAGTTCTCTCTTCATTCCTCTTCCCCTTCCTTCATTCTCCTAGTTTGCCTACATTTAGCTGAAATCTAGGGGTTTAGTTTTGGGGAAGGGAAAGTACCAGAAATCTATTTTTTCTGCCCTCCTCACTTTCTAACACCCAACTGTAGCCAGGCTTTCCATATACAAACCCCAAATGGTTTTTGATGCTCTAGATCAGCCTGCTCCCTAGAGAGTAAACACTCTGAACTGAATCTTCTTTGTTATCAATTCACACTAAAATAGCATACTTGATACAGCTATTGGTGACCACCCATTTTTCCATGTGTTAGAAATAAAATAAAAATTTTTCATTCACTTGAATTTCAACTGACTCACACTATTATCCTTTTATTCCATACCCTGTTTTAAATCCAAGTCAAAACAGTGGGCCAAATCAGCACAAATTGGGTTATAATTTTTTTTAACAAAGATTAGTATTTTTTTTCTGAGAAAAATGGTCATTGTCATCTGAAGACTATGGATTGTATAAATACTTTGGAGCCAGCATTTTGGACCTGTTATTATTGCAGACTGTAATATGCTACTTAACTGATATTTAAAATGCATGAATCAGCAGCAGAGGCTGGGAATCACATATTTTCCTTTTTCACCAAAATGACACCCTCATCAGCATAATCCCATGCCAGAGAACAGCATAATAAACAGAGATGAGTACCAGCTGTGCTACCAGTTAGATATGTGACCTTGCTTATTTCATTAAATTCTCCATTCCTAACCTTTTCAAATAGGAAGACATTTTTAAGCATAAAATACAATTCTGGGGAATCCTTTTTTTCCTTAGTAGTTATGCTATTTAGCTCAGTTGACTAAGAAAATCTATAAAGACAAGAAACTGCTTTAAGTTAAGTATTAAATGACTTGTATAGTAGCATCTTATTTGAAAATCAGTACAGTTATCCCTTTCATATTATGACTTTCCTCAAAGAAATTTCGACATGTCATGAGTTGACATAATAAATCAAATAAGAATTTGGGAGGAGGGAGTTTTGTGGAAGCCATAGACATCATGTGAAGGCCAGCGACAATACAGGAAAAGTTTATAAACTCAGAAATACATAAGCTACTAGTTTGATATTGTATACTGTCAACTCACATTTTATAATAAGATTCTATAAACTCCCCATCAACAAAAAAGAAAAATAATCAAACTCTTCTGTGGTACAAAGGAAAACCCAACATTTTGTGTGAATTTTCCACATTGTGGGGAAACCCATGATGTGGAAGGGAAAACTATAGTACATATTTACAATGTGTACTATACAATGTAATACATATGTGAAGTACTTATTTAGTCTATAGAATTTTTATTTGTGGATTTGCATGTGGTCATATTTGAGGCAACTGGGCCTGGTAAGGAAGGCTCATTTTCCTGAGTTCATCTCTGCCCTCAGAAATTTACTAGCAATATGATCCTGGGCAAGTCACTTAACCCTATTTGTCTCAGTTTCTTCATCTGTAAAATGAGTAAAATGAGAAGAAAGGGGCAAACCCACTACAGTATCTTTGTCCCCTCCCCCCAAAAAGCAAACAAACCCAAATAGTGATTATTATTGAACAACAACAAACATGCCCCCCTTGCAACAATTCTGTGTTAAGCCCTTCTAGGGCCATATCGCTCACAAGTTGGAAACCACTAAGGAATCTCACTTAATAACCTCAGACTTCATTCGTCTTATGAAAAGGCTAGACAAAATGACCTTCAGAATTCCTCCAACTTGAAATCTGATTACAAGACATTGGCTTAATTTCTCTGGGATTCAGTTTCCTTATCTGTAAAATGAGAGCATCAGGCTATAAATGATATTTTAAGTTCCCTTCCAGGTGCCTTTTTACAAAGATAAAATTTTTAAAAATTTCTGCTTAAAGCCCTCTATTCTTGCATTCATTCATTTCAACAAATATATATTGAGTATCTAATCTGTGCAAGAAAGTCAATGAATAAGCATTTATTAAGCTACTGTTGTGTACCAGAAACTGCTTCACTGAAGCTACAAAGAATGATCAAAGATAGTCCTTGCTCTCAAGGATTTCATTATCTAATTCTATATATAGGATTAATTGGAGATGATCAGGAGAGGGAAGACATTAGCACTAATGGGGATCAGTAAAGGCTTCTTGTACAGAGTTAGTTGAGAGTTTAAGGAAGTCAGGAAATTCAGGAGGCAGAGATGAGGATGGAGAGACATCCAGACTTGGAGTACAGCAAGAGAGAATGTCCAAATGAAGCAATAGGAAATATCTTGTGTAGGTTACAGTAAGAAGGCCTGTTTCACTGGATAGATGACTATAAGGACTTGTGAGGAACTTTGAATGCTGAATAGAGGATTTTATATTTAATCCTAGAAGTGTTAGTTGAAACACTGGAGTTTATTAAATAGAGGGATGACATGGACAGACTTGTGCTTAGTGACAGTAAAATGGGAGATGAACTAGAGTTGGCAGAGATGTGAGACAGGGAGTCCAATCAAAAGTCTCTTGTGAGAGTCTAGACATGACCTATACCAAAGCAATGGTTCTGTCAAAGCAGAGAAAAGAAAGTATACAAGAAATAATTTGAAAGAAGAAATGACTGGAAATTGAGCGATTGAGTATGAGAACTAGTCTGTAAGCTTCGGTAACTGGAAATAGTACCCTCAATGAGAAGTTTGGAATGAAGGAAAGTTTGGGAAGAAAGATAAATTCAGTTTTGCACCTAGAAAGTTTGAGTTTTCTATGAGAATACAGTTTGAGACTTCTTATAGGTAGTTGGAAAGGGGAGTCTGGAGGTTAGGAGAGAAATGAGGGTGGGATGAATATATTTGAGAATCATCAGCATAGCATTATAACTGATCCATGGGAGCTGATGAGATCACCTAGGGAAAAAGTAGAAGAGACAAAAAAAAAAAGAAGAGGATAACAACCAGAGTTATTGGGCATGATCTAGGTGAAAGGAGATCTGGCAAAGGAGAAAAAGAAGGTATGGTCAGACAGTAAGAGAAGAATTAGGAATATGGAAATCTAGATAAAAGACAATATCAGGGAGAAGGGGGCAATTGTAAGTTTCAGAGGCTTAGACAGGTTAAGAAAGATTAATATTGGAGTAGGCAAGATTATTCAGTTAATAAGTCATTGGCAGGGGCAGCTAGGTGGCACAGTGGATAGAGCACAAGCCTTGAATTCAGAAGGACCCGAGTTCAAATCTGATCTCAGACACTTAACACTTCCTAGTTGTGTGACCCTTGGCAAGTCACTTAACCCCAGCCTCAGGGGAAAAAAAGTCTTTGGCAACTTTGGAGAGAATAGTTTTGGTTGATTAATAAGATCAGAAGCCAAATAGCCTGGAATTAAGAAGATAATGGGAAGAAAGGAAAGAGGACAAAGAGAACATGTCTGTGATAGATGGTCTTCTTAAACCATTTAGCCACAACAGCAAATTATAAGATATTTGTAAGATATAAGATGATATCTAGAGGAAAATGGATCATTTGAAGGTTTTTAGAGCATAGGGGGAAATATGGACATATTTATAGACTGTAAAGAAACATCCAGTATTGGAAAAATTGAAGATAAATGAGAGTTGGGATGAAAGAGGAGACAATCTATGGAAAGAAATGAGATGGAATGGGATTCTTGCGCAGGTAGAGTAGTTAGCTTTGGTAAGAAGAAAGTCTATGTTGTCATTTGAGTCAAAGGTGAAGAAGAGAGTGGCTGAAGAGGTCTTAGTGAATGACATCAATTTTTTCAGTAAAATATGAAACAAAGTTTTCAGCTGAGAAGATGGGAGGAGAGGGAGGAGAGGATCAAGGAGGAATGAAAAATTCTATTAAGAGCTGCTGTGGTGAGTGAGATAATGAGTTAATTGGGCATAAATAAAAGGATTGCCTTGTCTCAGTGAGGGCCCAATTGAAAATATGTAAATATTTTCATGATATAATATGAAAATTTATAGTGGACCCAAGAAGCAAGTTGTTGTGATTTTCTTCAGTTTTATTCAGAAGCATATGTGTAGGAGCAAAACCTTTGATAGTGGGAAAAACCCATTTTTTGGCAAGCTTGTCCTATGGGCTTTCAGGGGAAAAAAAGATGGTTAAAACTTAAATCCTTCCCTATACTATAGATCAGTCTATAGTTAATTTTTTATAAAAGAAATTTAATAAAAATTTTCATGTATTTTTATATGATAAAAATATGTACTCAATGCTATAAATGAGTTATAAAATGTAATGGTAGTTCAGACAAGGGAGAAATTATTTCTGGCCATAGAAAATCAAGGAAGGATAGAGACAGTAAAATTTGAAGTAACCTTTTTAACAGCTCAAAAAATAAAAGAGAGATTGCATGCATTTCAGCCAGAAGAAACTATATAAGGAATATGTTTAGGCAATATAACCAGTGTAACTTGTCTAGAGTATAGAAAAATTATTTAAGTTTAATGGGGGAATAAGTCTAGAAAGGCATATTGGTACAAAATTGGGTAATATCTCCACCATCAGGTGGAGAAGTATAGACCTCATTCAACAGGCAATAGGATATCTAAAATTATTGATAAAGTATAGATTTGTATATTTCTTCCTTCCTCAAAAGCCTCAAAATGGTTTCTTTATTGTCATAAGATAAATATAGTTTCATTATTTTAGTATTTAAAACTGTCTATATTCTGGTTCCAATGTACTTTTCTAGACTTATTCTCATTACTTCTCTTCATGTACTCTAAATTCTAGCTCCACAGAGGTACTGGCTGGTTTTCTAACTTAAGATGCCTGACATCTTTGATTTGCATAGGCTGCTCCCTATGCCTAAAATATACTTCTCATCTCTGTCATTTGGAATACTTCTCTTCCTTTAGGGCTTAATTAAGGTACTGGTTCTATAATAAATATTTCCTTGATTTGCTCATGTTCTCAGATTTTCCAAGAGCATACTTTGTAGATTTCTCCTTTGACTTCATCATTTCCTACCTTCAAATGGAATATAAACTGTTTAAAGTCAGGGATCCTACTATTTAACTTTTCATCCCTGGTGACTTGCACATAATATGCACTTAACAAAAAAATTTTTTTTAGAAATTGAATCATAAGTTTTTTTGCAGAGAAATGATATCAGATTTTGTGTTCAAGGAAGGGTAACATAATAGAAGATTATAAAGTTGTTGGTAAATAAGAGACGAAGATGAACTAGTATTTTGAAATGTTATGAATAAGATAAGAAGAATTTGATTATACCAGTGCATTTAAAATATGAAGAAATACTCATTTGGTCTCAACACCAATTAAACAATCAATATCCATTGATTACTACATTCTCAGCACCATAAAAGTTATAGGGTGACAAATGAGGAATAAATACAGTGATCCTTTATGTCAAGGAGATGGCCAGAAGAGTTGCCTAGTTAACCAGTCAATGAAAATGTATTAAGTTCCTATCTAGTTTGTCCAGGAACAGAAGAATAATAAGAAACTAAACAAGATAAAAGTATAATTTAATTATAAAATTGTGTGATAGAAACCATAAGAACTTCTTAGGTCTGGGACATCCAAAAGACTCTAGAATCCAAATTGTTGAGCTCAGGTGGTACCTACCAATCAATCCCTTAGGTCTATATGGATGGTGTTACTTACTTTCAAAAAATGTGTGTGTTCTGTCTGCAGACATGGGACTCGTTGTGCTGGAGAAGTGGCAGCTGCAGCAAACAACTCACATTGCACAGTAGGGATTGCATTCAATGCCAAGATTGGAGGTATGTGAAGCAGACCTGTATTGGCAGAAAAAGTGAACCCAAGTACTCTTCTTTTCCTTTTTTTTCCTTTTTTCCCCCTCTCTTTTTTTTTTCTAAGAAGCATTTAACAAGCTTTTTGAACAGTGGTAGAAATGTGTTTGCATAAAAGTCTTCAGCTGTTGCCAAGGATAAAACAGTAGTGATATGCATGTGGTTAAAAGCAATTATATCCTTCAGGGGTGGTCACTCAGAAACTTGTCTCTTTAATTGGCATAGGGATTGTCAGTGCCCTTTGTGGAAGTAGTAACCTTGACCTTGAAGTGCTGAAACATTACATCTGGTTCTTGGGTGAGAAGTATCAAAAATAAGCACACTGGGCAGCTATCTCTAGGTAGAAATATTTGGTTTGGGAAAAAAATCTATAAAACAGGAAGAGCACTTAATTGGCCATTCTGCTCCAACTTTATAGAGATGTACACTTATTTTCAACATTAGAATCACAAAAAAAATACTGTAAAATATTTATTAATTATACAAGATGCTCAATATTATAGAATTTTAAAAATATTTTTAACCTGGATAAGTCATTTAAGCCTGTTTGCCTCAGCTTCCTCACTGTAAAATGAGCTGAAGAAGGAAATGGCAAACCACTTCAGTATCTTTGCCAAGATAAGGCCAAATGGGGTCACACAGAATCAGATATGACTAAAACAGCTGTACAACAACAAATAACAAAAATGCCACACTGATCAATGTATAGTCCATATCACTTACATAACATCTCTTTGAAAATTAACATGTGCATGCCTCTGATGTTTGTGTTGTATGTCAAAGAACAATGATTTTGTATTAGGGTAGCTTCTTTCAATAATCTATCTTTCTATAATTTAAAGCCTCATAGAGTTACCTGAAACTCAGAAAGGTTAAGTAACTTGCCCATAGTTATATAGCTTTTAAGTATTAAAGGCATGATTTGAACCCAGGGCTTTTTAGTTCTAAATCTAGACCTTCTTCCTCTATGCCATGATGACATTTTATAGCTATATGTGAATGTCCTGAAAGATTTTTTTAAAAAGAAATATTAAAAATTGCCATTCGAATACATAATGACTTGTTAGAGAAAAACAATTTTGTAGGGAAAAATTGGTTTCAGCATGCAATAGCACAATAGCAACTCACATTTATATAATATTTTAAGGTTTTTAAGAAGTACTTTTTCTTTTTAAAAATTATTTAATTATTTTTAACACTTTGATCTGTATTAAACACAAACTGTTCTTTCTCTGGGTATGGATAGCATTTTTCATCAAAAGCCTATCTACAACAATCAAAAAACACATTTCAGACATCGTATTTAACTCTAAGGATACAAAAAAGCGTAAACCAGCCCCAACTTCAGGAAAATCACAAGTAAATTACTAGATCCATACAACATAAATACAGAGCAGATGATAAATAATATCCAAGGAAAAGACATTAATAGTTAGTAGGACTGGGAAAGGTCTCCTCTACGTAGAGTCTTGGACTTGAACTGAATCTTAAAGGCAGTCAAGGAAAAAAGAGGTGAAGGTGAAGAGAGAACATTTTACGCTGGTATACACCGCCAACTCAAAAGCATGGAGATAAAAAAAGAGTGTCATGTATGAAGAATAGTAATTAGATCAATATAATTGGGTTTTAGAGTATATGGAAGGAATGTGTAAAAAGACTAGAAATGTACTAATGGTCAGGCTATGAAAATCAATTGCTAAAGAGAGGAATGGATCTTTAAAGAAAGGTAATTGGGAATGATTGGGCCTCTTGAATAATGGTATAACATAGACCTATACTTTAGGAAATCCCATGTTTGCCTCAGTTTCCTCATCTGTAAAATGAACTGGAGAAGAACTGCCAAGAAAACCTCAAAAGGAGTCCCAAAGAATCAGACATGATTGAAATGACTAAATAAGCTGTGTTAATGTTAATAAAAGCTTGATTTAGATTTCACAGGGGTTTTCTATGAGGCAGAATTTGGAGGAAAAAAAGCACCCTGGATTTGGATCAATATGTGTATGGAAAACTTATTGAAAGCACTCAAGTAAATCAATATAAATTAGTGTGAAATGGTTGGGATTTTTTAAGTGATGACTGGTAATTTTTCCTGAGAGTCTATGAGCTGAAGAATGAGGAATTCAAATAAAATTGCATCAGCTATAACTCAATAATATTTGAAGAGAAACAAAGGATGAAAATAACATAAAAAAAACATATACCTAGTTCCCTATGGCCTAACCTAAGGCACTCTAGCTCACCCTAAGGGTGGGGACACATGTGTGTGATAAGAACAATTGTTATATAACTTACTCCAAGTTCCATGATTCTAATTTATTTTGAAGTGTCAGTAGGCAAATAGTCAGAGAGACTCTTAACACAAAGGTATTATTCCATGAAGAGATAAATAAATATTAGCTAAAGATTAGATGCATGCACCCTAATACATGGGTTCTTCCTTGAGATCTCCCACACACATATATACACTCATCCTTTTCCAATTCAACTGAAAAAGACAGATATCATTACAATCAAAGCAGTCTGTACACAGTTGCTCTTCCAGGAAAAGTTCGTGCTTCATAAACATGGACTTTCTCCTTTTGATCCTTTCCTTGGTTTATCCAATCTTATTCAGGACTTGTGGCATCACCAGTAATATGTAGAGTAATGTATTAAAATTGTTAATCTTACAGGATTCATGTCTAGAAATAAAAAAAAAAGTTTCTCGTCTCACATGAGTAAATATAAAATCTTTATAACATCCATTAACCCCTATTTTTCTGCAACTAGGAGGAATTACTTAGAGAAAAGGAGATCTGAGTTCAAATCTCACTTAGGGATCTTACTGTCTGCATACTCAGCCTTAATTCTTCATCTATAAAATGGGAAGGAAAAGATCACAAATGAGGAAAAAAATGTAAAAATTTGTAAACCTTCTGCAAGTATTAGCTATTATTATTGTTAACTAGACTGAAACCAGTCACTAATCTATGAATGGTTGGAGCTAAACAGAACAAGCTAGAAACAGGAAAGTTGGAGATAAAACAGAATTTTAATTAATTTCAGTATAAGGAAAATGATTGCAAATGGAAGTCTCTCCCCATCCCCAACCTCCTACTGAGAAAGATAGCTTAACATGCTAGAGCAAAGGCAGGGCTTATATACATAAAATGTGTCTGGACCACAACACAATTATGCTTAGGACTTGAGACAGTTCTCATTGTTAGTATTTTTTAGGACAATTCAGGCATTTTTCAATCTTGTGGGAGCAGTCTTTAAGTTATGTAAGAATTGTTGAGCCTTTGTAATCATTCAGCAGGTAAAGAATCAAATTTAGTCTAGTGAAAATAGGAGTGCAAAACCTGATTTGGTTCACTAGGCAGGGATTGTGAGCACGTAACATCATAAATCCCTCATTGAACATCTGCTACTGGTCAAAGAAATGTACTTTGCAAAGGATTGTTGTTATTCCAATTTCAGGGATTTCTAGATCTTAGTTCTGGGAAACAGGGTTTCTAAATATCTTGACATTATTTATGTGGGAATAGTATGCATTATTTAATTAATAAGAAGGTCAGGTAGAGGGTTCTGAAGAAAGAGATCCTAGATTCAAAGCTACAAAGGACTTTAGAGATCACAAAATCCACAGCATTATGTAGAGAAGGAAGCTGAGCCACAGAGATTGTGACTTAGCCAGAGTTACATAGTTCATAAATTTCAGAAGCAGATCCATCTGTAAAATGAGCTAGAGAAAGAAATGAAAGATGACAACGAGAGTGCATTCCTTACTAAAGCCATGTCTTCCTAATGACAAGTTCAAAGTTTTCTATTATTCTGTATTTTCTTCACAATCATAGAATCTAAGAAGAAACCAACGAAGTTTAAGCCTATTTCATAAGTATTGCAGAACACTTTAGGGAATTGGTCTCATGATAGCTACACAATAACCAAAGGGTATTCTTTTCTCTATACAATGTTGCTTTAATAGAATGCTACAGATATTTCTTGGAACACTGAAGTTCAGTCTTCCTAAACTGTTGGATTTTCTCTTTTGTATCTTTTGGATACTAGATACAAAGTCATATATATATATATATATATATATATATATGTGTGTGTGTGTGTGTGTGTGTGTGTGTGTGTGTGTGTGTGTGTGTGTGTGTATGTACATATATATATATATATATTTTTTTTTTTTTAATTTTTTTTTTTTCCTCCCCTAAATTTTCTGACATTTGTACTTAAGCCATCTTGGCCAAGTTAATCTCCTGACAAGCCTGTTTCCTCATATATAAGGAGAAGGTTGGCCTTCAGAAGTTCCTTCCAAAACTATAAATAAGCAATTCTATGTTCTTTATAATGAATTATAATCTACCAACCCTTTATCTAATCTATTTCTTTTGAATAAGGCATTCACTTCCATTGCCATCTTCCAAACATGTCATATTCCAGAAAGATTTGGTGATAACTGTAAAGTCCAATTTATTTCCCTTATGTTAGGCCCTCCAGTTCACTTTGTTCATTACCTTGACTGTCTATGTGTGTTGTTGTTTAACTGTGACCCCGTCTGGGATTTTCTTGGCACAGATACTGGAGTCTTTTGCCATTTCCTTCTCCAGGTCATTTTACAGATGAGAAAACTGAAGGAAACAAGTTACCACATTCACATAGCTAGTAAATATTAGAGGCCAGATTTGAATTCAGGAAAGATAAGTCTTCCTGACTCCAGGCCTGGCACTCTATATACTATGGCACCACCCAGTTGCCCCTCTCTACATGTGTAGAGACAGCTAAAGTCATGAAAAATTATTATGATCATTCTTCCAAGAAAAGATATCATATGAATTTATGTGTATCTCTACTGCTATTCTTCTATTTCATACTTGTTGCATCTTCCATAAAAAGGGAAGAGGCTCTTAACCTATAACAGGTTATAGTTATATGGGGAACCCCTGGAGGAAACTCCTCCCACCTATGCAAATTGACTCCATATATATGTGACTACTTATAGTATTAAGATAGTTACCCAAAACTCTGAGAGATTTTGACTTTCCCTAAGTCACATAGTCAGTATCTATCAGAGGTAGGCCTGAACCCAGGTCTTCCTGGCTCTTATAACTAGGTAGTATCCAGTCGTGTTACCTTATATAATAGATAAATGGGCAAATTTCTCTGTTCTCTTCCACTTTCATTTTAAAGGTCTCCAGATCAGAAGCATAAATATGTTCTTATTGATATTTAGGGTCATTCTACCCCCTTGTTCCATTCTCTAAGATTTTTTTTTTGACATTTTATTTTATTTTTCTCAATTCCATGTAAACAAAAATTTTCAACATTCTTTTAAAAAAATTTTTGAGTTTTGAATTTCCTCTCTCCCTCCTTTTCCCTCCTCCTAGAAAAAAAAAATAATATTGATTATATGTGTGCGATCATCTAACACCATTTTCTTAACAAACTATTCACTTGATATATTCTTTGTCTTTTAAATCCCATGTTGATAATTGGCAGCAATTCAAAAAATGCTACCTGTGACCTTAAGTTCTTCTGTTTCTGATCTACTATTTCTTAATACACAGATTGCTTTATTTGTTCCTCCTTAGTACTATCATTTGTTCCTACAAAAATCCCTTGAAGTAGAAAATTCTTACTACATACAAACTGATTATTGGTCATTACTCTAATTTACCCAGACCTTGAGCTCATCACACTCTGAGAGTTTCAGGTAATTGTCAACTGGTGTGTAAGAGCAATTTTATCCTTTGGGTAGGCAAAGATACCAATGAATTATCCTCATAGGATGGTACCACCTCTGGAAAATGTAGAGAAATACTGGCAGAGGAAGTGAGAAAAGCATTTTTCTCCTTTTCTGTAAATAGCAGCAGCAAAAGAATGGAAGCTATGTTTCATAAGTCACTCAATCAATATTATATATTCAACTACTTTTAAGAATTCCTCCCCATCCCTTATCATTACTAAAGATACTAGGATTAATGGATGACTAATAAATGTACTCTTTCTTAAAAATCTCCTCAAAATAAATTTATGACTATGACTCAATCATGTTTATAAAAACAAGGACATTCTAAATAGGGTGATTTAAAATACACCAACACTAGACATTAATTCATATATTTATTTGTATAAGGTTATAGACAGCACAATGTAATTGTCTAGATTTTATGGCTTGAGTCTTGGCTTGGGCTGAAAGTGACTTCAGATGTCATTTATTCTTATGTTCTATTTTACACATGAATAAATTAATACCCAAAGAGGTTAAGACCTGCCCTAGGTCACATAAGAAATAAGTCATAAAGTTGACATTTATATCGAGGTTTCCAAACCCATAATTCCTAGCACTGGGCCACATTTGTGTCAACTTTTTAAATGCCTTTAATCTTTTGGGGGCCTAATAACTTCATTTTTCTGTTACTTAAGATTCAAGATTATTCTGTGATAATTCATAAATTCTTTATCTTTATATACACACATATAGCTCTGTGTAAATATGTATGCATACATGTGTTAATATATATATGTGTGTGTGTGTTTGTATGTATGTATGTTTATATGCTATATGCTATACTAACATCCCATCTTAAAAGGAATAAAAATGAAAACTTAATGCATGACCCATAAATGGATTAAGTAACAGAAACTAAATTCAGTTATTCAGTAGACTCTAGGTATTAATATCCTGATCCTCCCCACTACTTACCTATAGAGAAACATAAATCTTATCCGAAAATTATATTGAACCTACATATTCTTTTTATTAGCTGTGGAGGAGACAAATAGACTTGGATAAATTTTACCTTTAAAAAAAAAATACAAAACTAAGCCAGGATTTATAAGACCAATCCTGTATACCAATGAGCTCCTGGGATCAGCTTTGTCTTCTTTTAGGTAAAGACTCCCTTATGGTGTGAGTGAGAAGAATGAAGCTGCATCAGTGAAATGCTGGACTTATCCCATCAGCCTTATTTAATTCCTGTGCCACCAAGAAGGCAAATCTTTGCATGTGTTTTCTGTTAATACTTTCTTTTTTCTCTTCTTGTGATACAGGTATCACTTCTCATTTGACTGTCATAAGGGTCTTTCTTCCCTCCCTCCAAGGAGCCTCATAGTAAATGTTATTTATTGCAATTTATATGGACCTCTATTCGATTAGTCTGTTGATGAGTCCTATTCTCTATTCCCAAGAAAATAACATGAGGACAAGAATACCTACATATCTATCTACCTTCATCCTCAATTCAACTGACACTCTACCCAATTCTTCCTTCTTGTTGACTTGATACTCAGATGGTCTCACTTGGACCAATTCCTTCTTTGGAGATCTAGGTTCCTTGAATTTGATCTTTGCAGTGGCCATCACCTTGTGGGCTATTCATTTGGCCAGATATCTAAAGAACTCTATTGAAAATGCATCCCTCCTTCCCCCTTTCCCCACTGTGATACAAAACAACTTGAATTTTAATATGGTATACTTAGCTTCCTGGACTAACATATCCCCTGAACTTATCATTCTTTCATCTTGGCCTCAGGAGAGTATTAGTCATGTTAATCTATATTTATTCACATACCTCCTTTTCTTATCCTTTTGAACCAGCAGCCAATTGTTTAATTTTCAGCATGAGAATCTACACCAGTAAGCATTACACTGTTTTTCAAGAGCACATAATGATTCTTCTTTACCAATTCATTAATTAATGATGAATATTTTATTTATAATTTTGTTTATTAGCTTGAGAATGTTAATGTTAATAATGTAAATTAAGTTTAAAAGTATGTCTTGTATATATTTTTGAATGAAAGCTGGTGGTAAACATTTGGTAGCACACCACTGCTTTGGCCCACCAACTCTGAGATTATTAAATTATAGTATATCAGAATTAGAACAATTTCAGGTATCCTCCATTCTAATCCATAGATAAGGAGGTATACTTCCTTTTACAATATATCTGATAGTTGGCCATATGGCTTTCTCTTGAAGAACTACAATAATGGAGAAATCACTGCCTCTGAGACAGCTCATTCTTGTTTTGATTAAGTCTCTTTGAAAATTTAATGTAATGATGATCCTCAAGAGCTTTGACCCATTAAAATTCTGCCCTGTTGAATTTAATTCAACAAGTCTCTCCCTCTTTTGCCTGATATCTCTTTATCCTAAATTCTTGAAAACCCTGTACCATCTCATTCCATCCCCAACGTCTCTAAGCTAAGCATACTCAGTTTTATTCTGGGTTTGAAACATTAGAATATGTCATCAACCTTGTTTGATCTGCTTGGATTTTTTCCCTTCTTTAAAAAAAGTCTGTTACAAAAGATAGCAAGCTAGGTAGGGATAAGGATCGAGACAGCTAGGTGACACAATAGATAGAGCACTAGACCTACAATTAAGAAGAATTAAATTCACATCTAATCTCAGACCCTTTCTAGGTCTGTGGTCCTGAGCAAGTCTCTTAGCCTCTGCCTGTCTCAGTTTGGAAAAAAAAAATGATAGCACCTACCTCTTCAGTTGTCCTGAGGATAAATACAAAAATATTCTTAAATGCTTTCTTAATATGTAAGAGCTATTATTATATTTAGAAAAGAAGGTAATATTTTAAAAGTAATATTTTGAAATCAACTAGAAGAAAAATGAAGCCCAATTCCTTCAGTTAATCTTTGTTTAAGATGATTTCACTCATCCTCCTGAACTTATTAGGGCTTGATATTGACCTTCGAATAATCTGGTATCTAGAAGTGAATACATGTGGTCTGATCATATATGATCTGATGAAAGTAGAATACAGCAGGGCTAGAATCCTTTTGCTCTGGCTACTATGTTACTATTAATAAAGTCCAAGATCTCATAAGATTTTGGACTGCTGTGTTAGATATTTTTCTGAGTAGCTATCTGTTAAAATAGATAATTAAGACCATTTTTTGCTCATATTACAAATCTACAGCAATAGCTCCCAACTCAGTATTACAAGAGATTTGTAAATCCATATGTGGAACTATAAATAAATAAACATGCCCCTGTTAGAATGTAAGATCCTTAAAGGAAGAGATTATTTTGTTTTTTAATCTCTCATGGTACTGATAATAGTACTTAGCAGAGAGCTTATTGTTCGGGCATTTTTAGTCATGTCTGACTCTTTGTGAATCCATTTGGGGTTCTTGGCAAAGATACTGAATTGGTATGCCATTTCCTTCCCCAGTTCATTTTATAGATGAGGAAGCTGAGACAAATGGAGTTAAGTGACTTGCCCAGAGCAACAAAACTAGTAAGCATCTGAGGTCAGATTTGAACTCAGGTTTTCCTGACTTCAAGGTCAGCACTATATTTTATGTACCAATCAGCTACCATCTAGATGGCATAGAGCAAATACTTATTAAATGCTTAATTGGTTTCTTCTATAGCTTAAATAATTAGTACATATTATCATTTTCCAAAACCATGTAGGTACAATTTAGTATAAAAGCATTACTGAATAATTGCCTTTTATCTTTAGGTATTTTAAAAAACAATAGGTACTTATAGTGTATCTGCTACCAAGTGGGGCTCTAAGAAATTTCTTGACAGAATCCTTAATGAGATTGGGACTATATATCTATACAGATGGTGTTTGAATTATAATCTTCCTTTTTCTATGGCAGTGATGGATTTTTAATACTTAAATCAGCAAATATCCATTGCCTATTATGTGTAGAAAATTATTCCACAAGTTAAACAACAATACTTTATAGTGGGAGGAGTTTTGCAATCAGAAGACTTAGTTTTTGTCTTTAATGTTGCCTCTGATATTTATTTGATGTATGATTGAGAGACATCATGGTGTAGTAGAAAGGATGTTTGTTATCAGAGAACCTTGATTTCAATTAAGATTTTATGACCTTGGGAAGGTTACTTAATATCTCTCTGAATCATTTTCCTTAATTAGGCTCTTAACTTTGCAATATATAAAATATGAAGATTACACTAGATGATGCCTCAGGTCTCTCCAACTCTATGAACCTTTGGTCTGTGTTTTTATCTTCAACTATTGTGTTTTCACCTTTAAAAATAATCTTTAAAAATTGAATTATTATTATGAGGAATGTATTCTTAAATGTGAGCTATTTTTGTGATTTTTCTTTGATATGTGTATCTACATGTACTTAAAATTCTTTCAGAGACATCTAAGTCATTTATCCTTTAATAGGCTGTTATACTCCTTATTTCCCTCTCTACATATAAATAGTAAAACTCAGATTATTTTAAATAATTTATATAATTAGATTTAGGACATGAATTCTGAATCCAAGTTATAGAGAGTCTGAACATTCTTGTTTATTTTATGCTTCACTACCTGATGGTAGTGAAGTGGATTGAGAGCTGTACCTGCAGTTAAGGATACCTGAATTAAAATCCAGCCTCAGACACTTATTAAATGTATGATCCCAGGCAAGTCACTTAATCTCTATCTGCCTCAGTTTTCTTATATATAAAATGAGGGTAATAATAAAGCAAATACCTCCCGGGTTGTTGTGAGGATCAAAAGAAATAATAGCTGAAAAAGTGCTTTATAAGTCTTCAAACACTATGGAAATGCTAAGGTGTTCTTGTTATTGTTATTATAGACAAAACTCAATTATATCCTACTAGGTAAACATGATCCTTTGCGAAAATTAATCTCATATATTTTAATATATGTGAATATTTTATTCCTATTAACATATTTTAGTCTTAAAGTTATATATTTAAAGTAGTAAAGTATACCATTGAAAGTATTTCTTTACATGAGAGATTGTTCTCCCTTTTATTATTAATTTAAATCTTTTGAACATGTCATTTGTTTGGGAAAAAAAGCCAAATTATATTAATTTATTAATATCCAATGTGGTTCTTTTAGTGAAAATTAAATTAAAGTAAATATACCTTACTCTAATATATGCCATATTCCCTAAATTTTCTGTGTCTTGATTTCTATTCTCAAAATGATGTGGATAATAAGTCCTACCTGTCCAAGAGGAATATACTAACATGAAGATTAATGACTGAACATGGGTCAAATCCTTTGAGATTTTTTGAAGTAAAGTGTATCTTGAATACAGAGTATTCTCACTAATTACTTTATTAGCAAATAAATTAACAATGAAATCATATTTTTAGATTTATTGATCAATAAATTAACTAGTTAAGATTAATTTTAATTTTATATCAGCCTTCTAGGTTTGGAGATAACATGTTATGTTCATGAAGTCTTCCAATTATGTGGGAATGTTAAGGTCTGAATTCCTGAGAGGATGATTTGAATTAAGTAATGTCATAAAAAAGGAAAGCAAAACATGTGAGGGTTTCTCTGCTACATGCAGATAAAGAGATAGTTATTTTTCATTTTCCTAAGAAAAAAATCAATCACTTGAGCATTTCCCCATGATTTTATGCTTAGTTGTTATGGATACTTTCATGATTTTCACTTTAACTTTTGTATTTCTATCAAAGGGGTGCGAATGCTAGATGGAGATGTAACAGATATGGTTGAAGCAAAATCAGTTGGCTTCAATCCTCAATATGTGGCCATCTACAGTGCTAGTTGGGGTCCAGATGATGATGGCAAGACAGTAGATGGGCCTGCTCCTCTAACTCGACAAGCCTTTGAAACTGGTGTAAGATTGGTAAGTTTTTATTAATATAGCTACTTTCACCTTATCTCTTTGTAATACTTATAGGTAAATTTTATATATGTATATGAATATATGTACATGTTTATATGTATTTGTTCACATATACACATAAATAATATACATACATACATACATACACTTTACCTTAGCACCATACTGTCTTTTCTATATTAGACCTTCCCATTTTATTTTATACAACATCCCCCACACATGGACCTACACATAATGAGGGTTTCATTGGCTCATAAAGAAGAGAGACATTTGTTTTCTAAGTCACTGATAAAAGAACATGTTTTTGAGATATAAGAATTCTCATATGCCCCTTCTTCCTTAATGGGAATTATATTAATGTTTACTTCATTACATTTTTTCTATTGTTTTTCTACTGAAAACTATATTCACAGGATGATTTTATTATAATTATCATAATCACAATGATTCCCTGGGAAATAAAATAATTAGCTAAATAAATAGTAACATGATCCAAGATTTGGTAGAGAATGGAGTATTGATTATACTTTGGAATCAGGTTGTGTTTGTCAACCTACTCTATGTATGAAGTACAAATTTTAAACACTTCTTCAACAGGAATGGGAATAATGGAAAGATTATATCAAATAAGAAAACAGTAACTACCTTGATTTGGATTGAAGAATTGGAGCCTTTGAAGGAAGAAATGTTAAAAATGAAATAAATTAGAATACTTTATTTTCTAATTCTGTCTTATAGGACCCAAGTTTCCTTTTTTAATCCAAGTCAATATTACATTCCTTTGAAAAAAATTATTACTATATTTTGATTTTACACTACTTACATTTCTCCAAACCCAACCTCAGATATTTACTAGCTGTGACCTTGGGTGAATCATTTAACCTCTTAGCCTCATTTCTTCTTCAATAAAATGAGAATGATTACAGTATCTACCTCCCAGAGCTGTTTGGGGAATCAAATAAGATAATATTTGTAAAGTGCCTAGGACAGTGCCTGTTTACTACCATCATCTTCATTGCATTATCTTTATTTTTTATTACTACACAAGTGTACATTGTTTTCCAGCCATTTTTCAGTTGTGTTCAACTCTTCATGCTTTCATTTGGAGTTTATTTAGCATAGAGATTGAAGTGGTGTGCCATTTCCTTCTCCAGCTCATTTTACAGATGAGAAAACAGAGGCAAATAGTTAAGTGACTTGTCCAGGGTTACACAACTAGTAAATGTCTGAGCCTGGAGTTGAACTCAGGAAGACTAGCCCCCCTGACTTCAGATCCAGACTTTAGCTGCCCATATGTTACATATATGTGTATACATCCATATGCTCATGTTTGTATATCCCTTTTGAAGAAAACCATCCCTAGAAATTAAGAATGAGAACAAAGTGGGGGGGGGGGCAGCTAGGTGACAAAGTGGATAGAGCACCAGCCCTGAATTCAGGAGGACCCGAGTTCAAATCTAGTCTCAGACACTTAACAATTTCTAGCTGTGTGACCTTGGGCAAGTCACTTAACCCCAGCCTCAGAAAAAGGAAAAAAAAAATGAGAACAAAGAGGAACAATTTAGCAAAAAACAATTCAGCCATCTCATCATCCTATTTCTGTATTGTATCATTATTATGACTTAAATATACGAGTAGTTTCTTTACAAAAACCCTTTGACATGGTGCAGGTATGGTTATTATTATTATTAAGATGCATGTACTTTACTAAGTAAAGTTTTAACACTTCAAAATTAAATCTTTAGGATCCTAAAGGATATTATTGGGATGAAAAAGCTAGGTGAAAATATGCTAAATTTACTACCTAAGAAGATCACAATCCCCTAACCAAATGTGATTTAAGTGTTTTGCCAAATACTTACAAAAATCAAAGCTTAAAGTAAATAAACAACAGACCTTCCAGACCCTCTATAAACTCAGTTTTGGAATTCTTGCCCAAAATGTCAACATGTAAATGATATAAAATAATTTCAGTTTCTCAATTAGAGGAGAGAAGGAAATAGCTTCAGGTCCTATAGGATCATCCTGTAGGAAGCCTTCATTGATGACTCAACCAAGACTGAAATGATCTTTGTCTTCACTGAAATTTTAATCACATTTTGACCAGACCTCCCCATAGCTTTATCTTATTTTCTTCATAAATCATAGCTTGAAAGCCAAAAGGAATCTAAAAGATTATTGAATCCAATACATTCATTTTATAGATGAGGAAACTGAGAGCCAGAGAGGTGAATTCACTTGCCCATCACACAGGTTATAAAAGTAGCAGCACTGGAAATCTAATCAAGGACTTCTTGCTACAAATCTGGTCTTCTTTTGACTGTACCATTCCACATATGTAAATGTATTTCCATCCGATTTGCATTATGAACTTGAGAACAGGATCTGTTTTGTATACATATTTATATCCCGGTACCTACAACTGTCTGGAATACAGACAATGAAGTGTTTGTTGAATCATATTAGTAGTGTGACATAAAGAGCATATCAGCCAAGAGTAGACTCACAGCCAGTAATAACTAGCATCTAAATCTTAGGTTTAACCCATAAAATTCTGTTGTAGTTATTTGAGCAGAAAAGTCCCTGTTGAGTCTCCAAAGTCATACTTTTTTCAGAAGAAGATTATTCATGAGTTTTTGAAGTATCTTTTCCAGATTTTTCCTAACTATAGCATATTTCCTGACTTTATATGACTAAAGGACTAAAGAGCCAAGTGCTCTCTGAATGCTTTTTATAAATAGTTACATCAAGCCCAAGGCCAGTTAGCTTTTAGTTAGATTCAGTT
Source organism: Sminthopsis crassicaudata (assembly GCF_048593235.1). Classification (NCBI taxonomy): domain Eukaryota; kingdom Metazoa; phylum Chordata; class Mammalia; order Dasyuromorphia; family Dasyuridae; genus Sminthopsis; species Sminthopsis crassicaudata. Next base: position 490,644,381 of record NC_133617.1, on the reverse strand, counting down.
CATTCCAAATCATGTTGGAGTTGTTAGCACCTAGGAAGAGAAAAGCATGTGACATTTGGAACATCAAACATTTCCTGGAGTGAGTAATAGACCAGATTGGAAGGGGATAATAGAAAACTGAATATTTGTCAGCCAGAGGGTAATGCTTAATAGATGTGTAACACCTGTTCTCTTTAATAGTATTCTCAGGCATAGGCACTATATAAGACTTTGGGGGGGGAGGGAAATTTAAAGGCAAGATAAATGCAATGGTAATCTTAATTTGCACACATCCTTTCTCAATTCATTTCCTTCTTGGAAAATACTACTTCCATTATTCTTTTTCTCATCACCTTTTGTCCTTTTTTTTTTTTTTTTTTTTTTTTTCAAACAAAGCAGGTAAGAAGGAAGAGGACAGGGGCCTCTCCTAGTCATTTCAAAGTAATTTTATGTACTTGGCAAAAGTGTGATGAATTTTAAGCATCACAACAAAGAAGGAGAACCTCATGTATTTCACCTTGCCCTTAGCCCTTCTCAAGCTTAGGAGCACTGTGGATGTGAAACTTCCTACAGAAATTCACAATTTTCTCATAATTTTATGTGTCTGCATTGTCTTTTGTTTTTCACTTTATGATAACAAAGTGATTCCAAGGACTACCTACAAAAAGGCATTTACACTCTGTACTGTTGCTTTATTTATCTTGGGGAAGTATTAGCAGTGGTGGTTGATGTATATCTATTGTTAGCAACAAAAAGAGGAATGAGGATATAGAATTATTTTGTTTACTTGGTTAGGTGTTTTAAATTAAGGAAGATCACACTGAGTCATTTGTATATATAAAATCTTTATGAAAATGAGATGGGAAGCATTTCAAAGGAAAAAATGAATTTTATAAAATTAAATATATTTATCCATATCTACATTATAGAATATATAAATATGTGTATATATATATGTACATATATATATATACATATATTATTCAAGTCCAGCATCAGAGTGAAGGTAAAAATTACTTTACTTTTAATAATTGCTCATATTTTATAGAGTTTTTCTTACAATGACCTTGTCAGTAGTCAATGTAGACTATAATTTTCATTGGGCAAAGAAAGGAAAAAGAAATATTTTTGGGGGGTAGAGAGGGAAGGTCCTTCACATAGACAGATTTGACACAAAGGTATAGGAATTCTATCTGCTTCCTGGACTATTAAAGGTACGGCTAGGCCAATAACTATAATACCCATCAGAGTTCTGTAGGGAACTCTACAGTCATTATTATCCTTCCTAATGGAAGTATTTAAGTTATCTTAGAAATTCCTTGGATGAAGCCAGCCTCAGGGCAGTAGCTAACAATTTTTTTTCCCAATTTAAACATAGGATGAATCTCTTTCCTGATTTTTTAGGAGAGAATCATGTTTAATGTCTCAGGGTTCATATTGATGAGAATTAGATAAGGAGTATCTAAATGAAATTAGGTTTAATTGAGGTTTAGTGGCAGGTTCGTTCGGGGTATAGGAAGTCAAATAGAGCTCCTCTGCAACCCCTTTGGATTCGGCACAAGGATACAAAATTAAATGAGGTCTAGTAGCAGTGCAGAGTTCTCTGTAAAGGAATTTACAGGCTCGAAAACCTAGATTGATAAAAGTTTATTGTGGGGTTTGGAAGTAAGGTTAGAAGGTAGAAAGACACCAGGGCCGGGATTGGCACTAGTGAGCAGAAACCCCTGACATGGCCAGCACAAGGATGCCATTTTTGGGACTCCTCCTGCAAACAGTGGACTTCCGGGTTCCCTTTTTATCTGAAGGGGCTCGTGGGTGGAGTCCCATGTTGGCTTCTGGCGTGGTTTCAGCCAGGGTTAGATTTGAATAGAATTCAATGGGTTTTTAGATAAGGAACTGTTTGTGCTTGGGGTGGGGGCTGGGAGAGTTTGGATATCTCTCATGGGAGTTGGGAATTAGAAAGGAATTATAACCCACATCAATATGATATGGCCCTACAAAAATCCCACCACTCAAGTGTTTTATGTAGACATTTTGACCTCATGAAGATACTTATTTTATTACATATGCACAAAACTTTTATGAAATAATTAGGAGTCAAATATATAAAGCAGAACTTTCTCAGAATAAAAAATTAAGATATCAGCTCTTCTCTCTAATGCATGAAACTGAGTGATTATCAGAATAAATAAGGTAGTGTCTAATATAGCCCAATCCATTACAAATGGGTCTTAAATACTTTCTGAACAGTATGAAGGAAGCATCCATGGTGGGGAAAAGGTGGTCTTGGGAGTTTTAATGCTGGGGTGGATCATAGAGGCCCTGATCCATAACAGATGATTAATGTGAGTATTCCCTCTTGTTTTCTTACTCCATCAAAATCAAGTAGATCTCCTCTTGCTATCCCTCTTACTTCTCTTAAAATAAGTTGAGTAACCCTGCTTTTTTTCCCTCATCCCTTATTAGCTACTCTATTCAGAGCATTAGTCTTATAACTTCTCTTTCCCCAATGTAGCTTAAACAAACAAACAAATACCTCTTCTTATCCTTAACTTTCCTCCCCTAGACTTAATGAATTCTCACCTTTAGTAACTTGTCACTGTAATTCTGGGGCAGAATTTCCATAGTCACTCCCAGTTGCTTGCCCTTACTGTTATATATATTTTAAAAATTCTATTTGTTTAAAAGTCCCCGTGTATATCACTGTTGAACTCTTTGGGCAACTCCCCTTTTTTTCCATTTTATGAGAATTATTTCTTTTTGTGTCCTCAGAACATCTTTGCAGTGTCTTTAGAGCATCTCTTTTTTTTTTTTTTTTTTTGTATTGATTTCCTCTGTAGAATTTTAGATCATGTGATCCTAGCTTTTTTCCTTAACTCTTTAAAACTACTCTCCTAAAATAAAATATAACATGCCAAGCTATTTTTGACTTTCCTCTCTTTCTTTATTACTATGCAGACTCTAAGATTGAGTCATCACTTCTCCCCATGGTTCTCATCACTTATATCCCATGGATTAGCTGCTATCTTCTGGTGAGAATTGGTTTCTGAATATTTCTCTTCTTAATTTCTTTACTTTCTGAAGGATAGTATTGTCATTATAGCTTTTGACTGAGAATTCCAGCAGATATCCATATAAATCATTTATAATTAATCAATACCATAGTGCCTCCATGCCAGGTTTGCCTATTTTCTCTTTCTGTCCAAGTGATATGTAATTTTCTAATGACAGTTTTTGATTATACTTCCAATAATATTTGCCTACATGCTTTCTATTTTGTTTACCTCCTCTAATTCTCTTATATAGCCGTATATTACCTTAATATTCTTTACAATCTACCTCTTTTCATTTAATCTTTTTTAAAAAATTATAGATATTTTATTCAGAGCTTTACTCAGGTGTGTCTCATCCTACCCAATATCAGTAATATCTATGAGGCCTGATTTGTCTCATTGTTATAAAATTTATTGGTCATCTTATTTATTAACATATTTGCACATTTGTTTATAGACATTAGAGGCCATGAGTTTTATTCCCAAGTCATTTCAGGAATTTTTGTCTCCTACAAACTTCTGAGTGTCACTAATCTTATAAAGTAGAAGGAATTTGTGAGAAATTGGAGAATATAATACAGGAAATATCATTTTATACACAGACATACACATATATTTACATATGTGTACTACATATATATATATACTCTGGATACATGTTTATCAAAAGGAATTAAGTGCCAGAGAAAACAGAGGAAGCCAAGAGTTATTCTAAGCTAAATCAATGACATATCAATGTATATAAAAATGTCCTTGATGGTTAAATAAAATTAGTAATTGGCTAAAATATTGCTTGCCACAAGTTCAGGGCATTGAATATTAAGATGAGAGATTAAAATCATTATATCATGTGGAGATATAATCAGAAGGAAAAAAGAAGCACCAATTGAATAAACTGTTTTGGGGAAAGACATTCTAAAAAGAAAAAAATGAGAGGTTTGAAGTATTCCTCATATAATTAGTGCAGCAAAAGTCATACTATAAGCCTGTCACATTGTAATTGTAAAGTGCTCTGCAAATGTCAGCAATCATTATTATTATTATTATTATTAGTCAATAGGACAAAAATGAGCTCTTTATAAAAGATGTAGAAATAAGGAATACTTCAAGAAATCTGTGATTTCCTTGTGTACTCATGGTAAAATGGAAAAAAGACTGACTGCACTAAGGGATCTAGATTCTGATCCTACCTGTGATGCTTACTGACTGTATGATCTCAAGCAAATCACTTAAATTGCCTGTGCCTCAGTTTCTTCATTTGTCAAATGAAGGAATTTGATTCTTTGCCTTTGAGATTTATTGTAGCTTAGGGTCTATAAACCTTTGATCATGGAATCATAGATATAAATCTGGAAAAGAACTTAGAGACCATCTTGTCAGCCTTGCTAATTTTAGCAATGATCCCTCCACTAAAATAAATTATCATAGAACTGGTGTTTATGAATAGTGTCTACCCCCTGCTTTACCTACAAAAATCATATCAACCTTTCAGTGATTAGTGTCTCTGAATCAGTCTATATTGATCCTCAAATGCAAGACAGTTTATCACATGCATCCTGCTAGAGGCCTCTAGTTTTGCTTTAATGGATGAAAAGGAATAAACCAGAAAATTAAGCAAGCAGGATCTTGGGAAATCTGAAAATAGAAATGATGAAAAATATAAACATTGTCCAAAGATGTTTAGTAGAAGGTTTAAAGAAAACTATAAGAACTTTAGGAAAAAAAAAAATAGTACTTAGGAAGGAAATAATGAGAAGAGTAAATATCATAATTTAAATCAAGTATCCCAATGACACTGAAAGATGAAAGTAGAAAAATAACAAAAAGCTATATGACTGAGTTACATACGGTTTTATAATGATCTTTAATTTGCATTATGGTCCAATGAGATGACTTATATAAAGTGTTGTGCAAATCTCAAAGTTGTTATAAAATGTATGTTTTTATTTGTGTCTAACATGACTGTATTCAACCATGAATAAATTTGGAACTTGTCCCAGAGATAATTTGGAAATTATTTCTTCAGGAAATCACTGTTTATCCTTGGGACATGTTAAGGAAAAAGATTGGGTTTTTTCTTTGTTTGTTTATTTTTACCACCATGTAATTACACCAACTATGTAGTTTTAAAAGTTTATGAATGATTATTCCATGAATACTATGGGGTATACAATGGTCCACATAGCATGTACCTAGAATAACAGGAAATATATAAGCCAATAAAGTAAAAAAAAAAAAATCTTTCTTAAAAATATCCATTCATTCACTAGTTATGTGGAAAGATGTTACTCGCTAAAAAGCACCAAGCTAGGTTCTAGCATAAGATAAAACACAGATATTGTTCTCAAAGATCTTACAATGTAATATTGGGAACAGATGTGTATGAAAATAGCCCTGATAAAAAAGTTTGTTGGTTTTGTTCAGTCTTATTTGATTCTTTGTCACTCCTATTTGGGGTTTTCTTGGCAAAGATCCTGGAGTGGTTTGCTATTTCCTTATTTAATTTATTTTACAGATGAGGAAACTGAGGCAAATAGGGTTAAATAACTTGATTAGGAACACACAAGAAATTTCTGAGGCTGCATTTGAATTCATGAAGAGGAGTTTTCCTGACACTAGGATAGGCGCCCTATTTACTGCCATATAATTGCCCTTTAAAAAAAAAAAAAAGAGAGAGAGAGAGAGAGAGAGTTAGCTAAGTGCAAAGATACAGAAGCAAAACACTACCAAAAAAAAAAAAAGTAGAAATATGCAGAAAGAGAGATCACGATTTCACCTGAGGGGCTAAGGATACAGTCAGGAAAGGCTTTGAGGAAAAGATGGCACATGTATTGGCCACAGAGATAAAGTGTAAAATGAGAGGAATTTAAAAGAATGGTTTTGCAACTAAGGGGTAAATGATGGCATTAACACAAATTCAAAGACAGTGAAATGTTAAAAATAGAGGATAGAAAATAGTTCAATTTGCCTGGAACTGTGACCTGTATTTGATGGACCAATTTATGGAGATCCTTGAATGCCACGATTGAGAATTTACTATTATAATAACAATAATGACAATAACAAGCTTACATGTGTATACATTTTCAAGTTTCCAACGTACTTTACCAATATCATCTTACTCTAGTACTTTTGTAGTAACAAAGAACTAAAGACAATAATTAATAGCAAATATATAGAGTGATTTAAAATCTGCAAAGAGCTTTACAAACACCATCTCATTTTATCCTCACAACAATCCTAGGAGATAATGTGCTATCATCATTTCCATTTTATAGAAGAGGAAAATGAACTAAAAAAAGATTTAAGTATTTTGTCAGGATCTTGCATTTAAGTATCTGAGACTGAAGTGAACTCAGGTTTTCCTGACTCCATGTCCAGCATTCTATCCACTCCAGCACAAAACTGCTTATTTATACTTGATTTGGTAGATGATGAGGAATCATGGAGTAGTTTTGAAATAGACTAGTTATGTGGTCAGAGAGCAGTCCATTAGGAAGATTATTTGAGCAAACAATGGGAGGAAGGGACTAGAGAGAAGGCTGAGTATTAGGAAGTATTAGGAAGACCAGTCAGGAAAAGCCTCTATAAGAGTCTAGCTAAGAGGGCTTGAATAAGGGTGGCTGCAGTCTATCTGTACAAGAGGTATTCCATTGTGGAAATTAGATTCAAAAGTTCTTCAGAATTATTGGCCAATTAATAAATGTTCTTACCAAATATACTGAGACTGTAACAAAATTATCCTAAAGTATATCAAGAAAGATTTCCTACTAGGGAATAAGCATGATTCTGTTTTCTGTATTCAACTATCGACCATATTCTTTCTTTTTGCTGACTATCAGGAAAAATGTAGACAATATTGAAATTCCAATCTATGTCTTATTTGTTCTCTACAAGAGATTATTCAATGCAGAAAAATATAATTCTACCCTCAATACTCTTTAAAAAGAATCGATCAAATGTATACGGACATGGAATTAATGTAGCATATTCTAAATTTTTTTATTGATACATTTTGCCTTTAGAGTGCCTTCATTTCCCAATATATTCCTCCATCCTCTCCCTGAAAATGTATACAGAGATTTTTTTTTTAATTAGTTCAGCAAAACTAGGTAAGAAATCAGCTAAGCCTGACATTATATGCAGATTGCAGAGTCATAGTCCTCCAGCTCTAGAAAGAAGGGAGAAAGGTGAAGTTTTATATTTCTTCTTTGAAGAACATTTTTGTTGTTCTTTCTATTTAATATAGCATAATTATATAACTGAGAGATACCTAATAGTCCACATAACTGTAAAGGGACATAGAAACCATACTTCATGGTTTATTCTTCCCTGTGGGCCTCCTACCCCCCACTGCCAGAATTGTATTACATTTGCAAACCAGACTTGAGGACTAGAAAGCAAAATGTAATAATTGAAGTTGCTGTCACCTAATACCTTCCCTACATTTCTAAATATTAGTTTGTAAGCTTGTAAATAGTAAAATGGATTAGATATGGGTATTATTTTGAAGCTTCTATAAAAATTAATTTGAAAGTGGTTAAAATAGAACTTCTTATTATAGGGTCTCTGAAGTTTACTATTTTAATAATTGTATTTCAGCATAGTTTATTTCATTTATAATTCTATGAATTTCATTTTATGCATTTAAAAACATTGTTCAAAAAAGGGGTCCATGACACATTCCAAAAAAGGTTAAGAAGCTGGGGCAAGGAAATGGAAAAACACATCACCTTGGTTATGCAATTAAGAAGATCATTTAAGAAAGAGATAAAAGAGAGAAAGTTTCAATAACATCAAGAAACCATTGAAAATATAAGAATATTTTGACTTTGGCAGAGATTCCTGAGATGGCAGCCTTACGCTTGGCATGCCAAGGATCTCTGTCCATTTGGAATCCTGTTTCTAGTGCCCTCTTCTCTTTACTTAAAACCTTTTACTAACTAGACTTTAACCTTACTTCCAAAACCCATAATAAACCTCTTTTATCAATCTAAAAAAAAAATAATAATATTTTGACTTCATCACTTTATTGTCAATTAGACAATGAGTATCTAATTCAATAAGCTCTTATATTTAAGAAAATAGTTCCTGCCCTCAGGAGTTTACATTCTACTCTTTCTCAAAAAACAATGAAGTGACATATATGCAAAGTTTTTTGTTTTGTTTTGATCTGCAACTTTTTTTTTTTATCAATGTAAGAAAAGTTCTCCAATATTACAGAAGACAGCATAGATATACTTTATAATTTTTAGTGTTATTTGTAGCACTAAGAAGCTGTTACTTGCTACTCTTCACACAATAGTATATTGTGGAGAACTTGCTTCAATTGGATCACAAGAGCTGATTGTTACATTTTCTGGGAGAGGATTTACAACTCACCCTATAAATCAGGGCTTGTTTTATGTTTTGTTAGTTGTTCAGACAAGAGGTTGCCAAATATGGTCTGCCTTTGAGGGGAAAATATATCTCCAAAATGTAAAGCATTACATTTCATAATTGTAATGCTGGAGAAACTGAGCAAGATAGAGATTAGAGAACAATTTAATAATTTATTTGAAAGGGAGAGATTTACTGGGACCATATGGATCCATGGTTTGGTCCCAGGGCTAAATGAGACTATCGTCTCAAAGAATCCAGCAGTGAATGACAGATACAAGGTTCTTTTATAAGGTTACAAGAACAATGACATAATGGGGGAGGTACCTAGATGGGGATGATACAATGGAGGCAGGCACCTCTGATGTCATAATGGAGGGAGGTACTGGAGAGGCTCCTGATATTCTAATGATGTCTAAAATGGATAAAGACCTTTATCCCATCAAACATTAAGAGGGAATGATTATAGCCTAAGGTCTAAGATATAAGACCTTTATCTTAACATTAAGAGGAAATGATTTTTTACCTGAGGCAGAGTAACTGAATAGGACAATTAGGGAAACTGGATCAGGACATTGAAAGGGAACTGTAGCACAACAATAATATTTTTAAGTCCACAAGCAGAACAAAAATATGTGGTATTTCCACAAAAACAGGCAGCAAGCTGGACTTGGTTTTTGAACCATAGGTTTACTGACCTAGTCATCTGATCTAGAGTTAAGATGATAAAGGAAAAAATGTTAATGCAGATCAAACTTAAAATGATGTTTGTTATATATAAAAATTATTTTGTAGGGAGCTTATTATTAAATAATTAATAACATAACCTTGACTTGAACATATATCTTCCTCTCCTTAGGGTCATTTTTTTTCTATCTACTATGGTACTTTAATTCATATACAAACTTTGCTTTGTAAAAATACATCAAACAAAAAAATATTAAATGTTTATTAATATTAAAGATATACAATAATTTGTCAATTTCTGACAGTTTTTCAGATTCAGATTAAAATTGAAGTAAAATCATTTATAAAACAACAGATCATCTGTATACCTGATTGAATATATGCTAAAGTATATAACTGATAAACTTTAATGTGATAGGGAATTTGTGTGATGACTTCCCCATTGGAATGTAAGCTGCTGAAGGGCAGTGACTATCATTTTGTTTGTTTGTTTTTACTTTTTTAAAAAATATGCCCAACCTATAACACCTTGTCTATCCTGAAGCAAGCTGTTCAATAAACAGACAAACAAATTAATGAATAGATAAATAAACATGAATGAATGAATGAATGAATAAGCAAATAAATAAATGCTTACTAACTGACTGAAGAAGGAATAAACCAAAGCAGCAATATTATGCTTGAGCTAAAGAATAGTTCAGTGTTGATTTGCTTTTGTGACAAAATGGAGAAGGATAAGTGGGATAAAGATTATCTATTCTCTCTTTGTGTAATCTTGTACAAATGACTCATCACTTTGTACCTTGTGAATTAGTTAATCAATAAATCAAAAGATAGATTCAGCTAAGGAAAATGTGGATATAAAACAAATAAACTAAGCAAAACTGACCATAGGGCCAGAGACCTAAAAGAAAGTAGATAGTAGTGATTAAGAAAATCAGTGTTCTAAGTAATCTCCTAAATCCCCACCATATTTTTATTATTTATAATTTCAGGTTTGTATAGATTTGGTATCTAGGGTCAAAGTGAATGAAATCATTCTAAGTCATCTCCTGAATTTCATTTCTTATTAAAAAAAAAAAAAAATTAACAGTTCATGAGGGAGGGAGTAGTATTGATATCCATATGCACATAGGCTGATGAAAATTAAATGTTAAGTAGGCATTTAAATGATCTTTTAAATTTTTTACTTTTCTTCAATTCCTTGAGGTATTTGAATTGTCAGTACTGAGTGACTTTTTCAGAAAATCACTGTATATTCTTAAGACTTCAAATGAAATAGAGTTACTTGATAAAGAAAGAAATCAATCATTCAGTAAATATTTATTAAGCAGCTCCTGAGTACTAAATCCTGTAATAGGCACTGACGATAACATTACAATGAATGAAGCAATCCCTACTCCAAAAAAGCTTGCATTCTAATGGAAAACAAGGACACATATAAATATATACAGAATGTATGAAAAGGATACTGTTAAGTGCAAGTTAATTAAATATAAGTAGTTTCAGAGAAAAAACAGTAGTAGATGAGAAAGTCAGGAAAAGTTTTATGGAGATCATACTTGAGCTGGTCTTGAAGGAAGAAAGGGATTCTGAGGCAAAGAGGTAAGAAAAGAATGCTTCCATTGGGGACAACCATTGCCAAGGCAGAGAGAGAGGAAGTGGAGTACAATAAATATAATGAATAATAGGGAGATTCATAACAAAACATGGTACTATCTAATTTTCTTCTGGTTTTAGTATTTCTTTTATTTCCTGAATGTCCAAATTCCACTGACATAGGCACATATAAGAACTTTCTAACATAGGCATGTTTTTGAGATTGGTCAAGGATTCAAAAACATTGTCAAAACACAACTACTGCTGATTTTGGGATGGAATTGTGCAGTCCTTTAGAGAGTTCTTTGTCTAAAACATCAAGCAGTTCATAGCCTAATACAAAATAGACTTTCTTCATAGATACATACAAACCAGAAGAACCCAAACATAGATAGGAAAAGTCAATGAGATAGATTTCTCAAAATGCCACTGCCTAGCTGCAAACAGGTCTTAGCTTTGTGTGTGTGTGTGTGTGTGTGTGTGTGTGTGTGTGCACGCATGTGACAAATCTATTTCCTAAAGGATATGGTTATTTTCATCACTTTTATGCCATCATTCCAAATTGCTTTCCAGAATGACTGACTACTTCACACCTCCACTCATAGTGTATTAATGTGCCTATCTTTCCATAAGCTATCCAGTATTGGTTATTCTCATCTTTTGTTATCTTTGCCAGCTTTTTGGATGAAAGGTAAAACTTCAGTCAGTTTGAGCTGTCTTTTTCTTATTGTTGATGATATGGAGCAATCTTTCATACCGTTTTTCTTTAGTAGTTTCAAATTCTTCTTTTAAAGATTATTTTTAATTCCCACCCTTTGGCTCCTTATTCATTAGGGAATTTACCTGTCTTATTCTCCTTGCCATCAAAATGTTCAACTTAATAGTTATATTGTGAGGGTCAGAATTGTGAATACTGTCAAATAGCCTAGGCCATCTCTGCTTTTACAAGGTATCTGTAGGCACCCTAAAAACCAGAGAGGCTGATGTACTTATAGAGCCTATGGGCAGTATGATTCCCCCATTCCTACCAGGTTTGTCTGCTGCAATCCCCCCCAAAAGCTAAAATCTTTGTAATGAAATCCAAATATATATATATACAGAGAGAGAGAGAGAGAGAGAGAGAGAGAGAGAGAGAGAGAGAGAGAGAGAGAGATCTAGCCTACCTAAAATAGGATCCATTAGCAAGAGCAGTTACAATCAACTTAAACAAAAATATTCTCATGTCCGAGAGGACAAAAATCTCAAAAAATATTTCAAGTGGCAATAATGCTTTGTTTTCATGTTTAATGCCTTCTTGCTCCTTAAGAGCCCAACTACCCTCCCTTCCTGTCAATCTAGTTGACTTGCACAATATTATACAACTGAATCAAAGCCTTGACTGCAATTCCAGCACCCATTTCTCTCATACCATATTTTGTAGTCCATTTAGGCCAACAGTCAGGAAGACTTACTCTCTTGAGTTCAAATGTGCCCTCAGACCTTAGCTGTGTGACCTTGGGCAAATTACTTAAAGCTTGTTTGCCTCAAAAAAAATTTTTTTTGATTATCATTTTTTCATCCCAATGCCTCATTTTTGCATGGAAATGATCTTCAAAGACTTATACTAATAGAGAGTACTATATGATAACTATATGATAAGATCTACTAAGATGGAAAGGCTTGGAATATAGTCCAAGTGACAAACTGTGTTTTTGTCCAAAGGCCAGTTGAGAGAAGACTGGAGAAGCTTATCACCAATAGACTGACTAGGGCTAGATGATTTTTTTTTCTCCAGGAAGCCCCTGAAGCCCTGAAGTATCATTCTGTATTATGTCCCTTGGATTATTGTTAGATTTACATTTTGGAATCATCTCTTCTGCTGACCAAGGAGTATGAGGGAATGCCAAGTTGGACATTGTTAGAGTAAGACCAATGTATTGGAATAGTGGGATTGAAAGTCAGAGTTTTTGGCTCTTTGCCTCCCTGTCGGCACTGTGGCCTTTATCCCATTCCCATTCCTTCCCTTTATGCCTAGTGAGCTGGATGGAAACCAAGACATTTGATGGACATTAATGATCAGATGTTAGGCTGCTGAGTCTCTTGTGAGAACTCTGCTTGGTGCCTCCCCTCCCATCATCACTGTCCCTTTTCATCTTTTTTGCTTCACCAGCTTCGGCTGCTGAGTATATATTTGGAGTGTTTGCCGGAAGCAAGCAAAGTCTCTATAATCACACATTGTCTCTTTTACACATGCACGCATATACACACATCTCTCCACTCCAAAAATCAAAGGCATATGTTCACCAGGAGGGAAGAGAAGGGGGAGATGAATGGGCTTGTATAATAAAAGTATCAGTAATAGCTATAATGACATTAACCAAGTCCACTAGGGAGGCATGTATTTGGATCTGATAAGTTGGAATCCTGGGGGAGGATTGGTACCAGTTAGCCTGTTAACAAATGACAGGTTGCTGTTAAATTAGTTTGGCAGTACTGTGAAAGTTAGAAACAATTTATGAGTAGGCATAAAGAGGAAAGGAGGCCTTTAAAAAGCTGGTCCTATCTAATCTAAATTGATTTTAACTGGGATCTGTTCATTTTCCCTCTTTTGGCATATATCTGCAACCTGGTGTGACTGAATACCCAAATCACAAAAGTACGATTGCCATATAAATACAGATATCTGCATTTTTATGAGAGACAGTACATATCCATTCTATTTTTTTTTTCAGGGAGAGATTACAGCTTTCTATTCACACATGATTTTAAATTAAAAAAAAAACCAAATTAATAAAAGCTATGTTCTAATAAGAAGTTAGAATAGTGTGATTCATAATAATAAAGATTCACCCATAATTTAATGAATAAAGAAGTCAGTACATAAATGGGAATAGTTGCATTCAAATCCCATACCAGACAATGACTATGTTACTAAAGGCAAATCATCTAACCTATCAGTGCTCTATACAATTCTTTTTTAATTTAATTTAATTTTTTTGGTTACATTATAAGCTTTGAACTGTCTCCCTTCTTCCTTATTCCACACTAGACAAGAAATAGATGTAGATAGATGGATAGATAGATCTTTGCATCTAGGCATATATGTATATCAGACATATATACATACAGAGATATAGTTCTATTTGTGTCATATGTTTATATATGTAAAACATACTAGGCACGTTCAATTTTTTGGTTCTTTCTCTGGAGATGGATATCATCTTCCTTCATAAGTCCTTTGTACAAAAACATATTTATAATACTCAGAATAACTTAGTCATTCACAATTATTCTTTTACAGTTATTCTTTTGAACAATATTACTGTTATTGTATATAATAGTTCTCTTGGTTCTGCTCATTTCACTCTTGAAAATTATGTTACCAAGAAAGCCAGCATGCTGTGGTAGTTTCATTATCTGGAATTTCTTAAAACAATGAAATCAAAGGGCCAGTCCCTACTTTTCATTAAAGTTAATTTTTTTCTTACCACAGTACTCTGAAGTAGTTAATGCACATGTTACAGGTAAAGAAACTGAAGTTCAGAGAATCTAGTTGACTTGCACAATGTTATACAACTGAATCCAAGCTTTGACTGCAATTCCAGCACCTATTTCTCTCATACCATATTTTGTAGTCCATTTAGGCCAACAGTCAGGAAAACTTACTCTCTTGAGTTCAAATGTGGCCTTAGACACTAGCTGTGTGACCTTGGGCAGATTACTTAATCTTGTTTTCCTCAATTTCCTCATCCGTAAAATGAGCTGAAAAAGGAAATGACAAACCACTCCAGTGTCTCTGCCAAGAAAACCCCAAACGGGGTGACAAAGAGTTGGACACAACTGAAATGACTGAACAACAAAATAAATAAATAAATGAGAGTTATTATTTTTATCATTCCTATCTTCTTTATCCTCTTATTCTCGGCTTTTTTTGATGAGCTTCAGATGGAAATAGTCCTGGGACAATTCACTATCCTGCTATTACTCTTTAATATCCAATATACAAACTGTTGTACAGATAATTAAATGACTTCTGCTTGTACTTTTTACATCTAAAGTCTTGGCACATGATGTAAGCTCATTCTCTCAATGCTCCCTGAGAATATCCTTGGTACTACACCAGTAGCAGAAAGAAAAATGGAAATAATAAACAATGTAGAGTCTTCTAAGAGGATTTAAATCTCCAATGGTGAGTCTCTGTATTTTTCAGAGGTTTTTATTCTATTTAGCTTAGAGATAATAAGTATTAGGTATGATGACATCTATCCAAAACATTATTATTAAATTTTTTTATTGATCAGTTTTATATTTGAGTGATTGAGAGAAACTGTTCAGGCCTGGGGATAATGGTCCAGTTTCTGTACAGTTTATCCTTTGAGCTCTTAAGTTCATTTTAAAGTGTGTCTGTAGTTTGGGAATTTGTCTTCTATAAGTCAGTCCATGAATAAAAATGAGTTTCTTATAATTGTATAATCATTGTCTTTGTTATCATTACTGTAGTTTGAGGTGATAAAATAAAATTTGCATGACTTTGCTTCAGTCACATTCATTTTGTTGACTATTATTATTCTTAATATAGTAGAAATCTAATGCAATAGTAAAGTATAGGAACTGATATTTTCTTCTGAAAGCCTTTCTTCTCAGCCCTTCTGAGAGAAGGGCTAGAAGTTTTAACCTGTTCACAGTAAATTACTCACTCAAACTTCAGAATACTGTTCTATGTAAACTTTTAAATTATAATGGAATTATTATTCTTTCCTATTCTTCCAAATACCTTTCACAATATTTAGAGTAACTTTAATGCCTTTCTTGATAATAAATATTTTGTGTTTTAAAAAATAGATTTTGTTGATATTGATTTTTTTAATGTATTAAGTTTTCCAGATTTTTCCCCAGTAGGAATTGAGAGTTGATGGCACATTTCTATGCAATGTCAAGAGAGGTCATGAATATTAACACTGAAAATAGCCCTGTTGCTCACTCTAGCTCCCTGAAATTCAAAGATTTTTACATCTTCTCAAGATCCTGTTGATTATTTGCTCTGTAAATATTCTCTGTTTTAATATGATAAAAGATGCAAGAAATGTTTGGCAGATTGGAAATTGGCTTTTCATTTCAATAATGACAGATTTGCTTGTGATGGATGGATGATTCAGAACAGCTTTGTTGGCACTGTTCATTATTTATTATGGTTATTTAAAAGGTTCCCTAGTCAAAATCTATTGGAGGTGACCCTGAGTTTTTGATTCAGAGTAGGGGTATCTACACTGACAAAATTACAGTTGCTTGAAGATTTAAATTCAACATTTATTTAGCATTTAATGCTCAATGCATTATATTTGTAAAGTGTTCAGCATATTGACTGGCACATAGGAGGCACTTAATAAATGAGTATTCCTTCCCTTCTGTGGTATGTACCTAGCACTGGGATAGGTCCTGGGTTTTCAATACAAAACAATATCATCCCTTAAGGAGATTAAATTTAACTAGAAGGGCATATCATATATGTATTCTAGTAAATTCAAAGTATGCATAGAGTTAAATAAAGAAATAAATTAAGATAGAGCACTACACTGAAATGAATTGAACAATAGCTCATGTAAGTGAGGGAATCTCCACTCAACTTTGAACAAAACTAAGCTATATTTAAAGGCTTTTATAGGACACCAGTGATCAGCTGGTTGTGCAATCTCAAGTAAGTTAATTCATCTTATTTGCCTCAAATTCCCCTTCTACAAGATGAACTAGAGAAGAAAATGGCAAATCCACTTCAGTATCTTTTCTGAGAAAACTCCAAATGAAGTCATAGAGAACTTGAAAGTGACTGAACAAAAACAAAAATAAGGCTTTGATAACTTTCTCCCAGAAAACTACTTCTTACAAGGAGATTACTGCCTAAATCAGCTTGTTAATTAAACTTGAAAACTGAAGCCCTACAACCCTGATTCTCCAAACCATCATCATGATCACTGATAATTGCCAACAGTTAAAGGGAGAAACAAGGGTTGATATAGTACATCTGCCCTCATCCTTGGAGTCAGGAAGGTCTAAGGTCAAATCCCACTTCTACATATACTAAGTGAGTCTCAAATCTTTCTGTGTCTGAGACAACTCAGTAAGAGTGTCAAGTTATGAAGATGCTATTCTATATTGACTGTGTAGAGTTTCCACAACAGATGAAATTAGCAGTCTAGTGAAAAATACATACATTCTCTCTCTTATTCCATCCTTCTCTCTCTCCTTCCATTTTCTTCTCTCTCTCCCTCCATTTTCCTCTCTCTCTCCTTCTCTGCTCTCCTTTCTTCTATCCCTCCTTCTCCCTTTCCTTCCCTTCCTCCCTTCAACTCTCTCTTTCTCTTTCTCCTTCTCTCTCTCTCTCTCTCTCTCTCTCTCTCTCTCTCTCTCTCTCTCTCTGTATGTGTGTGTGTGTCTCTGTCTCTCTTTGTCTCTTTCCTTCTCCCTCCCCCCTTCATATTTTGAGTGTATGCATGTATGTAGGCATGCATCTATATGTACATATACTAGATCATGCTACTTCCCATAAGCATTTGAAATCACCATCATGCATATCATATGCCATATTATTAATCAGATGTATCACATAAAGAATTTGAAGGGGAAGAAAATCAGAATAAATGTATTTGATATGTTTTACTTTAAAAAGAAAGTTTAATTTGGGAATTGAAAGGGGAGAGAATGAATTTAAATATCTATTTGTTTAGCTAAATAACATACAAGAATTCCCCAGCTAGCATGGGAACATGGGATAGTGCTAAGATCGGCTTCTATCATTAATTCATTTTGAGACATTAGTAAAGTCTCTTACCTTCTTTGGCTACAAATAGCCTCTCTGTATATAATTCAAGAATAGTCCTATCCAGTTTCTTCTGAAACTCACAATCTGGGATCCATAGCACATTGCTCTAAAAGTACAAGTGTCTGTTGCCAAACAAATTTTACTCGTATCATCCCCATTCCTAGTTGTTATATCTCTCTTTCTATTCAAATTATTTTGAATCGACTTATCCCTGCACACATTGTATTTCTTAGCAGAATATAGGCTCCATGAGGGTAAGTCACTGCTTTTTTCAGAAGCATTTTTTTTTGCATTTAACAGATGTTTATTGCTGAATATTTATTCATTCAATAATTTTATTGCTCATGATGTGTCAGGTAGTAAGCCTCCTTACTACATTTGTGGAAATGGAATTATTTTCTTTAAAGCATATCTATTTTTATGAATTCAGTTTTTGATCTGGAAGGGACATTTAGAGAGCATCTCATTGAATCTCCTCACTTTACAGATGAGGAAATTTAATTTATCTTCCCAAGGTTTCAAATAATAAAAAACTAAATCAGGATTCATTCTCATGTCCAATGTTTCCAAATCCAATGTTCTTTCCATATCACAGCATTGAACTTGATATTTGTTTGTTTATGGATAAATGGCAGATTTATGCAGGAGGGAGGACAGTTCTTGTGAGATCACACTTCAAACAAAACATGAGGTGAGGGGTGTGTGTGTGTGTGTGTGTGTGTGTGTGTATGTGTGTGTGTGTGTGTTGGTAACTGTACCTCTTTGAATGGTATAATTGGCTTCAATGGCCAAATTCTTTAGGTAGCTTTCTTTTTCTTTCTATCCTTTCTTAATGTTTTTTTTTTTTGTTTTGTTTTTTGTTTTTTTTTTGGGGGGGGGGAGGAGCAGCTTTATTTTTCAAAGAAAGAAGGGGATGGAGAAGGTAGGAAATAAAAGAACTCACTCTAGAATCTATTAGATTCTTTTAAGGCACAAGGATAACATTCTTGTGGGTGTATGGGATTATAATGAAAAATACTATATACACAGAGATTATGATTTAACTTCATATAAACTGATCTGTAGAGCTAAGTAATATAGTAAGCAAAATAACTGGACTGGAATAAAAGACCTGAGTTCAAATTTAGCCTAAATACTAACAGTGTTCCCCTGGGCAAGTCACTTAAATCTGTTGCCTCAGTTTCCTTAACTGAAATGAATCAGAGAAGGAAATGGCAAACATTCCAGTATCTTTGCCAGGATAACTGAAATGAAGTCATGAAGAGTCAGACATGGCTAAAAATGACTGAATAATAACAACAAAACTGATCTATCACAGAATGTATATTTTTACCAAAGGTTATAAAATAAATAATGGTTTGCATTTTGGAAGACATGGAATCATAGCTCTACAAATGGAACCACCCTTAAAGATAATCTAAGCCAATCATTTCATTTTACAAATAAGGAAACTGAAAGCAAGAAAATTTAAGACACTTATTCAAGATTGCACAGTTTGTAAATGACTGGAATTTGAACTCAGATTCTGTTACTCTTAGGTTTCATGGTCTAAGGGTATGTTTACCTTTTGTGCAGAAATAGATAAAATACATGCAGAAATTAGATAAAAAATAGCAATTGATAAGATACACTAGCATAGTTTTTTTTTTCTGATGTCAACATTTATAAATTATTGTTCATTCATTTTAGTCATGTATGACTCTTTGTGATCCCCATTTGTTTGTTTGTATGTTTTTTTCTTTACAAAAACACTGTAGTGCTTTGCCATTTTTTTCCCCAGTTTATTTTACAGATGAGAAAGCTGAGACAAATAGGGTTATATGATCTATCCAGGGTTACACAGCCAATAAGTGTCTGAGGTCAGATTTGAACCTGGGAAGATGAGTCTTCTTGATACCAGACAGGCAGTCTCTCCACTGCAGCACTTTATTATCTGAAGTTAAATTTGTTGCAGAGATTTTCTGAAATGCATTAAGTTGTATTGTTTATTTAGGAAGTAGAAGATTATTTTCTAGGAATTAAATATGTTAGATTATGCCTTCAAACACAGGTGAAATGACAGAGTAGGTAATAATGCTGCAAAGTACTATTATAAAGATTAATTAATATATTATTATTTTAACACTACATGAGTAGTATTCATATATCTGATTAGCACAATTCTATGATATCAGTGTAATTATTAAGCCCATTTTACTGAAAGGGAAACTGAAAGATGAGTATAATCTCATGGTCACATAACCAGTAAATTTCTGAGATAGTATTTGAATTTAGGTCTTCTTGTCTCCAAGTCAAAGACTTTTTCCACTATATCATCCTTTAAAAAATGGCTGCATATTTTCAATTTAATCAGTCTCTAATATAATGGTGGGAATCTTACCTATCATATCCCTACAGATGATTGATAATCCAAATTTGGCTTGAATATTTCAGAGATGGGGGAACTTGCTGTCTAAAAAAATCTTG
Source organism: Sminthopsis crassicaudata (assembly GCF_048593235.1). Classification (NCBI taxonomy): domain Eukaryota; kingdom Metazoa; phylum Chordata; class Mammalia; order Dasyuromorphia; family Dasyuridae; genus Sminthopsis; species Sminthopsis crassicaudata. The sequence continues at coordinate 490,624,422 of NC_133617.1, read as the reverse complement.
TACTCTGATTCTTTTGCCTTTCTATCAGGAAGTGGGTAATATTTTATTTTATCATTAGATCTCCAAAATTGTTAGTCATCATTCTGATCAGAGTTCCTAATTCTTTCAATTTTGTTTGTTTTCACAATATTGTTGTTATTGTATACTTTGTTCACCTAATTCCATTCACTTCATTCAATTTGAATAGACCTTCCCAGGTTTCTCTGAAACCATCCACTTCATCATTTCTTATGGTACAATATTATTTACATCATTTTTATATTCCCTCATTTATGTCCATCCACTCAGATTCTGATCCTTTGTTACCTAAAAAACAAACAAACAAACAAAACTCTACAAAGATATCTTTTAATAGCCTTAGTTAAGTTGCTTTTTCTTAGGACTAATTCCTACCTTGATCTATTTTCCCTCTAAATCTCCCTAATGTCATTTCTCTGCTAAGTGAAATATATTTCTATACCTTATTCTGTATATATATATTCATTCTTCTTTTGACCAGTTTAGATAAGAATGAGGTTCAAGTGTTGGCCACTCCTCAGCCCTTCCTTTTTGTTTGCATAAACTCCTGTGTATATGTCTCAGTTATATAAGTGCATTTATTGGGCAGTTTTTTAACTTTTGAGATGTTTAATTTCCTTTTCAATTCTTTCTTCCATAGTTATCATTTTTTACCAATTTTTTCCTCTAATGTTCTTTTTTCACTTGCAAAAACATATCATTCTTTTTAAAGTTTATTTTATTTGAAAAAAAGTAAGAAAAACAGAAAAGAAATGCAAAACAAAATAAAGCAAAAGAAAAGAGAACATTGTCATGTGTCCAGCAGAACATTAGGGAGGATTCAAAATACATAGCAACAAATTACCAGATCAAGGAAGTATATATACACTTTCTTGATCTGATATATATATATATATATATATATATATATATATATATGTATATATATATATATATATATATGTATATATATATATACGTAGAAGAAATTATATTCATGAATGTCCATTTTTTCTTTATTTCTTATAAATTGTTCTTTAGTTATCTGCTACACATCTTATTTACTTTACCCTTTTTCCCCTTTTCATCCTCTCCATCACCCCCCAAAAAATATATTTATGAATACATATGTAAATATATACATACATACACACTCACACCCATACACACTCACACCCATACACACACACCCATACACACTCCACATACACACACATGTCCTTCCTATCCCTGCTGCCTCTTTAAATAAATTCTTCTCCATAAGTTGCATTGCTATTAATTAACCTCCATCCACCCAAGGATCCTCCCTGTCTTCTTCCCTCACCATTTGCTTTCCCATCCACCTATCCTTCCCCCATTAACTCCTTATAGATTTTGCAGTATGCAACACCCTTCATGGTTTTATATATATAGTGTGACTTATTGAACCCATTCCCAATGTGAATAGGTTTTCAGAACTATGAGCCCTCCTCCTTTCTCTAATGCCTCTGTATCTATTCTTTCTCTGCATCTCATTTATATAACATGATTACTATTTTTACCTTAATTCTGCCCATCTTTTTTTTTTAGCTATCCTGTTGTTTATATGAATTTTAAACATATATTATACATTTTCCATGTAAAAAAATAAACAATTGTCCATGTTAAGTTACTTAAAATTGATCTTTCATATTGAATCGTAAATATGTTAAATTTTCTGTTAAGTTTGGATTTGGTTGATAGAAAGTCCTGAAAATCATCAAGTTTATTAAATATCCATTTTTTTCTCATTCAAAACTGTACATAATTTTGCTGGGTATGATATTTTTGGCCACAGGCTTGGTTCTTTTCATTGTCTGTAAAAATGATTCTAAGACCTGCAGTCTTTTTTTGTAACTGCTGATAAGTCTTGTACAATAATGTAGCTCTAGTATATTTGAATTATTTTCTTGTTTCTTGTAAAATTTTCTCTTTGATCTGGGAGTTTTGAAATTTGATAATAATATTCCTGTGTATTATCCACAAAGATCTCTTTGAGGTGATGATTGGTGGGTTTATATATATATATATATATATATATATATATATATATATATATATATATATATATATATATGTATGTATGTATGTATTTCTACTTTCTCCTCATGTTTTATCACTCCAGGACAATTTTTTGGGATTATTTCCTGCATTATTGTGTCAAGATTCTCTTTTTGGTCACAACATTCTGGCAGTCCAAGTATTATTATTTTTTTTGTTTTTTTTTTCTCAATAATTTTCCTCAATAATTTTTAATAGCATAAAGATACTAAGAACACAAATTTGAGAACCACTGTTCTAGATGACTTTCTTAAGTACCTCAAAAGATCAATGCTTTCACTTGTTAAAAGTATTTAACTCAATCTGTGATGAATAAAAGAATATTTATTAAACCTTTCCTATGTCCTAAGCACAAGAAAATAAATAGAAAAACAAAAAATTGAAAGTATCCTCTCCCTTACAGAGCTCCCTCTTTATTTGTAGAAGACAACATTTAAGGGAATTTCTACAAAGCAAGTAAAAATGTCCAGAACTCCTAAAGTATATTAATAACTTAAGTGGAGGTAGTAATATCCAAAGGGTCTAGAGGATTTTGAGACAGTGAAGATGGATGGGTCTGGTAGTCCCTATCCTCTCATCAAATGATTATAGTTAGTGACTCCCAAGTTATCCAACTGGTATGAGCAGCCTGTTGGTCTTCCAGCACCCAGCTGCTCCATCAAGTCTGAATTGGTATGTACTAGGAAATGTTTAACAACCAGTTCCCTGGTTGGAGCAGGGGGAAAGGGAGCAAGGAGGATTCTAAACTTTTAAACTTTTAAGTTTAATCTTTTAAAATTTAAGTTTAATCTTCATTATTATTTTCTCTTGTCATTTTTAAAAATCAAGACAGATAGTAAAGCAATAAGTCAAGCCTTGCTTTGCCAATTTCTGAACTGTATTCCTACTGAAAATTTAACTCTCAGCTCTTGTAACCATAAACTGGCTCCCGCACAGATAAGAAAAGGTGAGGAAAGACTGTCAAAGGGAAATCACAGGAGGAAATTGCCAAACAAATGCTTAGTTTGTTCCTTAGTTTACATAGTATGTATAACACATAATGATATACACTATATAGTGATATATAGATATATAATTCAGTGTAAAGTGAAATTAAGGGTTGTTTTTTTTTTTGGAAACAGGTCACATTATTGATATATATGTAATCTCCAATTATTTAAAAACCTTTAGTCTTTTTTGCATGTAATATTGTTAAGTCATATACCCCTATTCTTTAATTGTGTAGTTGGTTTTTTACCCTAAGTATAAAACTCTATATTTATTTCTGTATTCAGTTTAATCTTTCCATTATTCTGACATTCTGCTAAGATTTTAAATAATCTTTATTCTGCCTTTCCATTCCTTAACTCTCTCCCAGCTTTAAGTAACTCACAAATTTATGAGCATGTTTTTATACAAATCATTGATTAAAATTAAAATTGAATAGGTAAAGTTCAGTAAAGAGAGAGCCCCAGGGTGTACCCATAGAAATTTTCCTCCAAATTGATATTTGACTGCTAAACATTAAGACTCTTTGGGTTAGTTTGTTATGATATATTACAGTATCCATATTTATCCCTAACAATTCTTGTTGACCTTCTTAAATTCACAAACCAGGAATTGCAAAACCCATTCTTGTATTTTAGGAAACAATAGAAAATAGATACTAAACCTAAAAGGTACCTAGAGTCTAAAAGATGAAGTAGCTTGTCTATTATCACACAAGTAGAGCCAGTTACAAAATGTTGTTTTTTCCCCTTTATATTACACTGTAAATTGTACCAAAGCCAGGTATTAACATCAAACCCCCCTAATCTGTAGTATTTAGAGTAGTTCTTGAGGACAAGTTGTACCTATCTCCATTTTACCAACACCTCCATTGATCTCAGTTTTTGAAAGACTATTGATAGCAGTTCATGAACTTTCTGCAAATCCTTTCAGTACCCTAAGGTTTGGGGATGAAGACATAAGGCCATTTGAAGCAGCTCCCTTCATACCAGGTTGCTGACCTTAGATTTCAATTTCCTCTTACTTAAATCTGTTCTCTCTCTATTCTGTCATTATCTACAATAGAAAAGAAATCAGAAAGTTCCATTTTCTATCTCTTGGTCTTCACAAATAACTCATTAGCCTCAAGATCGAGATTGTTCCCTAGTTCTTCTTAAGTTAGGGTTTAGATCTTCAAGTACCTTTGGTATAATTTGTAGATATTGCATCTCATGTTCCATTAGTAGGAGTTACAACCATAACTAGCATGAGGTAATTAAGGCTTTCACCAGGGTACAGATCTGGGAAGATCACTGGGAGATGTCCTCCTTGTGAGAGCTCTTCCTTCCCTGTTCCTTTGATATTCTTAGCCTCAGGCATCCAACTCCATAAATTCTAATGATTCTCTATTGCCTCTAAAAAAAGGAGGGCTCAATTTTTTGTTATGAACTCTTTTGTAGTCTGGTAAAACTTCTGGGCCCCTTCTCAGAAGAAAAATTTAAATATATAAAATAAAATATAAGGGATTATATTGAACAGGATTATATTGAAAGAATTATGAAATTTAAGGGCAGTTATGTGGCACAGTGGTTTGAATGAGAGGCTTGGAGTCAGGAAAACCTGGGTTCAAATGTGGTCTCAGAAATTTATTAGCTGTGTGACCCTGGGCAAGTCATTCAACTCTGCTTAGTTTCTTCATCTGTAAATTGAGCTGGAACAGGAAATGGCAAACCGCTCCAGTATTTTTTGCCAAGAAAATTTCAATTGGAATCATGAAGAATCAGAGATGACTAAAAAAAACAACTAAACAATAAAGTTTGTTTGTTTGTTTTTAAGTTCTTCACGGATCCCAGGTTAAGTGTACTCTAGAATAAAATGCCAATTCCTGTTTGGTTTTTAAAGACCCCAATTTGTCTGTTCAAATTCAATATATATTATTGCCTTTGCCTTACTTTACAATCCAGTTAAATGGACTTCTAACACATGGTACTTAGTTTTCTGTTTCTTTACACTGGTTATCCCTTAAGGCTGACATGTACTCTCTTTTCACCTTTCCTTCAAGGTTTATCTTGAAGTCATAGAACTGGAATTGCAAGGGACATCAGATGCCATCTAGTCTGACCCCTTCAATTTAGTTAGGAGGAAAGTGAATCAGAAGTCAATAAATTAATATTTTATTAGACACTATTTGCCATGTACTGTGCTAAGCACTAAAGATACAAAGGAAGATAAAACATAATATATGCCCTCAAGGAATTCATATGAAAACATTCAAACAGTTCTGTACAAACAAGCTATAGATAGGATAAGTTGGAAATAACAGAAATAAGCTATGGATAGGACAAATGGAAAATAATCCACAGAGGGTCAGCCTTAGATCAAAGGGAATTGGGAAAGGTTTCCTATAAAAGGTTAAATTTTAGCTGGAGTTTGAAGGAACCAAAGAAAGTCAGAAGGTGGAAATGAGAAGGGAGAGTTAGTAGTTGAATGAATTTTTCAAAGGTATAGAAACCTAATTATCACCTTCTGCAAGATCTATTTCTTAATCCCCCAAAAGCACAGTGTTTTCCCCCAAGTAATTATTTTGTATTTAATGACCTTGTACTTATTTTGTATTTATTCCCCATATAGCTATTTATTTACTATCTTCACCAAAAGACTGTAAGTCTTGAAAGCACAGACTGTTTTATTTTTTCTTCATATCCCATTCTTAATACTGTGTCAAGAGGTTGGTAGACATTTAATAAATGTTATTAATCAAATGGTCCTCTCTACCCTCTCTTAGAGTCTCTTTGTACCTGACATAAAGCCTTCCCTCTCAACTTGTGAAGAGTTCATGGTTGAACTATACCTATTGCTACTCAAAATACAATAGGAACTGTCCTCTCTATTATGACCCACTTACCTCTGCCCCTGAAACATGTCTTTTTGCCCTAAATGAAAATATTCCTATTTTCCCTTTTATAGCACCTCAACCTCCAATCAAATTAACACCAAAAATCATTTCAGTCCACACTATATTTTCTGCAGGATGTCTTTCTATGTAAAGCCACAGATACTGGTGTTCTCTCTAAGGTCACTTTCCATCTATTCTGCCCACATTTTTTATAACTATTTATTTTCATTTTGACTCCAATTTTGACATTATTAGAATTTTTGAGAGCAGAACTGGTTTTTTTTCCCCTTTTCTTTCAATCTCCAGTCTAAATACTTAAGTGTTTGTTGAATGACTAAAAGAAAGACAGAGATTAATGGAGGAAGAAAAGAATTAAAGGAAGAAAGGGAAGAAGGGAGGAAACAAGGAAGAAGAGCAAAAAAAGAGAGAGAAAGGTGAAAAAAGAAAGCTTAAAATAAAAAAGAAATGAAGAAAAAGAATGAAGAAAAGAAAGGAAAGGAAAATAGACATAAAGACAGATGGAAAGATAGATACTTCTAGTTCTGACTCTGGATATGAGTTGGAATGTCCTCATATTGTCTTCAATTATTTGTGTCATACTTCTTGGAATTCCTTCCTATTCCCTTATTATGATCTACATTCCCTATCATTCCATTTTCTCAAGATAGTGGTTCTTACTACTTCACTACAGCTCATTAGGTTAAGGTAGGGATTATTAAGCACCATAACTTCATAACTTCCAAGTTACAACATTCTATTCTTAAAAGCATAAAGATCTACATGGAAAAAAAACCCTCATCTTTGGTGTCTTTGTAAATCACATTTGAATGATGAGGAAGGTTTACAATTCACTTTTTAAAATCCCTTTACATTTCACTTGTATCTGTAAGTGATGTTTACAGTAATGATTGTTTGGAATCATTGATTTCTGAATAGAAAGAAACAGTGTACATTTTAGATGATAGTAAAAATAAGTTTGGATGTAGATGACTCCAACCTGAAGAAAAGTAGTTGAATATTTAAAAGAACATGAAAAGCTTTTTTGGAAGATGCTGGATGAATTCATTACTTGTCAACTTTTATTTGAAAAACCTGAATGGATATTATTATGGGATATCCAAGTATTAAAGGTTGACTATCTTCAGTCCACTGAGGTCTCTTTCTTAGTTTTCTGTAAAACTTTTAACGATAAATTTCACTTTCATTATATGCTGCTCTTGAAATTTTGAAACAATTACTTTGGTACTTTTGTCTAGATGTCATCTTAAACCCAGTTTCCCTATTTGAAAGTATTCTTGCTAGAAACTGAATTTATCTTAGAAATGCATTAGTCATAACATTCCCTAGTCTTGAAATTATTGGCAATTTTCTCCTCATAATTCTGCAGTTGGAAAAGAGTAGGAGTTCTTGTTGGTTCCACCCCAGGGCAGGTAAGTTTGGAAGAACATCCTGACCCTTGAGACAGCCTCATTCATTTTCTGTTAGATGCATGGAACATCTTATGAAGAAAACAGAAATGCTTGTCACATTAAAAGAAAAAAAGGAAAAGAGAAAAGGATAAATGGTAGAGCAGAGGAAGAAAGAATTAAGGAATAATGAAAGGTACTCTACCCTCCAAGCTAATGGGAAGATTATTAGGGTGCCATTTTTGTGTTGGGAAGATTTGAATTTGAATAGACATTGTTGTGCTAGTTCAGAGTCATTCAGTGATGTGAAGAGTTGTCTTTCTGTGGTGCACAAAAAGAGAAATTAGACACAGACACAAACACAGACACATAGCAACATCACTTCATTAGTCATTGCTTTCATTCATTCATTCATCCAATTATGACACCAACTCTATTTTTATTATTTATTTTATTTAATAGAGCTCAACATAATATATAATAAATTAACATTTATTTAGTGAAACTCAGCAATGAGGATTCAAAAGGGAATGAATTTTAGTACCTGGCCTAAAAAATTTTCCTGCTCCTTAAGGAGATCACTGAGATTTCTTTCCCAATAAGAAGGTGAGGGGAAAGTTAATATTTGAGATGTTAGGGAGAATACAAATATTTTGAGATATATTTTTTGTTTGTCTGTTGGTGGCAAGTGAGGTTACCCAATTTACTCAGTGTCACTCAACTAGGAAGTGTCTGAAGCTAGGTTTGAACCCCAGGTCCTTCTGACTCCAGATCCGAGGTGTCCCTCTACTGACTTCTCTTTTAAAAGCTATATTAATTTTCAAACTAAGTATTTTTCAAAGTCTATAGAATGATGATTCATCAAGTAGAAAACTGAGAATTAGTTTTCAAACCCACAAATCTATACTAAGGTTATAAGTAATTTTGAGAGAGAGAAAGTGTGTGTGTGTGTGTGTGTGTGTGTGTGTGTATGCGTGTCCACCCACAAGACTAATGTGAGAGACTGTATGTGTACATACATGTCAAAGAGGAGGATAAAGGCAAATCTATCAAAATAAATTAATAAGAATAATTCTTACAATGTCCAATGGGTCAAACAAACTGTAAAATTAAACTCGGCGGGTAGTATTGGACCTAGTGGACCAAGACTCAGCCTTGAAATCATAAAAACCTGGATTCAAGTCCAGTTTCTGAAAAATGTTTATTGTGGACAAGTTGCCTGACATGTTAGTGTCTCAGAAAGTTCTCTAAAACTATAAGATGTGGATTAAATGGAGGGAATTTTTAATGATGAAATCTTTTTTACATAGTTTGAAATGATGAATCTGGATCAACAACAAATTTTAATTTTATTTCCATATTTGTATATTGGAATATTTTATAGTTCAAACTCTTCTTTAAGTAGGGAATAGAATTTTAGATAGTTACAAAACTGAATTTGAATGAGGGCATATGTATGTGACAAAATGTGATATTTTCCATGTAGCTTACTTTCTTTACCTATGCAATTACTCCTTAACTCTATCCTCTCTATCACATTACTTTCAGATTTAAGATTAGTCTGGAAAATGTTATAATTTCTTATGTTTGTGGGAATTTACATAAATTATATTTCTTCCTCTATCCCTTTAAAAGCATAAGTTTTTTTTAACTCTAAATTTCAGAACGATGTTGTATTCTAATGTTTTTTCCCACATGCCTTTAAGTTCTGTGTCTCTCCAAATGCTGCACATTAATGAAAGGTTCCCGTTCCTCTTGATGAAATGACTTTGAGTTGTTAATTGCTTCAGATTAATTTGATAGATGTCTAGCAGCTGTCTTTTTTTTCAGTATCAGTCCTGTTTGTTTCTGAGAGCTTATCCATCAATAAGCAGACATAGAAATAGAGCTCTTCCTTTTTGCCATTCATTCAGTTAGACAGGACTGTTTGGGGGTGGATATGGATGGGGAGACAGTTTTGGGTCATTTCTCTTCTAGAAGAATCCTTAGAAACACTCAGCAATAATTCAGCTCACTTCAACAAACGTTTATTGAACATATTACTATGGTTAGAGAACAAGCCTCAGACTCAAGGTAACCTAGGTTTAAATCTCACCTCTGATACATACCTGGCTATGAGATGTCAAGCAAATAATTTAATCTCTCTCCCCTCCCAAATAATTCTAACACTATAAGTGGCAGGATAATTGCAGATCTGTTTTAGTTTACTTACCCAGAGTTCCCTTCACCAGTTAACAATAGAAAGTCTCTGAGGGTTTGGGAGAGGAAAGTGACATAACATATGAATTGAGGAGATTATTTTGTCAGGTCTATGAATGATAGCTTGGAAAGTGAAGAAACCAGAAACAAGGATACCAGCCAGAAGTCTGTTATAGTAGTCTAGGGGAGAGGGTAGCAGGTGGCTGAATTAGTGTGACAGTAAGAATGAGAGATGAGAATGAATAGAAGAGGTGTTACAGAGGGAACAATCAATAGGGACATGGCAACAAATTGAATTTTAGAGGTGAAGAAGGAAGGAAAACTCAAAGGTGATTCTGAAATTTTGATATAATTTGGAGGGTACTGGTTTCATCAAAGGAACTAGAGCAGAAGAAGAAAAATCTAGAGGGAAGGATAATTACATATTCATTTTATGATAATGAATTTGATCATCCAATGGGACAGCTAGGTAAAACTATCTAATTGGTCATTGAAGATACAAGCTAAATACTAAATGGCTCTTCTTGTGTCCTGCTTTCTAGAGCCCCCAAATTGAGGTGACAAAATATACCCTTGCTTTCTAGAGCCCCCCACACCGGGGTGATTAAAATATACCTTCCTAGTGGAGAAGTGATGAGGCCGGACTCCTGAGGTTGATGGAAAAATGGAGTCCATTTACTCCAAGGACTTTCCCCCTTTATATAATGTAACAAAAACAACACTGAGCACATTGGATCACATAAACAACTTGCTGTTGTACATAGTTTGCCACCCCGTATCACTCTGCTTCAAACTCAACACAGATTGTCACTGCCTCCTGACTTTACAGGAAGGCTGAGAGCCTTTAGGGGAAACATTGTCAGCAGGTTCCCTCTGAGCTGAAGGGTCTTATACTTTACCCAGAATTCCCCCACACTGTGACCCCTCTACATTTCACCCTTTCTTTTGTTTTAATTGAAATAGGTATATACCAGTGGTTAAATCTGTTACCATGGGAGGAATCACACAGACAAGTTGTAATATTATAAAGCAAGTAGTAACATAGCAAATAATATGAATTTTAAAAATACTATAAAGATTTCCATGAGTCCCAGAAGAAAGATGTAAAAAATAACTATCAATTCACAATCACATATATACCTCCTTCAGCAGCCAAGAGATCGTCCAAAACAAATCTATTGTCCATTACTTCATGTGTCAGGGAATCCAATGTTTCCTGCAGGTTTTAAAGTCCTGTAATAGTCTCATTTAGAATTATTTCTGATGTTCATGTGTACATAAAGGGTTAACTGACAGGCTCTCTTAGTGATGGGCACAGTCAGTGATGGAACCACTAGATGCCTCCTAGGTCTTCCCCTTCATCTTGAGGATCTTTTCTTTTTCTGTCTCTCTCCCATGGACAAGGTAAATATGGCTTGTTGGCACCTATCTGATTCCTTCTTCATCTGAAGAGATACGAGCAAACCCTCTCCCCCAAACAGTTAACCTATCTGGTCCCTTCCATTCATCATTTTCTGAATCTCTCCACATCATCTGGGGATTATCTAAAGATAGTGGAGCTGCTGGCACTGGACACTGCCCTTCTTGTGGGTTATAAAACCTGTCTGCCAGAGCTAATGCATCTTTATCAAAAATCAAGAAGTTAATTGTATAAAGAGCTAAATTTAGAAGTTCTCTAGGATTACCTGTGGCTACCCCTTTCTTTTGATTTTGGAGTAATATCTTGATCCTAGATTCTGTTGTTGAGGGTCAAAATCTGGATAAGTATCACCAAATTGCATTTCAGGAATGTGTATAGTAGGTCTGAATTTTTTCACTGATTAAGGAACACTGTTCCACCCATACTGGTATATTAATTTTCCATCGAATGGGAACAAGTGAGAGTGCTGGCAGGCCTTCTACAGCAGCCCTGCCTAAAAAACTGAAGTACTTAATTGTTTCTGACCTGTTGTAAGATGTCTTTTCCCCATAGATTGATAAGGAGTCTTTTTTTATACTAAAAAAGGAGCAAAATCCCCTTCTCCATCCCCAAACCTCCATCCCAAGGAGGCAGCACCAACTTCAGCTGCTATTGATTCTCCTATGCCAGACATATGGGTGTTTGCTGTAATCTTTGTCCAGTGACTGGCCACACATTCCCCAGTTTCCCACATCAGTGTATGGATGGACACTTTTGTAAGCACTCTCAGAAGGTAAAATGATTAATCTGACTGTATGGAGGAAAGGGATCTATAGGCAGGACAGAGACAGGTTTTAACTCTCCAGGGGATATTTCAGTAGTCCCAGAGCCATACAGCTGTATTCTACCTAATTGCAATCCTCTTCTCCCACTGGCTTGCTTAAAGACTCTCTGGGTATAATACTTGCCATCATGCTCCAAGTGTTTTTTGCCTAGGGCTCTGGAACCCAGGCCCATTTCTTATCTCCCCTCCCCTCATGAAGGCAGAGTTGTGGAAGAAGGATCAGGATATGGGGAATACCCTAAGAGCACATGCTCAGGTGTGGGCAGAATTGAAAATAAGCTTTGAAGGTGAAAAGCAAGCTCATTGGCAAGATACTTAATTCCTTTTCTGCCCAACAGGCAATGGTACCTGAGATACTTCTTACCCAACTGGCCATGCCCTGCAAACCTCCTAGAGCAGTAAAAAGTATTATAAATCAATAAAATAATAATAAAAAAAAAGACTTCCTTAGCTCTGTCCCGTGTTCTGTACCCTCCACAGCTATAGGTACCAATTCTCTGCTTGTTTTTCTCCTCATACTTCCTGGTTTGACCACCCAAATTAAAATCTTTCCTTGTTTTAAAACTTGTAAGATTCCTTAAAACCAATTTTACTCCATTGTATTCAGTTAGTTGTTCTCCCACTAGCTTCCATATCTCTGGCTCCAACCTCTCCTTCTTACAAAGCCACTGAGAAATACACTCCAGAGCATCTAAGAACTTAGTGATCTGTTTCTGAATTACCAACAAACCTTGCTTCTCTGTTAACCCAACTAAGCTTGCTTCATACTTCCCTTGCAGAAGAGGCTTTTTTCTTTGTATTTGTCTCATTTTAGTCAAAAAATGAAAGTGATTAAATTAGTCATCACTGATTCTTCCCACTTGCCTATTTCTATATTTACCCTTCTGGATCATGGGGACTTCTCCACTAAACTTGCCAATCATGCCAGTCGAGCTTTGTATAGGTCCTCACCTAGAGTCCCACATTTGGGTACCAAATGTTGTGTCCTACTTTCTAGAGCCCCCAAGTTGGGGTGATAAAACATAACATGCTTTCTAGAGCCACCCACCGGGGTGATTAAAATATACCTTCCCAGTGAAGAAGTGATGAGGCAGGACTCCCAAGGATGGTGGAAAAATGGAATCCATTTATTCCAAAGACTTTTCCTTTTATATAATGTAATAAAAACAACATTGTGCACATGGGACCACATAAACAACTTGCTCTTGTATGTCGTTTGCCACCTGGTATCACTCTGCTCCAGCTACCACACAGATTGTCACCACCCCATAACTTCTCAGGAAGGATGAGAGCCCTTAGGAAAGATGGGGAGCCAAACCAAACATTGTCAGCAGGTTCCCTCTGGGCTGAAAGGTCTTATACCTTACCCAGAGTTCCTCCACTAACTGTGACCCTCTACAGTCAATGAAGGAGGAAGTAAGACAGGTGACTTAGCACAACGCATCCTCACTTAAATCTAATTCACTTGCATGTCATGGCATCACCTCCCAGATGTCATGGTCCCTTTTGAGAATAGGATAAAAAACAATATTCATCCCAGATGTAATTTTATACCTGAATCTTTATCTTTGACAGTAAATAAACATTTATTAAGCAATTACTATGGGTCTGGCCCTGACGTGACAAGTGATAAGGATACAAATATTGAAAAGAAAGACATTCCCTTCCTAAAAGGGGTCTTCAATCCAATGAGGGAAGATAACATTTAAAAAAAAAAAAGGAAGCTGAAAAAGGAGGAATGTATATGTATGTATGTGTGTGTGTGTGTGTGTGTGTGTGTGTGTGTGTGTGTGTGTGTGTATGGTGGGGGGGAGGTCATCATAGGGAGAATAGCTGGGTGCGAATAAAAAGCTGGCTGGCTTTGATGCATTCTTTAGATAGAGATTATGGAAGGAGCTGTCTTTTCTGCCCTCCAGTTAGAGGAGTCCTAAGGGACAGAAAGTACTGATAAGATACAAGTACAAGAGATAATGTGATCTTGCAAAATGATGAGGTTCTTATAGGAACCTCATTTAGTAGGAAATGACTCCAACTGCAGTTTTTGTTTGTTTTGTTTCCTGGTGAAAAGACTTCTTACTGGGCCATATATTATCCAGAGTCTCAATAGACCTATGTTCTTACTCAACTCGACTACTTATTGGTTTACAATCCAAGGTTAATTTTACCTATCCAATGTTACTCTCTTGATATCCTAAGGAAATAAGATTAATAATCTTAACCATCTCTTACAATTGTACTGAAAATTTAATGACAATTATTGTGCAAGGTTCATTCCACTGGTGACATTATGTGATAGATGATTGTGTCAGGAATACTCTAGATTGGGAAAGCAAATACCATTCTCTGAGAGAGTCATTTAAGCCCTGATAAGAATTGACATTGCATTGATTTTACTGCAACCAGATTTCTGCAGTCTTGGAAAATATTCTCAACTTGAGGCCAAGATACCTAGAATCAAATCCTACCTCAGACATGCACTAGCCATTTGGCCTTTGGGCCATCCCATCACTAGTTTTGTTTTAATTTAGACCTAACACCTAGCACCCTGCTTTTCTCCAAAGGTATTTAATCATTAAATATTGTTTTCAAACAGGGACGAAGAGGCCTTGGCTCTGTTTTTGTCTGGGCATCTGGAAATGGGGGAAGAAGTAAAGACCACTGCTCCTGTGATGGGTACACCAATAGCATCTACACTATTTCAATTAGTAGTACTGCTGAAAGTGGGAAGAAACCATGGTATCTGGAAGAGTGTTCGTCTACACTGGCCACAACATATAGCAGTGGAGAATCCTACGACAAGAAAATCGTATGTCTTTAAATCTTATGTCTTTTTTTTTTTTTAATCCCATTATATAAAGGTAAAAGAAACTGGTAATGAATGAATAAATAGATACATACAAGCTGTGACTTAGAAGACTAATCAATTACCTGGAATGCTTTCCACCTTTAAAAAAAATGCAATTTACTGTGTATTTCGGTCTAACTTGTTTGATTTCTCAGAGGATCAGAGGCTTGTAGCTAGAGCTAGAAAGAACCCCAGAATCCAGTGGTACAATGCCATCATTTTTTATATAAGGAAACTGAGGCTTGGGGGAATGGAATGCTTTACACAAAGTAACATAGGCAGTTAGTGTCAGAGATGGCACTTGAACCTGACCAAAGAGTCCTGGATTCCCTTCTACAAATGCTTGATTCAGGATGAATGTGAATTCTATCAAGAAGATTGAGTGGAGAGAACATTGTGCTAGAAGTCAGGAGTGCTGACTTCTAATCCCAGTCTCTGCTACTAATTAGCTGCATGACCTTGTGCAAGGCAATCCTTTGAATTCCCAGTTCCTTCCTTGTAAAATTCAATTCAACAACCATTTGTTAAATTTTCACTATGTGCAAAGTACTATGCTAGGTGCTGGTTATTCAAAGACAAACACCCCACAAAAAATAGCCCATCTTTCATCCCCATGTTCTAAGGATAACAGTAGGTATACCTCCTAAGGTTTACTCTCTGCCATCAACTGAAATAATGTAAGTAAAAACCTTTGTAAAATTTTAAATACTATACAGATATTAGCTGTTATTATTATGATTATCACCAACATTGTTTTTCTTCTCTGTGGCTTCCTTAACTGTAAAATGAGAGAGCTTATACTAGAGAAGAAGTCTTTGGATCTATTTCATGGGGTCTATGAACTTGGATGAAAAAATATTGCATCTTTATTTTTACTAGCTCCTAATTGAAATTTAATATTTCCTCCAGTTTTTTAAAAAGATGATTCAAAAAAAGACTCCTCCTGTTATCCATGGAGTCCATGACACAAAAAGAAAGGGCTCTGAGGTCCATTCCAGCTCTTATTATCTATGAGTCTATAAAAAAGCCAAATAATAAGTTTTGACTACTATTAATTTAGTTTTATTTAAAAGCAAAAGCTAAATATACATGATTTTCCAAATGAGCAGCACCAATTGTACCTCAGAAGTAAAAGTGTGTTTTTCCAGTCAACCATCAATATGCCTTCTTATCTCTCTTATAAATCTTAGCATTGGTAGACTTCAGTACATAGCCTTCTCTTCCAGCTATCCAACATTGAATTGATGATTTTTCATTCTGACACCTTTTCATCCTTTATCTTTTCCTGGAGCATGCTTGTAAACTGTCTAGAGCGGTAATTTATCGCTTTGTTTGGAAACCTGGCCATGTTACCCGACACTTCTTAGAAGGAAATTGACAAAATCACTTGTCAGGCTCTGGGCCCCAATTTCCTTTGAGTTCACTAGGATCTGGTTACCTTCCTCATTTTTCAAGTCATTCTAATATTGCTGGAGTTGACTTTCCCCATATACCTAATATGCAAATAACAGAAGGAGGTTAAGCCCCAGATTAAATTCCCCTAGCCCATCCTAATTTATTTTATTGTACAGTGTGGGACAACTGAAATAAACACCATCCTCTCTTCTCGATGTCACATTATCTCTTGGGATTTTTTTTTTTTAGTACAACTAGATTAAAAACATGAAAACTTAAATCTATATTCAGATGCCTCTAAGAGATCCCACCTCACTTTTTCTTCTTCTGGTGACTATGTAGCCTTAAAAATATTTTCTTATTCCTTTAATTCTAAAGAATATAGCAGAGAAGAAATAATATCCATTTTCATTGCATATGATAAAATCAGTGATTATTAATTCTGAAATATATTCACCTGTGTTTGTTGTATTTTTTTAAACAGACATATCAAAATTTATGTGCTACTATTTGACAGATACTTGTTTTTAGAGTCCTATGTTTATTTTTTTAGGCTGATAATAAACTTACCAGCAGATGAACACCAGGAAAAAAGGGATGACATGTAGAGTAGTTTGGTACAAAGGAGGAAAATAGACATTATTCTCTAAAACATTTCATGTTTTGAGAAGCCATAGGTTGCTTCTTATTTTAAAAGTAAAAAATAAAAATAAAAAATGGAAAATATACTTTCTGTTACCAAGAACCTCAGTCCTTTCAAGGGATCTTATGGAATTATCCTTCCTCAAGATCAATGAATATGTATAATGTTCCTACTCATATTAGAATGCATGAGGTGTTCAGGAAAGACTAGTATCTGAAGTTTGAGGACTTACTGAACCTTTTTTAGGGATTGCTCATCTACCTTTGGCATCTACCTGTTCCTCAACTCTCACCTATAATCCCAAGAAGCTGTAGCATGTACAGTGATTGCACCCCAGTAAACCATCTTGGCAGATGAGTTAAATCAGGTTAAGGATAACTAAAATAAGCCTCAAACCCATTGGTAAGTCAGGGGGATATCTACCCCAAGCACGTGACAACTTTTCCATGGTAGAATAAATGGATGAAAACAATTTGTTCCATAACCATGTTGCAATAACCTAAAGTAGGTGCTATAGAATGCTTAGAATTAGGCCAGATATTGAAAATGTCAAGATCTTCCCATATCCTGGGCTATCACCAGTTGTTCTTGACTTTTATCTTGTCTTTGGACTTTAATGACTATGGAAGAGAGAGTGAGAGGGACAATTTTTGGAAACTCTCCCTCACTTAAATCTAGTTCATGAACAAGTCAAAACATCATTCATTCATGATGTCATTTTTTTTTTTTTTGAAAACAGCAGCAACAGTTCCTACTAGGATGTTGCTAAGTTTTATTTTATTCTCCATTCAAATAACAGACATGTAAAAAAGGAGGGTTGGACAAAGGTTGTTCCCTCTCGAAGTACATATGAACCATCTCAGTTCATTAATAATGATGATGATGATCAGTATAAAGCATTTTAATTTTTACAAAATGAATTACAGATAAGATCTCATTCTGTCCTTAAAACAATCACAAGAAGTAGATTACATTATTATTTTAATCTTATTTGATTTTTCTTGTGCGGTGTGATAATTGTATAAATATGTATGCATATATTGGATTTAACATATATTTCTACCATGTTTAACATATATTTGACTACTTGCCATCAAGGGGTGGACATGGGGGAAGGAGGGAAAATTGGAATACATGTTTTTGTAAGGGCTAATGTTGAAGAATGGTCCACACTTATGTTTTGAAAAATAAAAAGCTTTTAATAAAGAAAAAAAATTATTTTCATCTTACCAATGAGGAACCTGAAGTAAAAAAAAGTGCCTTAATCAGGGCCACACAGCTAGTAAGTTTTTGAGTTCAGATTTAAATCCATGTGGAGTATTGTAGTACCCATCCAGCTGCCCACAAACAAAAACAAACAAACAAACAAACAAAAAAGATATAATTGGATCCTTTTATTTAAATAAGGGTTTTGAAAAGAGAGAATCTGTGATTTTTTTTTTTTTTTTTGATATGGAAAGGTCCTTCTTCTACCAATATAGAGCAACATCTTCTGTGTAACTTTTAGAGGTGTCGGAGGTCCCAGCAAAGCTAACTGGCTTGCTTAGGGTAATCAAGCCAGTTTGTTTCAAAGGCTGCACTTGTACCCATGTCTTTCTGACTCTAAAGCTGTCTATTACTCCATGCTTCTTCTAGCCTTTATTTATTGTATGAATATTTTTATGTCATGTTACTTTTTCTTTTTTCCCTGTTTCTTATTTATTTTTATTTAAAAGAAATATGTATATTTCTTTTATCTTGAAAACTCAGTGGGGTTTCTATGCCTTGGGATGCTGGCCATCCATTCCCAAAGTTTTAGCTATTTTTGGTTGCCTTTTTTGGGTGGGATGTTTTGATTCCTTCTGACTTAACCTTTCATTCCAGTAATTTTTCTACATGTTTTCCCTGCTTTTCCTCTATTGAATCCTTATCTTAGTGCCTAGTATGTTTTCTTCATTCCTGGTGATAAAGCAAAGTACAAAGGGGTCATTACATGTTCCTGTAATAGCTATTCTTAGATTCAAAGAATTACAGAGTTGAAAAGACCTTGAGAGATCATGTGCCTACTATTTAGTTCCCTGATAAGTTACAGAAAGCTGACATGACATGCAAGATGACACATTTAGTTAGTGGTGGAACCAATACTTATAATCCATATCCCCTACCTCCATGGAACAACTAGTTATAGTTGTTCTTGTGTACGTTGTTTCTCTGAGTTTATTTACTTGGTGTGAAAACTCAGAGAATTTTAGAAAACTACCAGCTGCCAAACTCTCAATTAAGGTGAGGCCCTACTGACAGTACATTCAATATTAGGGATGCCACTATCTGATGTTCTACTCACAGAGAAATGTTTAACTCTACAATAGGCTGCTCCGAAAGAATGAATGATCAATCCTTTTTGTGGTTGTCTGAGAGTTAAAATGGAAACAATGATATTTAGCCAGCTCATAAAATCTCAGTCCCTTTGATCTTCAGATTCTACATTGTAAATCTTAACTGATCTATTTTTCCTGTTAACAATATATTCTGTTTATTTTTTAAACTCTTTTTCTGATTTCCTAGTCTATTTTAACAGTGATTTTTCTCAGTACATCATTCATATTATTTGATCTTGTTCATCACAATTGCTTACGGCAATGTAACTTTTGTATTCAGATTGTCAAAAAACATAGTTTCTATATGGTATGGTATAGTGAGAAAAATACTTGGGACTGAAGACCTGTCTTGGATTTCTAACTTTGCCATCTATTAGCTATATGATTGTGGACAAATCATTTAACTTCTCACCTCAGAGGAACACCGTGACATATTCTATCTACATAACAAACCTCTTATTTGTACTAGCAGCATTAATGTTATGTCGTGTATATATGTTTGCATAGCTACACATATATGTTTGTGTGTATGTATGCACACACATGTGCATTGCATGCACATCTGGATATAGGCACGTGTGTGTTGTGTGTGCATGTATTTATATGTGTGTATGCCTGTGCATATATGCATGCACATTCATAAGCATGTGTGTATTCAATGCATATGTGTGGGTGTGCACATTCATGTATATGTGTGTATGCACATGTGTGTCTGTGTAAATAATATATTAGAATCTGGCATCAGCTCCAACCTTTCATTTTCTAGCTTTCCCTTATCTTTTCTAGGCTTCAAAATGAGATCTAATTTCATACTGGCAGATAGTGATCTTTTTCTCAAGATGCTTTGATCCAAAAGCCCATGGTCCCTTGGTGAGTGTTTGCAGACAAAAATTAAAGAGACAAGAATGTGTTTTTTAAGATTTTCTGCCTGTGGAGTCATCAATTTATTGTCAGCAGACTAGAATTATTTCCTTTTGTATTCAGTCCTATTCCTCAAATACATTAATTTCTTTCTCTCATATATATATTTTTTATGTTTTTTTCCAAATGTTACTGGTATGATTATTCATTCAGGGGGTACATTTGTGATGTGAGTGTGGGTCTATCCATGGGACATTGAAACAAGTCTTCTATTTTACAGTAAGCAATTTGAAGGCAAGAACTGTCCTACCAATCTTTTTTTTATTTTTTTTTTGGTGAGACAATTAAGTTTAAGTGATTTGCCCAGGGTCACACAACTAGTGAGTGTTAAGTGCCTGAGGCTGAATTTGAACTCAGGTCCTTCCTGACTTCAGGGTTAATGTTCTATCCACTATGTCATCCAGCTGCCCCTGTCTCACCTAATCTTTATGTCCCCCAAACATCTCTTCCTACTTTGGGCACATATTGTCTGTATTATCTTGGGTAACTTAACTCTCTAAGACTATTTCAGAGCAAATGCAGATTTTCATTCATTGCAAAACTCTTTGGAGTTCCCTCATTAGAAGGAATTCTAATTGCTTTTACTAATGAAATCATATGCAAGTAATTTATATGAAAATAGGCTACAATCCATAATAATATATAATAATATAATATATAAATTACATACAGAAAAAGTATACTCAACCTCTTTCTGTATAGAATCCCATAGTCCTATTAGAGTCATATAAAGTAAAGAAAAAAGAGTTCTTGTATTTAATAAACACAAATATGCTTAGAGTGAGAGATGTGAGCTCCTTGAAGCTTACTTAGTACAAATCTTTCTATTGGCATGAAAGAAGCCTAGAATCCAAATGGATTCCTCTCTTTTCCTCCTCCTTCCCTGTCAAGATGCTCTTTGTAGATAACATTGCATCAAAACCTGCTTCACTGCTTCTATATGAGAAGTATAGTTATTCAGGAGTTCCAACTAACTCTCTACTCAGAACCAAGTAAATGAAGAATACCTAATGTCCAGGATATGATATGTAACTGGCAAGGGTATTCTATAGAGCTTGTCCATGAGTAAATCCTGAATAGACATAGCAGATAGGCAGTGAACTGGTCCCAGAGTTAAAGCAGCAAGGGAGCTGACTGGGTTGTATTCAGGAATATGTATAATTCTTTCAACTGATTTATTATTTATTAAGCACCTACTCTGTGCCAGATGCTGTGCTAAATAGTGAGTATAAAAAGAGAAAAAAGGCATAGCTTTTCTACCCATCACATGATGCACAAGAGAAAGTACTGGGCCTACCATCAGAATTCTTCAATTCAAATCCAGCCTCAGATATTTATTAGATATAAGACTCTGGGCAAACAGCTCAACTTGTGAGCTCTTATTTGTAAAATGGGGATGATAGCTCCTACCTCAGAGATTTGTTATGAGGATCAAATGAGATAATAATTTTAAAACACTTATTACAGTGTTTGATATATATTAAATACTATATAAAGGTTAACTACTACTACTGTTATTATTATTCAGTGCTATAAAGGATTTTAGCTGTTACCTAATCCTAGCCATATCAAAACCCAGGAAATCCAGATTTGTTTCAAATTGGGAGGTTTTGAAACAAATTATCCAGAGAAAAGTCAGAAGGGAGTGGGAAAAATTGTTCCTGAAAAGCCATCGTTTTCATTTTGGCCTAGTGAAGAAGCTCTGTATCTCTGGTTTGCTTTGGCTGTTTATCAAATGCTATTTTCTTCATTATTGTTTATGGCAATCTGGAACAACTATATCCATTTTCAATGACTTGAATGATATATCATTTGGTATTTTGTCATAATTACAGTTTAGATGATATGGCTTGAGTCAACTTGCATTAGAAAGCAACATAGCATAGTGGACCGAATTCAAATTTAACCTCAATCACCTAGTATCTGTGTGACCCTAGTCAAGTTATTTAACCCTGTTTGTCTCAGTTTCCTCATCTATGAGGATAAGATGAGATGGAGAAAGAAATAGCAAATTACTTCAGTGTCTTTGTCAAGAAAACCTCAAATGGGATCATGAAGAGTTGAAACAATTCAAATTAGTTGTTGTTTGTCCTTTGAAAAAAAAAACAACACACCCTCGTTATAGTCTTACTAAAGTGACATATCAAGTAATTAAATATTTTGAACTTAGTGGGAGATAGGAGTTCACATGCATACACAATATCCCCTTTTGTACTTCTGAGTCTTTTTTTTCATATTGTTTTGGTAGGTACTTCTAACAATTACATGAATCTTGTTCAAATAGTTGAGACTGAGATGAGCCAGGTCTTGTTATAGTATGAGTTGAAAGATGATTGTCACATAATTACAGTGAATAAGAATTATATTAAAAAATTAAAGTTAACTGTATTCCTGCTCTCCAATTCTTGAACAATGCAATTTAACAAGTATTTATTATGTCTCTACCAAATACTTCATTGGCAGAGATAAAACACACTATGAAACAGAACACAAAGTCAGTGTATGATTCAATGGCAAAATGTGTCAGGCAGACAGAAAGTGCCATTAGAAGTCAGAGAAAGGAGAGATCAATATGGGCCTGTAATTTATTCATTCAGCCTACATTTATTGAGTATTTTCTATGTTCAAGGGCTATAACTAGGGGCTGGAAGTGATAAAAAGAAGCCTAGGATATTGTCCATGCCCTCAAGAACTTTAAAAGTTCCTTCATTATAGAGAGTAGCTATTACATGAAGAGAGAGTCTAGGGAGAAAAAAGCATTTGTATTAAATTGTTCGCTATATAGAAATCCTCATGGCCAAATTAATAAAACATGCTCTTTATGAATCATTTGCTAAACTTGTATTGCAGTGTCCTCCTTCAAAATTATATTAATTAAAAGCAATTTTACCTATTTAATTATCTTTCCAAATTCTGGACATGGAAAAAATGGGAGATTCATTTGTGATAAACAACCTTTGTGTAAGCTAAATTCACATAGTCCCATTTAGAAACTCATAGGTACATTTTAGACAGTGCAGTCATAGATTAGGGTTGCCTGTGTAAAGACTTCACTTACCTTGCTGTTAGTTTAATTTCTGCCAGAAGAAGTTTGATTTTTGTATAAGTTTTTGACTCCTGTGGACATAAAAAAAGAAATGATCTCCCATCTTTAAAAAAAATCCTGTTGTGCTAAATAAACCAATACCACATAATTTATTCATTAATATATTTAGGTTTTCATTTCTACCATTAGCCCTCACAAGAGTGGCCGTTGTTTAAAGAACAAAGATAAAAATTGATAGTTGATATTGAGGCAGGTTAGCAGACTCTAATATCACCTGCTGTTTAAAAAAGAAAATTTTCCTGTGTTCAATTGCTCTTCTAGCTAATATGATACTATGTGAGTTGTTCAAAGTATGAGAATTGGTGTGATCATACGATACCAGGGAAACAAAAGCAAGTATAGCAAAATTTGAAATTCTTGTTATTTGAGTGCATGAGCCAGTTCAGCTGAATTACTGTCAGGAAATATAATCTTTAAGTAAAAATATTCTAGTCACTGCTAAGGGCTCAAAAAATGAAATGAGAAATCACAAAATAAAAAACAACTTTTTAAAAGTAATAACCATCACCTCAAAAGTTATTCTTAGTGAAAACCTCCTCCCTGAATTTTCCACACCTGCCCATTCTTCCTTTCTTAAACAAAGATTCTTAAACTTTTTCTTTGGGGGGGAGGAGGGAGGAGGCATTAGAGACATGGACTCCTTTGACATTCTGGCAAAGTCAAGTCTCTCTTGTTCAAAATAGTATCCTTGAATGTATAAATTACAATACATAGAATTATAAAAGAAATCAATTGTGTTGAAATTAAATTATTAGAACATTTTAATCAAGTTCACAAACTAAAGTTTAAGAACTCCTGTTCTAAGCATATACACAATAATAGACACTCTTTCCCTTACCTTCTGCACCTGACCCCAGTAAGGTTCCAAAGGAAGTTAATTGTTTAATACAAATTCAATAAGCAATTCTCTACATCTTTAGCTGAATTTACCGTGAATAATTATCTGGTTCTGCTACTAGAGATGGCTCGGACAATTTTTATCAGGGGCCTAGTGCCATCCCCTGTTTATTTCACTCAGAGGAGCATAAATAGGATTTTCATAGATCTTCTAAGAGGTCCAAGGGTGAAAATTCCATTTCACACCCTACTCCTCCCTCCCCCCAAATGCAGCCAGGCCTGAAATCAAGACCGACATACTTTTGGATCATCTTAAACACAGTATTAGAATTTCCTTTGTAACTTCATCTGGGTGATGCACATAGATTCTCCCTGCTCCCTGCCTCCATGGGGCCAACTGACAGCTGAATGCTAAACATCCTTTTAACTCATGCTTTGTGACTCCATCAGGTTCTCTATGCATGTATTGTGATTAATGAGGTTGCCCCATGTGGTCCCAGAATTGGGAATGTCATTTTTCTTCTTGAAATTTGCTTATTCCTTGGTGGTCTTATTATGCCTTTTCTTTCTAAGGAGAGACTCAAGAGTTCTCTGATGGGGCAGTGCTTCTTTAATGATGAAAACCCTGCCTTAGATCTCTGCGGTAATTTACACCTAAACATCTTCACCACTTCTGTAACTTTCTTTTGAAATAGCCCTGTAGGAATTTCCACTTGAAACTGGAAGAGAAGGGAATGAGGATGTCTTTGTCTCTTTCTTCCTGGGGGGAAGGGGTGTGGTGGTGGTAGGGAGTGTAGTAAATAATGGGCTCAACTTTCTTTGGGAAAGACTTGCTGAAAGAAAAAAATAATAATAAATTGAAAATGGCTTTTGGTATGTGACAGGCATATATTTATTACTTTAAAGAGTAAAAATGTAAAACCATTTTAAAAATAGATTATACAAAAATAGATAGGCAGAGATATAGACAGATGGATAGGTAAGTAGACAATGTAGCCATTTGTTAAATGATCTGCCTAAATTTGTATATATGAGTGATGGGCAGAGAAAAAGAGAGTGTTGGATGGAAAAGCTAATGGTTATTTGGCATTTGAGAAGACATGGTCTTGGGATAGCCACAAGAGATTATTTGATATGTTCATAAAATTTGCATATACTCTTTATATTGTGTTTTTTCAAAATGTGTTTTTTAAGGGTTGAGAGCATCTGCACAGCTGAGGAATGAGAAAAGTGAGTGCTTAATGGGAAAACATCCTGCAAAATCTTGTCTTTTTTATGCTGGGAAAATTGTACGATGTGGCAAAATAGACAAATCTGCATGAATAAAGTCAACTAAGAAAAATGTAGGCAGGGGAAGCTAGGTGGCACAGTGGATAGAGCACCAGCCTTGAATTCAAGAGGACCCGAGTTCAAATATGATCTCAGACACCTAACACTTCCTAGCTGTGTGACCCTGGGCAAGTCACTTAACCCCAGCTTCAGTTAAAAAAAAAAAAAAAGAAAGAAAGAAAAGAAAAGAAAAAGAAAAATGTAGGCAAACCCTTTCCCTGGACATTAACATATATGAACACCATAAAAGAAGTTGGTTGCTGGTGCATTCTAAAATGAACCCCATGACTAGTGCTTCTTTGCTGTTTAAAATGAATGAATTCACATGAGATAGAATCATCTCTTTTAAAATCAATTCCGAAAAGGCTGAGCTTTCTAAATCTTGTCTCAGGTGAAACATACAAACTTAATCTCTAGATAAATACTTCGTATAAGATATATAATTTTTTTTTCCTTTCTTCTCAGATATTTTCAATGTCTTTTGCTCTTGAATCTTGATTAGATTATAATGCAGACCAGACAATAAATTTTGTTAACCCTCCCCACTTCCCATCTTTTCTTCTTCTTCTGCATTATGTACTATAATTTACCTGTGTCTCTAAATATATGAGGCAAGAAAACCAGGTAAATTATAGTACATAATGCAGAAGGAAGGGAGAAGAGGAAAATCAAGAAAGAAAGAATACATGAAAATAAGAATGGTCTTGCAAATTGATGGTAATCCCTATAAAATGAGAGTGTTTAACTAGATGACCTCAAAGGTTCATTCCAGCTCGGACAGAATCCTATGATTTCAATAAAAAACATCACTAATTTCATGCACATAGTCTTCTCAACTGGTTCTGACATCTTTGGATCCTGTTCTTTGAAAGATCCTATTTTCTTCTAGAAGGACTTAAAAGAAATTCCACAGCTAGTTTATTAGGGATTTATGTAGTACTTTTCTTCTGAGTAACTCAGTGCATTTTACAAACTGAATCCCATTAATCCTCAAGCTTGTCTTGGAGGGACCACATGTAGAGATTAGAGAGAAGGGTCATTGTTTTTCTGCCACCCGCCTTCACCTTTCTGCTGTGTTGGCCAAGAAAGGAGCCAATTGCATTACTGATTTCCACTAGAAACTAAAATGAGATCACTAACTCATCTCACAAACTACTGAACATTTATTAGATGGCCATGGTGTTCAGTCATTCTCACATTGAGCTAGATTCACAATGGTAAGACATTATCTAGTTCCTATATTTTTACAAGGAAAATAAAGCAGTGCCAAATCTACTCATAATGACAAGTATACACAATAATGTCATGAATTTGTATTGCATAGAAGCTAATTCATAGATTGTTTGTATTGTTCTTTTAAGTCTTTGGGGATCTTTGTTCATACTCATTCTCATGAATCACTGAATTCTATTCTAGTAATAATTCTCATTCTCTCTCTCTCTGTCTCTTTGTCTCTCTCTCTCTCTGTCTCTCTGTCTCTCTCTGTCTGTCTCTGTCTTTCTGTCTCTCTCTTTCACATACACACATGCACACACACATAGAGGTATCCTACTGTACACATATAATTATGACTAAAATGTGTGGGTTTGAATAGAATTATTTCTAAGCTCAATATTTATTTTTATTTCAACAGATGGATGATCCATTTTTAAGCACAATTTTTAGAACCTTCCCCTTACAGGTGCATATCAAATGAATAATTATTTAGAGATGGATTGGCCTTTGAGAAATTTGAAAGAGTAGATTAAAACCAGTATTTTAAAAAATCTTATTTTATCTCTTATTTTAAAATTTTTATTGATATCTCTCACTTTTACAATCAAACTCATTTTTAATATGTCCCTCCTTTCCATTCAGCAATCTGTCCTTTGTAAAAAAAGATTTTTAAGAAAAGAAAAAGCAAAAAGGTTAGTTTAGTAAAGTTAATCAATACATAGATCATGCCTCATAGTGTCTCAAATTTGATATTTCTTACAATAGAATAATGGTGGAAGACATTCATGTACAAACAAATTGATGACCACTTAATTTGTATCTTGTTCTTTGCTACCACAAAAATTCTGCTAGAAGCTTTCTTTTATCTTTGACCTCTTTAGGGTTATATAGCAAAAGGATCACTGGGATGTGGACAGTTTCATGTTAGTCACTTTTTTAAAAGTATAATTTCTAATTATTTCCCTTAATGTTTGGACCAATTCATAGCTCCTCTTACTCTGCATTAATGTTGTTGTACTCCTACAATCCCTACAACCTTAACAATATCCATTCTTTGTTTTTCATCTTTGCCAATTTTCTGAGTGTGAGGTGAAACTCAGTCAACTAAGCCCTTAATATGCATCAAACACTGTGCTAAGTGATAGTTATTTTGATTTTCATCTTTCTTATTTGTGACTCAAAGCAATTTTTCACTGCAGTGCAAATTATTTACAATTCTTTCAAAAACCATAAACTAGTTGTTTGTTTGTTTTATTCTATTTATTTGTTTTAGGATTAGCCCCTTGAGCTTAGCTGAAGGCCTTAGCATGTCCTCTATTTCTTCCAAATGAAGGCTAGTACTAGAACTAGTATTTTCAAAGCTTTCCTTCTCTCCCCCCAATTATGATGGCATTTCTTCCCCCATTGAAGGTTCTTTTTTCACATGCACCTCACGTTGACCACAGAAAACAATTTGCTTTTGGTACTCTAGGGCTTTCCTAATTACATCCTAAAGTTTCATTTTTCATTTTTTTCAGATCACCACAGACCTGAGACAGCGTTGCACTGACAACCATACGGGAACATCAGCCTCAGCCCCTATGGCTGCTGGCATCATTGCCCTAGCTTTGGAAGCCAAGTAAGTTTTGATCTGTATTTTCTATTAACAGGTGATCCCTTCTTTTTAGTAGGGCTAGAATAGCACCCTTTCCCCTGCCACTGGCAGTATTAACTTTTCCTTCCCTTTATGCTCTTCCTCCATTAGGTCCACTCTGTATTTAACTAGGATCAGAACATTTTTATTAGAGATACAGGAGCTGTAGCTGGTTCTGATCTTTGTCATGTCAAAAGGTTACTGGAACTACCTTCCTGACAAACATGCTGATTAGTTGCTGCATGGAGAGATGACAGACACAAGTGTCAATAATAATAAAGTATGGGGAATTTGGTTTTTGCCAATTTCTATCCATCTTAATAGCTATTACTTAGAATCACAGAACCTTAGAGTTAGAAGGGGCCCCAGAGGTCATCTAATGCCATCCTTGCCCAAAATAGAATCTCCTTTAGGACATTTCTAACAAGTCATCCTTTACCTTTTGCTTAAGAATTTCCAGTGGTTAGGAACTCATTACTTCTCAGTGGAGCCATTCTGCTTTTGCCTGAAACCTATCTCTTTTGAATTCCCATTCATTTCTCTTAATTCTGTCCTCTGGGTCAAGTAGAGGACATCTGATCTTGAATTTAAATGACAGCTCTTCTTACACTTGAAGGACTAGTTGGTCTCTCCAAGTCTTCTCTTTTCTGAGGTAAACAATCCCAAATTCTTTTAATTGAACCTTTCATGCTCTAAGGCCTCCTACCATACTTGCTCTCCTTTGGGTATGCTTTGGTTTCTCAATGCTCATCATAAAATATGACACTCTAAAATGAAAATAACATTTCTAGTTAGACTTAACTTTTATTAGTTTTTCTGGTTTTTAAAACCAGAGTTTTTTACCACCCATTAACAACCCTTTGGCCTTTGTTACATGAAATACTGTCTAGATTAGAAGTATCCTACGTGAGCCATAACATTCCTGAGTGTGACCCAAACCAGATTAAAATGTAATTGAGAAATATTTTTTTAAAAAGTAAAAAGATGACAAAACATAGATCATATTATTGTGTTTTTCGATGTCAAGTAGAGGACCCCCAGACATTCTTATACATGGTTTCAAAGATCTCTATTTTATTTGAGTTTGACACCACTGGCTTAGGCAGTAGGAAATGATTACACCTGCATTTGAGATTTTCTGACTCATCCTTAACTTCATTTAATTTATTTTTGTCTTAAGTACATTTAGTTTTGGACTACTGATATCTTTTGGATCTCTCTTTTCTCCTATAATGTGTTAGCCATTCCTTTTAGCTCCATGTAGCACCTTATCCTTTCTTTGGGATTCAAAATACTTAAAATTAATTTTTCTTTAGAATTTTTCAAAAACCACTAACACTGGTTTAGCAATTATATTATTGATTTTTTTCTACCATAGGAATTAGTTTATCTGAAACTGGTAACTTGAACTTATTAGGAGCAGTTAGTTTTTCTCTTATCACCTCACATATCTTAAATCTCAATTTCTATTATCCAATTTAATTCTATACATTAGAGCTTAAAGTTCACTCATGGTAGAGGGTAAAAGAAGACAATAAGATTTCATTTCTCTATTTTGAGTTATCATTGTCTTGTCTATCTTGATCAATTATTCTATCTCTTTATTGACCTTCTTGTCCCTACCAGAGTTAAAAAAGACTTTTTTTGTTTAGGCTTAAGACTAGGCTCTTAAGGCTAGCCTCTAATATTATATATATATATATATATATATATATATATATATATATATATATATGTGTGTGTGTGTGTGTATATATATATATATATATATATATATATATATATATATATATATATATATCTTTTTTATTTACAAGATATATGCATGAGTAATTTTTCAGCATTCACACTTGCAAAATCTTCTGTCCCAACTTTTCTTCTTTTTCCCCCCACCCCCTCCTCTAAATGACAGGTAGACCAATACATGTTAAATATATTAAAGTATATGTTAAATACTATATATATATATATATATATATATATATATATATACACACATACATACAGTTATTTTGCTGCACAAGAAAAATAGGACTTAGAAATAAGGTAAAATTAATCTGAGAAGGAAATCAAAAATGCAAGCAGACAAAAACAGAGGGAATGGAGATACTATGTTATGGTTCACACTCATTTCCCAGAGTTCTTTCACTGGGTATAGCTGGTTCTCTTCATTATTGAACAAATGGAACTGATAGCCTCTGGTATTCTTAACATTATTTATAACTGTCATCAGTTATCTGCCCTTCTATTATTCTTTTTCTATATGTCTTTTAATAAATATGAGTTAGTCCTGGTATTGCCACTTGGGTTTCTTTGGACAGTTTTCTCTTTTCCTCCTTACTGAAATCACTTCTGGCTTTTTTATGTCAGCATTTTATTCTTGAGAAGATCCCAACCCAGACTGGCCAACTTTCCTTATAGAATTTTGCAGGATTAAAATTATCCTTTATTTTGAATTCTTTAAAAGCCATTCTCCCAGAATCAAATGGTTCTCTTTTTTATCCAAATATGAAGAACTCTAAGATGGATAGGGTGATTTCTTTTTAACCAGTTTTTAGTCATTTATACTTTCTCTATAAGTTATTCTTCAGATCCGAATCCATAATAGAGATTTGCTTTGTCATTCTTCTGCTTTTTAAGGAATATAGTTTATAAGCAAGTTTCAGTAATTTATTAATTATTCTACTTATAGCAAACTGATAGAGCTTTAACAATGTCAGAATACCTAAAGATCTCTGTCTCTTCAACTTCTACTGAATTAGCTTTGTTCATTTCTAACTTAGTGGCTTTTAACATATTTCCTCCATAATAATATTATTCTTATTTTTTCTTCATTTATTATAAACTTCTATCCTCCCCTCCAGTACTTAACTGTCCAAACTACAGGATATCCTACTCATCTCTAATTTTCTTTTAATCCAATTTGTCCTATTTGAATAAAGTGTAAACCATTGATTGTAATCCTCTAAGTTGTGAGTGGTACACTAAAACTAGAAATGCAAGTTAATTTTTGCATTAAGATTTTGTTTATCATCAAGCTTGCCCTGTTTGTGAGTAGAAATCTCAAATCATTAATATTTTCTGTTATAATGATGTCATATTACATGAAAGGAATCTCTAGGTAATAGATTTCTTAGACTTTGTTGATAGCCTATTTATTTTAAATTTTATTCAGTATAAGAAATTTTTGGTGTAAGATAAGTATTTTAGACAGACTCTTGGGGTTAACTCTAGCAATATTTGACCTATAACAAGGCAACATGTTCTCTTATCAACAGTTAAGTATGTAACGGAATTATTTGTCAGACCTGCTATTATAATTTCTTTCAGTGATATGCTGAAGGTCAAAAATATTGTGTCTAGCCTTGAACAATAAACAAGCATTTTCCCAAAAAATCATGGCAATCCTACTGGAGAAAAAAGTGAAGGTTCATTTAGCTCTCTCCCAGGATGAGAGAAAAGACAGATAAGTGGGAAGAAATTTGAGGGTAATGATGAGTGTGAGTTGCTGAAATAGTACATTCAAATTCATACTCTATACCAACACAACCCCTCTCTGCTGCTGCAAATGTACATAATGTGTATTATATATATGCACACACACACATGCACATACACTCATTTGACTACTTTCTTTTATTTTAGGAGAGCATATGCACCTTACTATGAAACATGAGTTTATATAATCTAGGGCTTCATTTGGAGAGAAAATGAAATTTCAATAAGATATACCTAGATATTGTGACATATTCGCTAGATAGCATCATGTCCCATCTCAAACCTTTATTGTTGGGAGAAACTTGAAACTAGAATATGGCTCTTTGCATGAAGGATTGTAACTGATTTTGTCTAGTGGTACTAATCAAGCTATAACTACAGAAATTACAATTAAATTTTGAGAAGTAATCTCTGCAGTCAAGGACCAAAAAAGTTGATATTTTATATAACCTCTATTAAAGGCCTTGCATAATTCAGAAATTATTATTATTAAGTACTTAAGAAGTGCAAGATACTAGAGATTTAGAATAAAAAAGGAGGGAATCACTCTTCCTACTTTTAAGGAGTGTGTAATCATATAATTACTATTCTGGGACTCATCTGTAAAATATATGCTTTGGACTTAATTGATCAATGGTTTCTATCATTTTTGTGTCATGGATGCTTTTGACTTCCCAGTGAATTCTGGGAACTGCTTCTTAGAATAATGTTTTTAAATGCATAAAATAAAACTTAAGATTACAAAGGAAATCAATTATACTGACATACAGTTATCAATTTTAAAAAATATTAAGTGCAGTGATTCCCAATTAAAAACTCTTGAAGATGATTGTTGGCATTTCAAGATTCTACGATTATAATCATTTTCTCCATTTATAAAACAAGTAGATCAGAATAAGGTTCCATCTTGAAAGTAGATAGTTCAGTAAATAAACCACTGGGCCTGGAGTCAGGAAGACCAGAATTCAAATCCAATCTCAGATACTTACTAGCTAAGTGACTCTGAGCAAATCATATCTTAATCTGCTGCAGAAGAAAATGGCAAATATTGTAGCATCTTTACCAAGAAAATATAGATAATACTGCCATGCTATGGTCCACAGGGACACAAAAACTCAAACAGTACTAAACCACACCAATGAGGTTATATTCAACTTAAATGTTACATTACTCTGTAACTATCAAACATTGTTATTTAAATATGAAACTTCTGAACTTCAAAAGTAAGAATGTAGTCAAAGAGAACAACTGAAACCTACCATGTAAATTTAGACCATTAGACTCATTAGAGTAAACATTTATTCTGCTTTTAAAAACCTCACTCAAATTTCTGCATATTATAGACATGCAAATAAGTCCTGCAAACATAATAACTTCTGGCTATTTTCAATTTGCTAAGTTTAAATTGTTTGCCAATAGAAAAAAAAATCCAATTATACTTTTTAAAACAAAAACAAGATTGGAAAGGGAGAAAGGATTTGTTCATACTTTGGTGGAGTTAGATAGACAGGAAGAGTAATACAGTCCTCAATGGGTTTGTTTGTTACTATATTACATGTGTGTATGTGTGTGGGGGAAACTGTAATTGAAAAAAAAAATGCTGCAATCAAAAACATAGTAACATTTTTATCATCATAATCAAGTTTTCTTGAGTCTGAGGAACGCATAATTCTTCGAGAAGTTAATGTAATGCCCTCCCAATGTCAGTTCTTTCTTTCCCTTCTGGATCTCACATAAACACTCCTTAGATTAACTCTTAAATGACTCATTTACACAGATGAGATTACAATTGATCTGACCAATATAGAGAAAAGTAATGTATTTTTAGAAAACTATTTAAGTCTCATTTCCTCCCCCCCCCCCTGGCATTTGGAACACATTTCAAGTTGAACTTATAAAATCATTGACATTAATTAATGTTTATGCATTGGATCAGCCCAGTGAATTTTCAGGTTTGAGGCCAATTTAATAATCTAGCCTCAATAGAGCAGCTAGGTGGCACCATAGTGCACAGAGTGCTGGGACCTAAAGTCAGGAAGAATCATCTTCCTAAATTCAAATGTGGTCTCAGATAATACCTATGTGTCCTTGGGCAAGTCATTTAACCCTGTTTATCTCAGTTTCCTCATCAGTAAAATGGGCTGGAGAAGGCAATGGCAAACCACTCCAGTATCTCTACCAAGAAAACCCTACTAGAGGTCACAAAAAGTCTGATAGCACTGAAATAATGCAACAACAATCCCCACAGAGGGGAAGAGGGCCAGTGTCTTGAAAGGCAACAACCTCTTTGCCTACCTTTCTAAGAATTTCCTACAGGTCCACCATTTATAACACTTTAAAACCACAGCCAAGGGTGGAAGTTTAAATGACAGTAAATGAGGATGGGGTTGAAGAATTAAATTCAAATACATTACTTCTAGGAAAATGTGTTTATATAAAGATCCTTTTCATTCTACATAAAATCCCTGAAAGCCCTGGACCCCAAAATTCCATATTTAATTCCCATCTCAAACTTCTTATGCTTATAACATTAACTTTCTCATAAAATTTTCCTTTTTTCAATGACAGAAGAATAATCAGAATATTCTGCTTGTGGGAACAGAGCAGGCATCTTAACAAAATTCTAATTTCAAGCAAATAATTGTAGCCTAAATGAATAACAATTGATATCCTCTGAAAATTGATATTCACTTTTACTGAACCCCCACTCTGTGTGTATATTGACTTTTAGAAACTAAGTTGGTATAGTAAAAATAGTTATTATGAGATATTATGTGAATAGGAGGACACCCTCTCAGGAGTACATACAGAGAATAAGAATTATGACTTCAAGCTTAAACTGCATATCATAGAAGGGCTAACATAGTTTCTGTGGGGACCCTCATCAAAATTCCTATGGATGTGGTTTTGCTTTCTGATGGCTTCCTTATAAATCCATCAAAGTACTTATAAAAACTCGTTTGTAAAACTTGAATCTTGGTGGCATAATTTGAGCAAGTCAACTTCTCAATTTCTTTGTCTCTGAAGTGATAGATCATGGAATTATAGATTTAAAAATATGACCTTGAAGATCATCTTCAACCTTGCTCATCTTACAAGTAAGGAAACTGTGACCCAAAGAGGTTAGAGGTCCCAGATTTAATAAGTGGGAGAATTGGGATCTTAATCCGGGTTCTCAAACTCCAAATCAATTCTTTTTTAACTCCACTGAGTAGTGATACTTTTCAAACTCACTTGAATTGAGCTCAGTGGTCTCAAAGGTCACTTCCAGTTCTAGCCATCTGTGTCTATGCTATTTTGATTGTAAGGGTGAGATTCATCCTTTTCTCATTCAGCTAAATATCACAGCCATCACTGTACTGGCAAAGTGAAGTGTGTTATTTCTCAGCATTCTGATGGATATATGTTTTTTCTATTCAGTTTTAATGATGTGAGAAAAAAAACACCTCTATGTCTTAGATAGTAATTGCCATTTTAGCATCTGGCCTCACATGGATGTGTTTGTCCTAACTTTTTTATGCTAATTTAACTGGCAGTCTTAGCATTCATCATAGTATTCAGAATTGGAAAGAACTTTAGATATCAATTCATATCTGTATTTGAAAAATTCCAAATGTAGGGAAGTCACTACCTTCAATTTTGGGTTGTCTCACATTTTTAGAAAGATTTTTTCCCCCTTACAGTTAGTCAAAATCTGCATCTCTGCATCTTCTGATCAGTGTTCTTATTTTACTCCTTTGATGCCAAGCAAAAGAAGTACAATAATTCTTCCACATGACAATCTTTCAGATACTCTACCCAGTTATCATACTCTTCTCCCATTGTCTTTTCTCCTTTAGCCTAAACATCTCCAATTCCTTTAACTCATCACATATTGGAGATTCTTTGTTGTTATTGTTTATCCTTTGTTCTCAAAGAGGGCAGTGATATCATGGAGGTAATGCCATGCCATGCAAGTAAATTGGATTTAAGTGAGGGAGGGCTCTGCAAGGTTACCTGTCTCACTTTCTCCTCTGAAGCCATCTGGGTCCAATGGCCAGATATGGATCAAATGACTGGAGGGATCCTGGATGAAATGAGAGTCCTTAGCCTTTTTAAACTAAGATCTTCAACAGATCTCAGTTTGACTGAGATTTTTACTCCA
Organism: Sminthopsis crassicaudata; assembly: GCF_048593235.1. NCBI lineage: Eukaryota > Metazoa > Chordata > Mammalia > Dasyuromorphia > Dasyuridae > Sminthopsis > Sminthopsis crassicaudata. Next base: position 490,588,713 of record NC_133617.1, on the reverse strand, counting down.
ATAAGAAGTAATATCTAAAGTACTTTCTAATTCTGAGATACCAGATGCCAGTATTTTTGTCCAATTCCTATAATTGAATGGAAAAAATAATATTGGTCCCAAAGAGAAATGATTTTTCAGGTGTTTATCATGCCATTTTAAAAATATTAAAAATTAGTTTGCATGTGAAATCAAAAACAAGCAAGCAAACAAAGAGTCATCATCACTTCTGTCAATAGAAAACAGAGCTCTTTCTTTCCAAGGGCAACTGCAAGTCATCAATGCTATCAGGAAGAAGTGCATTAAGAGTTCCAAAATGCTTACAATTGTTGACAAAGCCATTACTGACTTCAGAATATAGTAATAACTGAGGGGTGTGAAGGGAGGTGACACAGTAAAGTATTTCCCCCTTCATTTATTAGTAATGAAAAATATCCTATTTTGTGTCAGAAGACCCCCAGATTGTAGTCCCAGCCTTGTCTCTTACCGGGTATGTAAACATGGATAAGCTCCTTACTCTCTATTTCCTCTACTGCCACAAGGTAAGAGTTAGACTTTTTTTTTTTTTTTTAAATGATGCTTCCTACAATAGTGCTATGAGATTCTAACATTCTATTAAGATGACTAGGTGACAGTTTAGACAGAGTGATGAATCTGGAGTCAAGAAGACTCATCTTCATGAGATCAAATCTTGCCCTAAATACTTACTGATTGTGTGACTCTGGGCAAGCACTTAATCCTGTTTGCTTCAATTTTTTCATCTGTAAAGTGAGCTGGAGAAGGAAATAGTCAACCACTCTGGTATCTTTGTCAATAAAACTCCAAATAGAATCACAAAGACTTAGACATGACCAAAAAATGACTGAACAACAAGATTTCTATTGTTCCATTTGGCTTCTGGGTCAAATGTATATGAATAATCTTAAATCTAGTAGATTTAAATTCCTATGCCTATGCATTGTGCCTTCATCTCCATAACTTAACCCCAAATCTTGTTCTGTTATTTTTTGTCTTAGGTCATATAAGATTTCAAAATACTTTAAGTGGGAAAATTCACCTTAGAGACAAATTCTTACACACAGTAATGATTTCCGGGGTTACCTCCTAGCCTATAGCAATTATTATTATATTAGCCTATAGCATTGACCTCCCTCCCTAATCCAAACAATATACAATTCTTGTAGAAAAACTAAATGAGAAAAACCATCAAATTTGTTAACTTATAGTCAATTATATGGAAATGCAAATATCAGTGTCTTTTAAAATAATAAGCATACCTTTGTCATAGTTATAATCCTCTTCTAGTGTTCTTAGCTTTCTTGGCTGAGTAAGTCAACAAACATATATTGAGTGCTCATGATCCAGGTACTGTGTTAAATGCTGGGGAACTCAAAGTATATGGGAATCGATGACATACCCCCAAAATAAAAATATATTGATGTTACAAGGGGTTAGTCCAAGTTTCTTTTTCAATGGCCACAATTTCCTTCAGTTCAACAAACATTTACTCATGCTGTCTTCTGAGCAAGGTATCCTGCTGGACAGAAGGGGAAGAGAAAAATGAAAACCACTATATCCTTGACCTTAAGTAGCCTATAGTCAAATTTCATAATACCAAGAAGACTAGTTAGTTCTTTCAAAAAATCTCACTTCACAGATATGCGAGCTGGGATGCCCCCTCTTTCCTGGAATCAGAAATGTGGTGTAAAAAAAGGATTTAGCTACTCAAATAGGAATAGGAGTATAATGTAGCCTGAATAGGAATATAATGTACCCCTTTCTCCCTTCTTATTAAGCTTCTATCTCCAGCTGCTTGACAAGATCAGTACAAACAAAATAGAGTATAATCTCCATGAAGACAGGAACCATATTTCATTTATCTTCCTGTCTTTCCCATGTATATCAACATACATGGCTTTGCCTAAGTAGGGTTTTAGTAAATGCTTATTGCTTAATTATTTTTAGGAGTTGAGAAAAAATTCAGAATTTGCACAAGTCTACATAGCTCAGGTCCTACAAAGCCTCAGGATTTAAAACAAGCAAATAAAAAACCAAAATATAAATAGCATTGTTTTATTATTTGCCATTATTTATCATTGCTCACTTTTTTTGTCATAACAAATCACTAAATAAATGACAAAACAAACATTTTAGCTGGACTGAGAATCTACAGGTATCAGAGGAAGGAGCTGAAAAAAGAGCTTTTGTGTGTAGGGTATAAATTCATTGATTTGTCAGGTTTGACAGTGTATTCTGTTTTCCTTTTGGCAGTTTCCCAGCTGTGTGTGAAGGGACTACCTAGTCAGTGATTACAAATGAAATAATTATCACATGGGCCATTTAACAATTCAAAACAATATGTTTTTCACAGTGTGACTCTGAAGGTTCCAACTAAAAGGCCCTTTGGGAAACTAAGCTCTTAAATAAAGGAATTAGTGTAATAAATATAAAGACATGAATGCTGTAATTTCAGATAAGGGACAAAAAGAAACTCAAGCCATTTTTATAAAACACTTCCCATTCAGGACCCAGCAGAGATCAGCTCATGGAGAACAGAAACAAGCTTATTTGTAAATAGCAATTCATTATCATTTCACCCCAAACTGGCTTTGACAATCAAGTTAAAAAGTTTGAAGTAGTTAAGAGTTCAGTGTTTTTCAGATTTTACTGATGAAAGATTCTCTGATTATAAATTTATAATTATATTCAAGAAATCATACCTCTTTTAGCCATTTTTTCCTGGATCTCCTTTCTTCATGTATTCTTCACATAGTGAAGAAGAAAGTGGTCCCTGTCATATCCCTACTCAACAATCTTGATATATTTAAAATATGATGCTGTTTATAAGAATTTATTAACCTATTTTAAATTCCATATTTTCACTATTTTAAACTATTATAAGTTCCATGTTTCTTTAAAAGTACATTTGGATTATATAATACAACATATACCCAGATTGACTTCTTTGCATTCCTCCTCTTCTGGTTCCCCGTTATCATTTCACTCCATCATTCCCCTTTTATTTTGTCCTGGAAAATCTAGTCTAACCCCTTCATATTACATTCGGAAACTTGGAGAGATCACCCAAGTCTCAATTTGCAAATGCAGGGCTAATCTACTGACACTCCTAGCCAGGCTTTTTCCATTACAATACAATGCTTTATTTCTTCAACTATGTCTTCCATTCTTATATCCTATAATTATCTTTCACCATAGTTTTGGAAGGAATTTTAACATTTTAAAAGAACTATCGGATGTTATTTAATTTTCTTTAAAAATGATGCAGGCATGGGAATGCCTGAAAATTGATTGGCTATTGAATAATTCACACAACAAAATTTCTTTTGTTATTGTAGTGGAGATGTTGATTATTGAGAAGTCTTCTCCCAAAGCCCCAAAATTTGAGTATATATTCACAAGGTATTAAACAGGTGTTTAACAATAAATGGATGTCTACTCTTGATCCTTTAATGATATGTGAATGCCATTCTCTGAGTGAATCAAAAAGAACAATGCCATTGGCTGATGAAAGATGAACATGCCTCTGGATGACCTTTGTAAAATTTAGTTTGCAAGTTTATTGGTATAAAAGGCTTGGCAACTCTTTGTGGAACTGCAGCAGTAGAAGTTCTATAGGGATAGAAAGAGGGGATCTTTATTTCCTAACTTGCTCAAAGAAAGATAGTACAAATTTCAGCTTGAGAAAGTTTTTAAGAGTTTTTCAGTTTTTTAAAGAGTTTAAGGCACAGTTGATTGAGCAGAAACAAATACTTCAAACAGCAAAGATGCAAAAAGACACTTTAGATCATAAACAACATAAACACTGGCAGTTCAAAAGAGTTATCTATGTACTCAAGGAGTTAACTCTAGTTTTCAAGAGTTGTGCAGTGAAAAAGGGCATCAGGGCCCTGTTGTATTGCTGTTGTTGCCTTGGCCATGTGTTTACTACATAAGTGCCTTACTACTATTTGTATTTATTCTTCCAATAGCCATTGTGGGCTTTGGTGCAAGTGGGCTATATAGGTTTATGATAGAAAGAAGGGAAAGGGAGAATTTTTTTTTTTTTTTTTTTTTTGCTTAGAATTAATTGCATCTACCATCTGTTAATGGAAAGCATACTCATTTGGATTATGGATTATAATAGTAGGAGCCTAGTCTCACAGGATTAGACCTAGAACCTGAGAGTCAATCATTGGAGACATAACCCTCAAAGAGTGTTCAAGTATGAAGAGTATGGCAGAGGATATGTTATAGTGGTATTCTTGGAAAGCTTAAGCCACTATCTAAACTGCCTTTCTTTTAAATCACCAGATTTCCATTGAAACTGGTATTTTTTGTGGATTCCCTATCTAATCTCTTTTTTTGTGTTTATAGCTTTACTTTTAAAGTTAGTCTTTACCTCTCCTGGGTTTATGTTCTACTGGGAGAGGGAGGATTATAAAGAAGTATTTAGAAAGAAAATCCGTTGTATTGCAAAATATTTATCAAAGTAAGTTGAGATTTACTCTTTAACTGGTGAGAACTAGACCCAACATACTTAAACATTAGGTAACTGGGGGAAGTTCAAATGTTTAGGTAAAAATTAGTTACAAAGTCACATAAAGGATATGGTTGAATAAAGAAGTCCAAACATTCAGTATTACAACTTAGTATTGATGTTATATAAATACCTCTGTCATAATCCTCTTCCTTCTTTTCTTCTTTCTCTTTTTCCTACAAATTTCTTCCTCGCCCTTCTTTTCTTCATCTTTTTTTCTCTTTCTTTCTGTTTCTAATGAAATATATTTTAAAATGTATTATTTTTCTATTAGGCCTTTCCCATATTCAGGTATATGAAATATTTAGGATCATGAGTGCATGATATTGAAGTAAAATTCTATTATGATTAATTTCATGAAACATCTAAATTCTTTTCCTTAAGTACAATTTTGTTGTAATTAGAACAAAGTTTTAAAAAATCACATTTTTTGTCCAGAAAAGCTTTTGCTAAAAACCTTTGGATCATGAATTAGTAAATGAAAAGTAGCATAATGAACAAAGAATGAAATATTGGACTCAAATTCAACTCCAGTCCTTTCCTCAGGCAAATTTGTACAGGCAAATATTGATTTCTTGTGCTGATTTGTTTTAGTGGATAGGTTGAAAGTCAGGGTAAATTTACTGGAAAGGGTGGTTAAAATTGTTAAAGGCAACAGAAAGTGACTGAAATTGAAAAGTGATTGAGGAAAAAGTTATCAAACTGTGCATACCCTTTGACCCAGCAGCGCTACTACTGGGATTATATCCCAAAGAAATACTAAAGAGCGGAAAGAGACATATATGTGCCAAAATGTTTGTGGCAGCTCTTTTTGTTGTAGCTAGAAACTGGAAGATGAATGGATGTCCATCAGTTGGAGAATGGTTGGGTAAATTGTGGTATATGAAGGTTATGGAATATTATTGCTCGGTAAGAAATGACCAGCAGGAGGAATATAGAGAGGCCTGGAGAGACTTAAATCAACTGATGCTGAGTGAAATGAGCAGAACCAGAAGATCACTGTACACTTCAACAACAATGCTGTATGAGGATGTATTCTGATGGAAGTGGAAATCTTCAACATAAAGAAGATCCAACTCACTTCCAGTTGATCAATGATGGACAGAGGTAGCTACACCCAGAGAAGAAACACTGGGAGGGGAATGAAAATTGTTAGCACTAATATCTGTCTGCCCAGGTTGCATGTACCTTCGGAATCTAATGTTTATTGTGCAACAAGAAAGTGATATTCGCACACATGTATTGTACCTAGACTATATTGTAACACATGTAAAATGTATGGTATTGCCTGTCGTCGGGGGGAGGGAATAGAGGGAGGGGGGGTAAATTGGAAAAATGAATACAAGGGATAATATTATAAAATATATATATATATATATATAAAATAAAAAAAAAAAAAAAAAAAAAGAAAAGTGATTGAGGAGACGCTGAAGTACTGGGAAGTACGAATAATCCTCAAATGTTGACCAGAGAATTTGTTGTACTGAACTGTTTGCTCTAAAGAATCTCTTGTCACCAGATAAGCAAAGTATTGTTGTTAAGGAATCATAGGTCTAGAGCAGGGCTCCTTTTTTCCCCTTTTTTCAACCTCTTTTTGCCAGTGAAATTTTTATGCAATTTTACTGTCATCAAAAAATTTTGAAACCCACATTCAATGGGAGGACCCCCAATTTAACAGGCTTTAGTCGAGTAGCATTGTCAAACTCAAATAGAAATGAGGATGATACACAAGGCTCTCTAGGGGTGACTTAGTTTTAAAGTATAATATCTATATTTTATTGTATTTTCTATTTATTTTGTTAAATATTTCCCTGTTACACTTTAATCTGGTTTCAGCCATCCAGAAAAATAGGGTGCTTGTTTGACACTTCAGTTCTAAATGTGGTATCTTTTGTTTTTGTTTTTTTTTTTTGTTTTGTTTTGTTTTGTTTTGTTTTGTTTTTTAATTCAATCAGGGTTAGGTGACTTTCCCAGGATTACAAAGGAAGTAAATGTCTAGGGTCTAGCAGCCAGCTTTGAATTCAGGTCCTCCCAACTCCAGGACCAATACTGTATCTACTGTGCCACTTAACTGCCCCAAATGCCATACCCTTTTAATCCCCACATCTTCTGTTATACCAACAATTTAAGAATCTTAATAACTAATGATTTTCTTAATATGAGGTGTTTGCTTCTTTGAAGACTGAAATCCATCTCTGCTTAAGTGGATGGTCCTTGTTATTTATTATAGCTTAAGACAAAATTCTTCCATAGTGATCAAAGTTCTGCTGGTGATCTTTTCTTACTTTCAAAGTTGGATCTCAAGCAATGTAGTGTCATACAATTATTAGCTAGACATTTAAAGCCTTTCCAATACGGCAGTTAAGGAACACTAGTTCAAATTCTGACTCTCACAAATTTACTACCTATTTGGGGCAAATTATATCCCCTCTCTTGGTCTTTTGACTCCTTTCCAGACCAAAATCTGCGATCCTTTATGTGAATCTGTCAAATCTGTGCTTTTGCTATTGTCTCTGAGAAGATGAAACTGCCTCTTCTCCTCAGTGAAAGAGGAGAGAAGTTTAATATAGGAATTACTATTATAGCTTGTTAAGTAGCTTTGCCAAGTAGCTTTTTCCACTTGTGACTTGAGAAATTTTTACCTGAATCTCAGGTGTATGGATAAATATAATAGTTATATAAGTCAAACATTACTAAAAATAAATTATAAAGAAATTTATCTTAAATATTTATATAAATTTATATAAAATACATTTATACAAAATTATTTTAAATCAATTCCTTGGTATATCTTTAATTTTATCACTATCACATGAAAGTAAATTTGTATACTGAGATAGATGTACTTGTTTATTTTTACACAAAGAATTAAATCTTGGCATTATATTTTATATCTTTTAGTGTTGCCAAATTTTTTGCAACTCCCACATTCAGTTGCCTGACCCTGTATGGGGTTGTGACCACAGGTTAAGACATTTTGATCTACACTTGCCATCTAGGGGAAGGAATGAGCAGAAAGGATAGAGAAAAATTGGAACACAAGATTTTGTAGGGGAAAATATTGAAAAATAAGTGATCAACTATAAAAAAAAATTTGATCTAAAGAAGTAGTGACTTAATCTCAAGCAATTTAGCTTTACATATATAGAGAGTATTTTATTTTTCCAAATACATACAAAGATAGTTTTCAGCATTCACTTTTGCAAAACCTTGTTTCAAAATTTTCTCCCTTTCTCCTCTCTCTCCCAACCTCCACCATCCCACAGACAGCAAACAATCTGATACAGGTTAAATATATACAATTCTTCTAAATATATTTCCATATTAATTATGCTGTGGAAGAAAAACAAGATCAATTTGACAAAAATTATTAGAAAAATTGGAAATTAGTATGACAAAAACTAGGCATTGACCCACACCTAACACCCTATACCAAGATATGGTCAATATGGGTTTATTATTTAGACATAAAGAGTGATATTATAAGCAAAGAACAAAGTCTATCTCTCAGATATATGGAGAAGAAAGGGATTTATCACCAAAGAAGAATTAGAGTACATTATGAAATGCAAAATGGATAATTTTGATTATATTAAGTTAAAAAGTATTTGTACAAACAAAAGCAATGCAGACAAGATTAGAAGGGAAGAATTAAACTGGGGGGGGGGGGAATTTACATCCAAGGATTCTGATAAAGACCTCATTTCTAAATTTATAAAATTTCAAATTTATAAAATTCAAGCCATTCTCCAATTGATAAATGGTCAAAGGATATGAACAATTTTCAGATGAAGAAATTAAAACCATTCGTAGTCATATGAAAAAATGAACTAAATCATTATTGATCAGAGAACTGCAAATTAAGACAACTCTGAGGTACCACAATATACCTCTCAGATAAGTTAAGATGACGAGAGAAAATAATGATGAATGTTGGAGGGGATGTGGGGGAAATTGTGATATTAACACATTGTTGGTAGAGTTTGAACTGATCTAACCATTCTGGAGAATAATTTGGAACTATATCCAAAGGGCTATCAAACTGTGAATACTCTTTAACCCAGCAATATGTCTACTGGACCTGTATCCCAAAGAGATAATAAAAAAGGAAAAAGAACATATGTGTGCAAAAAATGTTTATAGCACCCCTTTTTGTAGTGATAAGAAACTGGAAACTGAGTGGCTGCCCATCAGTTGGAGAATGACTGAATAAGTTATGATATATGAATGTTATAGAATATAATAGTTCTATAAGAAACAATCAGCAGGATGACTTCAGAGAAGTCTGGAGAGATTTACATGAACTGATGCTAAGTGAAGTGAGTACAACCAGGAAAAAATTGTACAAGACAATAGCAAAATTATACAATGATCAATTCTGACAGACATGTCTCTTCAGGCCAATTCCAATGGTCTTGTGATAAAGAGAACTATCTGTATCCAGAGAGAGAAGTGTGGATCACAATATCACAAAACCAGATCAAAATGGGGAAAAACATGAGAAAAACAACAACAAGCAAACAAACACCAGCATCAAAAAAGGTGAAAATACTATGCTTTGATCCATATTCAGTCTCCATAGTTCTTTCTGGATGTGTATGGCTCTTTCCAACTCAAGTCTCTTGGAATTGCCTTTGAATCACCTCATTATTGAAAAGAGTCAGGCAATAAATCTTGAAGAATGGGAGAAAAAAATCTTAATAATATACTCTGTTTGGTATATTTAGCTTCATAATAATCATATCATTATTTATGAAGTACCAAATAATCAACAAGCATTTAATTACCTACTTATATGCCAGTTACTGCATTAAGTATTAGTGATATAACAGTCCTTGCCTTCAACAAGCTTATATTTTATGCTTTCCATCCTTTAAAGTATCTTGCCAAAATTATCAAGTTTGCTACACAATCAGTAATATAATTCAATAAAATAACATTTCCATTCTTAGAAAACTCTACATCTCTAAGAAAGGCTAGGAATTTAATATTTAGGTAGGAAGGAAAAGTAACTATCCATTTTTTTCTTTTTAATCTCCCAAAGAATATATTGGTGTTGGGGAGCATTTAACTAGTATGAAGATACTGAAAATACTATCAAAGACATATGTTGGAAACATATGTGTTTAGGCACTCCTCTCAGTTATTAATCTACACTTTTATATTAAAGGATAATCCATGAAAATAAGGGAGAAAACTTAGCAGATTCTGAGCCTCCCCCCTCCACCATACTATTAAATGAGATAGTAAAATGGCATAAAAGAAAATTGAGAAAATACAACTGAACTAGATCTCTAGGGGGAACATATTTTGCTTTTTAAATGAAAAACAATCAATGAATTTTTCAAGGAATTAATAATTTTGTCTTGATACATCAGCTCCACCAACTGGTTAAATTCTCCAGAATGTTTTTCTTTAGTGTGTTAATTGCTATAAAATATTGTAACTTTACATCTTCCTCTCTCTACTCATCTTTCTATTTCTACTTCTCTTCCTCCTTTTCTTTCTTCTTCTTTTCCTTTCTTGTTCCTTTTCCTTTATTTTTTTCTTCTTTTCCTTATCTCTTTCCCCTCCCTCCATTTTTGCCAAAGGATTTCAAATATCATATGTGTGTATATATGTATACACACACATATGATATTTGAAATCATATATACACTTGTATATATGTATATACACTTGTATATAGGTATATATATATGTATATATATGTATATGTACATATATATGTAATTTGATACACTTTTATTTGATTAGTGTGCTAATAGTCAATGAACTCTTTACAATGTGACATACAGATTGTTTGAAATTTATACTAATGTACCAGTTATTTTATAGCAAAGGTGATAAATTTGTGAATTTAGCATTCTGAGCTTTCTGGCATTTCACTTGGTGCCAAGATTCATTTGGTTCAAGTACTTTTTGTTCCTTTGTAACTTTATGATAGTGACTATGGTAACATACAAAACACTGCTTTGTTGAACTTCCTCTCTCTCTACTTCTTTTAATTTTAGAAAAAGATTAGCTGAATAGGAAGTTCCCCCACCACCACCAGAAGTTGATTATGTTTTTCAGATTAGCTGCCAAGTAGTCACTTTACCCAATGCTTATTTCAATGCATTCTATAAATGCCTCATTTTAGCTTCTTTATTTAAAAAAAATCACCTTTCATATTTTTAAAATTCATTTTTATTAAGGCTTCTTAATTTTCAAAATATATGCCTAAATAATTTTTCAGCATTAACCCTTGCAAAACCTTGTATTCCAATTTTCACCCTCTTCCCCCATCCCCTCCTTTAGATGGCAAGTAATCCAATATATTAAAACATGATAAAATATATGTTAATACAGTACATGTATACATATTTATATAATTATCTTGCTGCACAAGAAAAAGCAAATCAAAAAGAAAAAAATGAGAAAGAAAATAAAATGCAAGCAAACAACAAAAAGAGTGAAAATGCTATGTTGTGATCCATACTCAGTTCTCACAGTCCTCTCTCTGGGTGTAGATGGCTCTCTTCATCACAAGATCATTGGAACTGGCCTGGATCATCTCATTGTTGAAAAGAGCCACGTCCATCAGAATTGATCACTGTCTAATCTTGTTGCTTTGTACAATGATCTACTGGTTCTGCTCATTTCATTTATTATCAGTTCATGTAACTCTCTCCAGACCTCTCTGAAATCATCTTGCTGATTATTTCTTATAAAATAATATTCCATAACATTCATATACTGTAACTTATTCAGCCATTCTCCAACTGATGGACATCCACTCAGTTTCCAGTTTCTTGCCACTACAAAAATGGCTGCCACAAACTTTTTTGCACATGTTTACCTTTTATATTTAAAGTATTCAAATATCTCCTTATCCCAATAAATCCCATATCAAAACCTTCACAAAATCTAGAGTTTGCTTTTCTTGTGTCTAATGTAGAGTCAAGTTGTTTTAGGCTCATTATGTGTATCTATGGATTCTTATTTCTTGAGATCATAGATTCTGAGGGAAAGATAACTTAGAATTTATCTTAGTCTCCTGATTTTATAAATGAGAAAACAATCTCATAGGAGTTATGCCTTCAACCAATCAATGAGCATTTATGAAATGCCTATTATATGCCAGACACTATGCTAGATCTTAGGAATAGTATAAAAGTTTTACCATTTTTACTTGAAGAATCAAAGTCTAAATTCTTTTGGGGAGGGGCATAATATTTTGAGGCAAAACAGGATGCATACCCAAATCAATATAAAGAGGAGGATTCCTCCACTGACAGCTGGAGGAATCATGTACAGTCAGTTCCTTGACAGAGGTAGAATATGAATCACATACAAAAATAACTAAGAGCCAAATGGTGTTGCAAAGACAATTAGAGAACAGAGTAATGGGCATAGCAATGCTAACAATTTGATATGATGGTTGATGAAAAGGAATTAGAGAAGAAAGATAAGGAGTCATCATGAAACAGAGGCAAAATCTCTAATGAAAGTGTCTAATTTTAATATTGTCTCCAAAAACTCTTAAAATACTTCAACATTCATTTATAAGATTTAGAGCATGAAGGGATCTTATAAATATTATTTCAAGGAATCAGAAAAATCAAAGATTTAGAACCAGAAGGACCTTATTGGTCATATAGTCCAACTCTTGCCCCATTTTAAAGTTGAAAAATTAAGGGCCATAGAGGTGAATTGATTTGCCTTACATTTAGTAAGTATCAAGGGAAGAATCTGAAACCAAATTTTCCATATCTAACTCTATACCCTATCCACAGAAATTGCTTAAAACGTTATCTGAATTCATCCAAAAAATAAAGTATGATTAATTCTACATTAGTTGTTGTAAGAGAGGATAATGAACACTTAAGAGTCATAAATAATGGGGGAGATATTGTGAGGTTTGGGCCTCAGAAGGTGCAGTTCTAACCAGTTTTCACCATAAGAGTCAGGTCCTCTTGAAGAATTCCTCACCACAACCTACCTGACCCCCCACTTTCTAGATCAACTGATTTTGTCCCATGCACCTGAATTCCTAGTTACAACTCTCATATTATGATTAATTGCCTTTCAGTGGGTTCTTTGTTAAGATTGAAAATCATCCCATTCCCAGGGAATAGCAGGAAGAAATAAAGAAAACTGAGAAATAGCAAAGAATATGTTCTTTCCACAGTACCTGAATAGGGAATTCCCACATTAATTAGATAACAGAAGCCCCTATGTATGATTTAAAAATAAATAACTGAAGACTAATAAATCACAATTTCTAGATTGACATCTATACCTTATTATAACCCAGCTCCAAAAACCTTTCAGAGATGAGAAGTAAACACATACACTCCACAGGGAAGTGGAATAAAGCTGAACTAGAAATCGTAACTTGGGAATGTATTGAAGTATCTAGGAAAAGCAGCTACATGGCCTACTGGCTAGAGCACAGGCTCTGAAGTCAGGAGGACCAGAGTTCAAATCTGGCCTCAGATGCTTAATACCCCTAGTTGTGTAACTTTGGGCAACTCACTTAATCCCAGTTGCCTCAGCAAAAGCAAAAAAAAAAAAAAAAAAAAAAAAAAAAAAAAAACCCTCCTATATTTCATGTGATTTCTTAATTGTGGATGGGGATAAAGAAAGAGAATCTAGAACTCAAAAATCTTAAGAACAAATGTAAAAAATACATTGTCTGGAATGTAAGTGGGGAAAAATATTAAATTAAATTAATTAAAAACAAAAACAAAAAAAGAAATAGCTGTGAAAAGTGAGAGTTTGCCTCTTGAAAAGAGTATGTCCTTAAAATTTTTTAGTAATTGTTACTGGCTGAGTGCTTATTCAACTCTCCCAAGTGTTTTTTCATTACCCACAAATAATTTATGATTCTGTATTTGTCATTTGATATTGTGTCCAATAACCTTATTTTATTTGCAGATTATTCCATTATAATTTTTATATAGTCAATGTTGTATAGCATAGAATTTGGCTCAATGATTCATCTATGTATTGATTACCATCCCAATTCCGACACCACAATTTGTGCAGGAAATCAAAATTAGAAAATTATGTGTAAAAATTATGTGTCAAATTAGAGTATACATGCCAATCCAGACTAAATTGAAATCATTCTCCCCCAACCACTTGTCAAGGTAAAGGATTTAGAATACTTCATGTTCCCCATTACCACTTACAGGCTCTGCTTCTTCCAATCATCACTCAGGGAGCTCTTTTCCCTTAAGTTTCAGCAATTCACATCCACCACCAAAAAGAATTCTGGTATCTATTATATAACAACCTTCAGGATTCTCCCCCATTTTTCCTTTTTTTCATCTATAAGTTCAGAGTCCTCTCTTTCTTAACTTCCAACCCCTTTAGGGGACTTCATCATACTTATTGATCCTCCCTGAAACACACTAATCTCATAGTTTCTTAGCTTATTCATTCCACATGACTTCTTACTCCAACCCACTTCAGTTAAGCATAAAAATGGTCATACTTGACTTTGCCACGATGCACAAATGCATTAATTCCATGTTTATAAACTCTGAAATTGGCTTATCTGATCACAATTTATTGTCCTTCCTCTCCTTTCTCTGTTATTCTCCTAATATTCTTCCTTCTAACCATGACCTTTAATACCTTGAGCCTTGATTTCTTTCTTAGGTTGTCACACTCACACTAGCTATACTGTCCTCCTTCTCCATATTGACTGATTGGTGATCTAAGTCAACTGATGAGACAGTTTTCTTCTCTCAATCCTCTTGATCACTTATTTATTCTATAGCTCACCTTGCCTTGCCAAATCTATTTTGAATTACTTCTAACAAACACTGCCTTTGCTCCTACCACATGCCACTGAACAAAGCTGGAGAAAATCATGAGACTATACTAACTAGGGTTACTACAACTTTATGTTATATAATTTCAACTGGATTTTCATTGTGGCAGGATTTTTTTTTACCTCTCAAATGCTCTAAATTCTATTTCTGTTTCCAGAAGGGTTGAGTAGGGGGCTAAAGTCCCATTGACATCCCCACCCCACCTTTCCCTGCACCTCATACTAAGAGAGCAATGTCCTGAATCCTTCTGCTATATGAAGTCAGGGAATCTGGGAAGTGCCCCAGCCCTTATTGTGGAGGGCAGTGGAAGGGGGAGTAGTAAGGTAGCCCAATGAGTAGCTGAGAAGCCAGGCTGGGGCGGGGGGAGAGCATGGAGTACAGCAATGGATATCTTGCAAGCATGCTGTGAGAGCTACCATGGGGGTTGCTATAACAAATGAGGGGACTCAGGAAGGGACCCTGCTCTGATCCAGCCCTCAGATGGCAATCTTGGTTTCCTGTGGTCTGTGTCACTCCTACCCCCCTATCCAGGGAAAAGCATGGCCTTCCCACCTGGAGATGGTAGTGGTGCACCAGCTAGGTGGAGGTGGAAAGGCACCCCAACCCCTTAGTGGAAAGGTAGGGAAGAAAGAAGAATGAAAAGATCTCCCCAAACCATGCCCAAGCAGGGTGGTCCTGGTTGAATCCTTCCAGTGGACTGCAAGGTCCCCACTTGCTTACTTCTCCATGGTTTCATGCCCTCTTGAACTCTCCAGTATTTTTTTTTAATTTTCATCTATGGTACTCATTGACTATTCTTTAGTTCCAATATTTAAGCTTAAATAGAATTTTTAACACAGGCTTTGTGTTGTATTCTCAACCAACCCAACTCTAAGAAGACCCAATTTGGGAGTCCATAGGCTTTTTGTAATTCAAAGATAGTGTTTTCCTGTAAATTTCACCTGTGATCATATCAAATGGATATAGAAGAGGTGTCCAAGGAACCACATTGATGGGTCCTTAAGCTACAAGCCCAAGGTGTGATCTTGCATGGATTCTATTCACTATTATGGAAATTGAATCTGCTTCCTGCTTGACAGGTATAATTTTTGTATCCATTTTTTTTTTTCAGATTGTTCTGGGTAGCCTCAAATGCATTATAGATTGTGTCTTCTCTGCTAAATTCCCCAATAATTTCCATTAATTTTGTGAGCATGCATTTAAATTCCCAAACTGAGCCACACAGAGTGCTAAAATCAGCCTCTAAGATGACAAGATGGCTCCAAACATCTGTCATGGGATGGACATCATATCCAACAATGGCAGTAAGCTCACTAATAAAGCACTAATGCTTTTTATTAGTTTTTTGAATACTGACCTCTATTCCTGCCATCAATGCTTCCACACTCAAGTCCATGAAGTGTTGCATCTGAGCCTCCTCTCCTTGTCCTTATCATGCATTCTCTTTATTGGCCTATGACCTGGCTAGTTTTGTGGCCTTCACTACATAGTATCTCTCATGTTGCTATCTTTGGCTGCTAAACAATTGTAAAGTTCAATTAGAGTAAGAATAGTGTCTACCTTTCTGTTTATGGATTTTGCTTTTGTTTTTCATTTTTCTTGATGGGATCTCGTGTTGCCATTGATCTATTCATTATGATAGCCAGGAATTTTAACCTCCTAGAGGATGTCATCTGAAGCTTCCCCAGATTTAAGCCCTTTGTGAATTATTCCTCCTGGGGAGTCTGCCATAAGTGCTGACATTGTTAAGATAGACCCAGAAGTCTTCTTGGGGTAGGGAAAGCAGAGAAGGTTGGGGTGGGGTGGGGAAAAGTTCAGTGGATTGCTGCCCATGGTGAGATTGAGAAATTCCTTGGGAGTAAGACATAATGACTGTCTTACCATATTGGCATACTCAAACCACTTGCTGGGTTTGTTGTTGTTGTTTTTTTTAACTCTTGCTCTGTTTGAAGAAATCTTCTGATCTCCATAGTCTTCAGTCTTATTTCACTTAGTGAAATCAGCTCTCATGATTGAATTATCATCGCTATGCTGGTGATTCTCAAATCCATTCCCAACCTCTCTGCTGAATTCTAAGATCATTCTTCCATTGGCTTATTGGACATATTAAACTGGATTCCCGTAAACATCTTAAACTCAGCACAGCCAAAAATGAACTCATTATCTTTTCCCCAAAATTCATTCTTCTTCATAAATTCCATATTTCTCTTCAGGGTACCACCTTCTTGCTATGCTCACAAACCACAAACTAGGTGTCATCTTTGATTTTTCACTCTCATCCCACACATCCAAGCAAAAATTTTTAAATGAAAGTTGATTTTGTAACATCTTTTCCCTCTTTATCTCCTCTGATACTGACATCACCCTGGTACAGATCTCATTATCTTACACCTAGACAATGAAATAACTGAAATAACTTGCTAATTGATCTCTCTCAAGTAGTCCCCCATTCCTCTACTCAGCTGTCAACATATCTTCTTAAAGCATAGATCTGACCTTGTTGACTCCTTATTTAATACATTCTGGTGGCTTCCAGTCTTCCTACATCTCTTTAAACCCATGTACTCTAAATTCCAATGATACTGGTATCCTTTATGATTCCCTGCATAAGACATTTAATCTACAAACTCATTTTCCCTGATTCTCCCCCATAACTGGAATTCTTTCTCTTCTCATTTGTTTCAAGTCCAACTAAAATCATACCTTCTATGAAGTCTTTTTTTGATTCTCCTTAATGTTGATCATCTCCAGATTATTCTGTATATATCTAGTTTGTATGTGATTATTTGCGTATTGTCTCTCCCATTAGTCAGTGAATCTTCCTGGAAAGTAAAAACAGCATTTTTTTCTTTCTTTTTATCCCCAGAGCTTAGCACAATAGTTGACATATAATAAGAATGATTCTTGTTGACTGACTGACTGAATAATGCTCTAGGATAGTAATCCAATTATTATAGGTAGTAATACTTTGACAATAGTATTTTTCTTTTAATAAATGGCATATTAAATTGGTCTTCTAATTGTTCTTCCCTACTTATAGTCTCTTCCCTTTTCAAACCATTCCCCATACAAATTCTGTAATATTTAATGGCTCCCTATTGCCACAAGCTCTTTAGCCAGGTCCACTGCAATAGGGCTCCCACTTATGTTTCCAGATTTATTAGATTTCATTGTTATTCAGTTGTTTTTAATCATATCTAATACTTTGTGACCCCATTTGGAATTTTCTTGGCAAAGATACTGAAGTGGTTTTCCATTTCCTTTTCCTGTCCATTTTACAGTTGAACTGAGACAAACAGGTTAAGTAACTTGACCAGTCACCCAGCTAGTAAGTGTCTAAGGCTAGATTTGTCGACCAGAATAATAGAGATGATATTATCCCTTTTTTTTGGAAGCAATACAATTCTATGTACTATGAACACTGATATTGCTATGGCATCTTGTAAAAAATAAAATTCCTTTAAATAATGAAAGCATTACAAAGCATATTTTGATACATTTGGATTTGTCTTTGCTCAATATGATGCATATTTATTATACATTCACACATGTTTTTGTCTCATTCTAATGTAATTTCACTCTGAGGAGGAATTGTTTAATTTTTTGAATTTACATCCTGAGCTCCTCTTACTACAGTATAAGGTAGATATATCAAACATTAAATAAATATTTATTTATTGATCCTGTGACATCCATGCTATTTTCACCGATTGTCCACTAGTTGAATACATTTTTTAAAAAATTGACTATATCATCATCTGGTTAGATGATTTGTATTTAAAAACAAACTATCAACATACTTTCCCTATGTTTTAATGGGCTAATTTTTTAAAGCAGACTAATAGTTTATAAATCAGTAGGATTCTGAATCCAATATAATGGTGCTGCAAATTTTAGTGAATTATATGTAATCTGTTCATACACAACTTATTAAAAAATTAATGACATTTCTCTTCCTTTCCATTCTTTCAACATAAAACAAAGAAATTGATGCTTATCCTTAATTCTTGAATGGGAATATAAGATTTTTCAGACCCATTGAAGTTAAATTTTTTTTAATTCTATGTATTTGGAGAGATATTTAGTCAATTATATTAAAAGTGATCTACATTTATTAGAAAAAAATCATGGAATAAAAATTATGTGAAGTAGTTTGAATTAAAACAAGTAATAGCAAATATGGAGCATTATTTCTTTCTATATTATGTGCAGAACTTTCACTGCAGTGCTCACACAAAACAATAAGGAAAAAATGAAGAAAAGGGTTCTACATATGAGAGGAAATATGTTACAAACACAATTTCAGCCAAACAATAAGTTTATTGATGTGTGTTTGTGGTAATACTTCCAACATATTTGCTCAGTCATTTATTTTGGGCATAATGCCTATGATTCTATCGGTCAACTTCTTTTAGCAATGAAATATGCCACCCATTCTACAAATTAGAGTCTTAGGCTTACAAAATTGTCTGGGACAATAAGGAATTAATTGACTTGTACAGATTCATGCAGGCAGTATGAAAGGCAAGACATGAACCTGAATCTTCCTATCTCTGAAGTTAATTCAGTTATAATTTGTTGCCGCTAAAATTAAGAAATATTTTTTGTGTAATAAAAAAAAATGTGTGCTATTAGCAAGTGATCTGAATACCATCTTATCTTCCTGTGTTACCTCAGAATTATTTTTAAGCAAGATATCTATCCAAAATTGAAATGGGCTTTTCTTTTGTTTCTTCTGATTTTCAATAGTATTTTTCCCAAATACATGTGAAAATGTTTTTAAGATTAATTTTTGTAAGACTTTGTGTATCAAATTTTTCTCCTTCCCACTTTCACCTCCTCCTCAAAACAACAAGCAATCCAATATAGGTTAGATATGTGAAATTCTTTTAAACATGTTTTCATATTTGTTATATTGTGCAAGAAAAATCAGACCAAAAAGGAAAAAACTATGAGAAAAACAAAGAAAAGGTGAAAACACTAAGTTTTGATTCATATTCAGTCTCTATAATTTTTTTATCTGGGTGTGGATGACATTTTCCATCCCCGACCATTGGAATAAGCATCAAATGTTTCTCCACATAGTTGAAATACAATGCTTCCCACAAAAATAGAAAACAGCATAATTCCATCATATCTATCAATCAATAAGATTTGTTTTAAGATATATTTTATTGACTTGTTTTATTTCACCTGTAGTTCTCCAATGTGCCTCTTTCCCTAGCCTCCACAAAAGAGCCATCCCTTGTAATAAATAATTAAATAAGAGAGTTGAGGTTGAAAAACATTTCGGCAAAGATTTTAAAATTTGTTTTAATTTTAATTAATTTAATTTTAAATAAAATATTGACAAAAATATTATAGCAATTTATATTCCTGTAAGGAAGGTTCAGGGAAATGGTGAAATTATAATATTAAAATAAAAGCATCCAAAACCAATAGGTATTAAAACAAAAAAAAAAATTAACAAATTCAGCATTCATTTATGTTTAAAGGGGAAAAAAAGTGTAAAGAAGGAAATTTTTTAAAAATATCTAAAAACTAAATGATATCTTTGTGCTTTGGAGACTGACTATATTCCCAAATGTTATTTTATATAGTTCTAGAAATTCTAGCAATAGTAATAAGAAAAGAAAAGCATAAAGATAGGCAAAGAGACACAAGAATTCCAGATTGCTGATGATATGTTGGTTTACTTGTTGTTTTACAGCATTTTCAGTCATGTCCAATTCATGACCCTATTTGGAGTTTTCTCAGCAAAGATTCTGAAGTGATTTGTCATTTCCCTCTCCAACTAATTTTATAGATGAGGAAACTGAGGTAAACAGAATTAAGTAACTTGCTCAGGGTCATCGAGTTAGTGTTGAAAGTCAAATTTGAGTTCAGGAAAATCAATCTTTCTTGCTCTATATCTGTGACTTTCATTAGTTGCTCAATGTAACTGCCTGATAACTTGCTTAGAAAATCCAAAAAAATTAGCAAAGAAACTAATCAAGATAATGAATAACTTAGTAAAGTAATAAGGAACAAGATAAATCCCCCCCAAATAAAGACTTTCTATTTAACAATAAGAAAATTGGAGGAGGGGGGAATAATAAGAAAAATTATTTAAAACAACTGCAAAATGCATAAATTATCTTGGAGTCAAACTACCAGTGCATATTGAAGACTTGTATAAATAAATTATAAAAATATCCCTTAATTTAAAAAATTATTAAACATTTGGAATATTAATACTCATGGCTAGACCATGCCAGTATAATAAAATGTCAATGCTGCCAAAATAATTTTATTATTTTAGTGATATATGAACCAGAATATCATAGAGATAATTCATAAAACTAAGAAAAACAAAAAATTAATTTCTAAATTTGGAAAATCAAGGATCATAATGGGAAAAAAATGTAAGAATGGAGAATGACACTTATTATTGAATCATAGGAAAGGGCCCAAGAGGCCTTTAAACCCAAAAATTTCTTTTTTTTTTTTTTTTTTTTTTTTTTGGTTTAAAAAAAAAAAAAAAAAAAAAAAAAAAAAAAAAAAAAACAGAGGCAGAGAGAGGTTAAATGATGTGTCCAGAATTACATAGTGATTAAATTTCTGAAGCAGAAGTTGAACTAGGGCCTTTTGAAATCATAAATCTAATATTCTTCATTATATTGCCTATATGCTCTTTTAGACACAGATTTTACTATAAAATAAGTAGTTATTCTTTGCAGTGGTTAAAATGTAAAAAAAAATAAGACTAGTGAAACAATTTCTGCCCTCAAACTACTTAATTTCTATTTAGGGAAATACATAAATATTTAAATGTACATATAAAAGAGATACAACAATGTAGAGCAAGATAAGTACTAGAAACTTGAGATCAGCAAAGGCTTCCTGGAGAAAGTAGCATCAGGAGTATACTTTGAAAGAGACTGGAGATTCTAACAAGTGAGCATGAGGAGGGAGTAAATTTCAGATACAGGACACAGTCACTGCACTTTCAAAGAAATGGAAGGTATAGTGTAATATATGAGGAACAGTAAGAAAGCCAGTTTGGTTAGTCCTTTAGTTTGTAAATTGTAAGGTATAATAAGCCTGGAAATGGAAGATGGAACTAAGCTGTGAAGGCTTTAATGATAGCACAGGAAAAAATATATATCTTTATATCTGATCCTAAAATAATAGGGAGCCATGGAATTTATTGAGTAGAGTAATATCATCAGATCTGTTTTAGGAAAATCCCTTTGGCCATTGTATGGTGAATGGATGAACTAAGGTGAGACTTGAGGCAAGGAGAGCAATTAGAAGGCTGTTATAATTGCCCAATCTAGAGGTTAAAGGAGTAGTCATCATGTGAATGAAGAGAATGAGATAGTTATGAGATGTTGAAAAGGTAGAAATGATGAGACTTAGCAAATTGGACATGTAAAGTAAAGGAAAATGAAGAGTCTAGAGAGTGCTAAGGTTGTGAACATGGGTAAATTGAAAAATAGTTGTGATCTTAACAGATAACAAATGTAAAAAAAAAATGAACTGTTTTATACATGTTGAGTGTTAGATGCCTCTATTTCAAAATGTCTAGGGACTAAGGCTGTTTAGCCTTGGACATTATCACATAAAGATAACAAACCATTTGATCTAAGAATAGTCTAATCTAAGAAAGTCACTAAGATAGAAGGTGGGAAGAAGAGTGTTTCAATCAGAGACTTGAGATACATCCACAATGAAACACTGTGGATATAGGTGATGATTCTGCAAGTTAAGACTGAGGAGCAATGGTTCAACTAATAGAAAAGAATCAAGAAATAAGTGTTACAAAAACCCCGGGAGAGTATATCCATCAAGAGAGAGTGTTCAACAAATTCAAATGTTGCAGAGAGCTATAACTATTAGCATGAAACTTAAGAAAAAACCACCTTTGGCAATCAAGAAATCACTTGTTACTTTCAAGAGAAAATTTGTATTTGAGTGATGAGGTTAGAAGCCAAAATTTTTTATGGCTTTCAACAACAAGGTAGGCAGCAATTTCAATGTCAACTATACATATTGGTTATTAAAACTGGATAATCTGTTATTTGGTAGATAGAGCACAATAGTTCTATTGAGCAAAATTATTCCAAGATTGGAGATTCATGAATGTGAAGGATTTGTTCATGGCCAGCAAGAAAATATCCTCCACTATTTCAGATTGTAATCCATTAGCTGAGTACAAATGAGATGCCTCTGGCATTTTGAGAGTAGATGATTTGCGCATGTAGCTAGTAAGTATCAGAGATAAAAGTTGAACCCATTGTTTGTGACTCCAAGCTCAGGATTCTCTTCATTACAACTTGTTGCAAAAAAAAATTTGATTTTGTTGGATTTGAAAGAACTTAAAAGGGAAAATCAAGGAACATCCAATGAAGTATATTTATCTTGTTGGAAGTTTGGAAGAGAAGTGAGTTTGAAAGAAAAAAAATAACATTCAATTTTGGATATGCTGACTGAGATATCCAATAGATTCTTGGAAATATGGGACTGAAGCTTGGGACAGAGGCTGAGGCTGAATGTATAGATTTGTTATTCATCTGCACAGAGATAATAATTAAACCTATGGTACTGAAAAGGTCACAGAAAAGAGAAATTATAGAGAAAAAGGGAAATGGGTACAGGACAAAGTCTTAGGGGATTCACCCCTAATTGGACTCTAATATAAATGATGAACCAGCCAAGTAAGATAGGTAGGAGGAAAATTAATGGGAAATATTGTCATGAAAACTGAGAGAAAAGAAAATATCCAGGAGGAGGGATACTCAGCAGTATCATGTATAGTAAAGAGGTCAAGAAGGATGATGACAGAGAACAAACTGTGTTTGGCAGCTAAGAGATTATTGGCAACTGGAGAAAGTAGTTTCGATTGAGTGATGAAATTAGAAAGCAGATTACAAAGGATGAGTGAGAGAATAATTTGGAGAGGCAATGAGGGGAGATAGATTTTTCTCAAGAGTTCAGCTTTTTAAAAAAAAGGAGAAATAGAGGAAGATATCTTGAGAGATTGGTAAGGTCTAGTGAAGATTTTATTAAGGATAGAGGAAATTTAAAATTTTTAAAGGTAGTAGAGAAGGAACCAGATAGAGAGAAATGGAAGATTAGGGAGGAGGGGATGATTTTTTTAGGGGGAGGGGTCAGTAGTATTTTGTTTCTCCAATTACAAGATAGCTTTCAACATTCATTTTTGTAAGATTTTTGGTTCCTAATTTTTCTCTCTTCCTGCCTTAACTTCTGCCTTACTTCCCCCTTCCCAAAAACAATCTGATATAGGTTATTCATGTACAACAATTTTAAACATTTCCATATTAGTCATATTGTGAAAGAAAAAACAGAACAGAAAGGTAAAACCACAAAAAAGAAAAAGCAAAAAAAAAAAAAATTAAGAGGTGAAAATAGTTTGTTTTAATCCACATTTAGTCTCCAAAATTCTCTCTGAATGCAGATGCTATTTTCTATCTCAAGTCTATTGGAATTGATGAGAGATAGAGAAGGGGGTACCCTGTTGATTGGCGCAAAGATAGTGAGATAATCCCATGAGGCACAGTGTCCCCTGTAAATGAATTTACAGGCCCGAAAACCTAGATTGATAAATAAAAGATTTATTGTAGAAATTTGGAAGTAAAGTTCAGTTAGAAAGACACCAAAACCAAAGGTGGCCGCTGGGCTGGCAGGAACCCTTACATGGCCTGAAGGATACCACGGTTGGAGGAAAGGCTCCTGCAAAGAGAAAGCTCCAGCTTGACTCTTTTATACCTAAAAGGAGCTTGTAGGCAGTGCCAAGTTCTGGTGGGCTTTTCAGATAAGGAAGAAACTATTTGTGGGGGCTGAGAAAACCAAAGCCAGCTCAGATCTGGTGGGGGCTGGGCCTGGATATTCAGAAGGGTGCTTTTTGACCAGGATTTGTGAATCAAAAGTCAGCCATGGGGGTTGGGAAAATCAGAAAGGAATCTTAAAGGCACCTCAACCCCTATCAGAATTATCTTGGATCAGTGTGTTACTGAGAAGAACTAAGTATCGTAGTTGATCATCACAATCTTCTGTTACAATGTTCTCCTGCTTCTGCTCATTTCATTTAGCATCAGTTCATTTTTGTCTTTCCAGGCATTTCTGAAATCAACCTGCTCATCATTTCTTCTAAAACAATGATATTTCATTACATTGATATACTGTAAAGAGAGGTTGTATACTAAAGGAAGGAGATGGGATTGAGGGACATTCTGTACTTAGTTTTAGTGGCACTTTCTGATTTCTATCTGTCATATGAAATTTTTCATCAATGTAATGGAAGCAGTGCCTAAAGCATGATCACCCATTTTGTAATTTTTAGACCAAGTTTGGCAGAGAAAAAAGTATATAAAAATAAAGTATAAGCAAATAAGATATGTAATGTATGATATATAAATATATAAGCATATACAATATATATATATATATATTTGTGAAAGTAAAAAATAACAATAATAATGATTCAAATAAAATAACTATAGTTACTTTTGCCTAAGAAATCACTTAACAAGCTATTTTTAAGTACCTTCTTTGTACTAGGCACTGGGTGCAAAACAAATAAAGAACCAATCCCCAACAAGTCGACAAGAATTGATTAAGTACCTACTATGTATTTGCAAGATAATATGCTAAGTCCTGGGAACTAAGAAAAAGAAAGAAAATAGTTCCTGCTCTCAAGAAACTTGACAATATAATGGGGGAAACAACATGTAGACAACTGTGTACAAACAAGCTATATTCAAAATAAATTTTAGATAATTTCAGAATCATGTACTAAGATTAAGAAAGACTGAGAAAGACTTATTAGAGAAGTAAAATTTTTGCTAAGATTGGAAGGAAGCCAAGACAGAAAATAGAGATAAGGAATGAGAGAGTTTCAAGCATAGGGGACAGCTCTTGAAAATGCTCAGAGTTAGGAGATGGAGTGTCTTGTTTTTATATTCTATTGGAGAAAAAGCATACATATATATGTAAACATTTATAAAATTGAATTCATGAAGTGAAGAAAGTAGCTGGAAAGGAAAATGCCACATAGACACTAAGGATTTTCAAAGGATTTTGATAATTCATGATCATTATAAATCATGGTGAGGTGGAGGATGACCTCAGATTTATAGTTCTCTTGTCATGCTTTTCATCTTGTCAATGATTTATAAACTTTAAAATAGTAGTTGAGAGAAATGGATTTCTTTTGGCTGACTGAAAGAATCAGAAACTCTGGAACCTCAATTTGAATTATCATGAAATAGCCACAAGAATACATTTTTTAAAAGAAGTTAGGAATTAGAATAGTGCTGAGTATAAATTATATAACCCAGTTTAAAAATTATTGATCTAAGCTCTGTGTGTGTGTGTGTGTGTGTGTGTGTGTGTGTGTGTATGAGACACAGATAGAAAGAGGAATGAAAAAGCCAGAGACAGAAATGGAGAGAGAAAGAAACAGAGATTCAATTGTCTGAATTTCAAATTATTTGGACAAGAAGTTATACCACAAAAATTCTGGGAGTAGTGTTGATTAAAGTTTGACCACAAGTATCATTTATTTTTGTAGCTTTCAAGAAAATGTATTCATGACCTTTCAGGTTGCTACAGCAAAAGTATAGAAATATAAGTTTGGGTTTACAAAGGGAAAAAAAAAAAACCCAGCCTGACATCTTCAGATTCTGTGACACCATTTAATCTTTGTCCACCTAAAGGGTATTATAGTTTGCTTAAGTATGTCTAAAGAGCAAATTCCTCTATGCTTTGTTAACAACCCCCCCCCTTCTCTTAATCAGAATTCAATTGCTGGTGGTAATGAGGAATGACATTTATTGATCTTTTCTAATTACCTAGTCCATCTACTGACAAAGGAAATCCTTCTTTCCTTCCTGTATGCTCTTTCCTTTTTCCTGTATCTCTATTTATTTGCATAAAATTGTTCCAACTCCAATAATTTTTACAAATTTCAGAAGCTTGCAACTTGCTTTAGCTTTTTTTTAAGTTTCTAACTCAACATGAATCCTTTCATATGATTACTAATTTTATGGCACCAGTACAATGACATTAATTTCATGGCTACTTGCTCCCATTTCTTTTTTGTTCATTCTCAAGAAACATAAAAGGTGACTGGTGTAGACTCCGGTTGCTGTCAAAGAGCCAGGAGGTTAGATATTCAGCGCAAATTATTTTTTAAAAACTAATTTTCTTTTCTATTCATTGTTGTGGTATATTTCTGTATTATAACTATAATGGATAAATCCTGACCACTTCATTAGACTCTGGAAGATTCTTTTATTCAGGATAGCTACCCATTTTAAGCAATTTTTCATTATTTGCGATTGTTGCTGCTGCTTTTCTTAATGCTTTCTTCATTCTTCCTTAGGAGTTTAGGGGTGTTTTCTTTCTCTGTTATCAATTAAGCAACAAGCATTTATTAGATATCTTTTATATGCTTAATGCCCAGTGTACACAGTAGCTATTGCATATAATACTTAACATATATATAATAAATAATTCAGTGCCAGGCACTGTACTCTGATATATTATACTTCAATATCAATCACACAAAAAAATGAAACAGTCCTTGGCCTCAAGGAGCTTCTATTCTATCAGAGGAGACAAATAGATACATAATATAAAAACACAATGCTTATTTTTA
Organism: Sminthopsis crassicaudata; assembly: GCF_048593235.1. Classification (NCBI taxonomy): domain Eukaryota; kingdom Metazoa; phylum Chordata; class Mammalia; order Dasyuromorphia; family Dasyuridae; genus Sminthopsis; species Sminthopsis crassicaudata. The sequence continues at coordinate 490,561,706 of NC_133617.1, read as the reverse complement.
TGTGAGTGCATAAGCATATTTATCTCTATGTGTAAATGTATGAATATATATATTAGCATATATCCACTTATTACATGTGACATGTAACTGTATCTGCATCTATTATACATGTATATATAGGTATGTGTATATACATAATATATGTATGTGTGTTGTATACACACATAAATGTATATTTATATACAGTGGAAAATGATGAATAAAGAGTTAGGGAGAATGGAAATACTTGGATTTTAAGTTCCATCTAACTTAGAGGTTGTGCAACTCTGAGCACATCATTTAACTTTTTCATTCTTTCCATGTCAATCAGATGCTTTGGAATGAGAGTGAGAACTATTCATTTAAAAATCATATCTGTGGGGCAGCTAGGTGGCACAGTGATAGAGCAGCAGCCCTGAAGTCAGGAGGACCTTAGTTCAAATGTGCCCTCAGACACTTAACACTTCCTAGCTGTGTGACTCTGGGCAAGTCACTTAACTCTAATTGCCTGAGGGGGGGGATCCATTTGATTGCTTTTAAGCAGTACTGCTTGTCCAACTTTTTGAGTTTCTTTTGTTTTTGTTTTTGTTTTTGTTTTTTTTTAGTAAGAAGGCAAATAGATCATGTCATAGTTTGTTGTTGCAGCCAGGGAACTGGGGGCTCAAATACTGCCTATAACACAATATTAGCAATATGACTATGACTCTTAGGGTCCCCAAAGAAGTGTCTAAGCTGTTAGGTTCCAGAGGAGTTCTAGATTCGTTCTGGTGCATTAGTATTCTTATATAACTGAAGTTCTTAAACACACACACACACACACACACACACACACACACACACACACACACACACACACACACACAAACACACACACCAATGAATTCATGGTTCTAAACAACAAAATACCTGAAATGTCACCTCCCCTCTTACCCCACCAAATTGTCAAAAATAGGATCTACCATGTTGGTTGAACCCCTATAGAGATTTATGGAAGGACATGAATAAAAGTAGAACAAAATATGAGACATGAATGGGCATCATTCTGTATCCGGCAGATGTAGTTGGATGAGTGAGGTCAGAAATCCTTCTCTATAGAGATGTGTGGGTCTCTTAGGGTGTGAAAGCAAAGATTTACTACCAACTTTTGATTTTTAACTCTACAAGATCAGATTGAACAACTCTCAGGGAGACATACTTCTTTTTTCATAAAAGTCCTAGCAATTTCGTTGATAGATGCAAAAAGAAATCCTATACAAAATGCCTCTCTTGGGATTTTCCCTAGTTCTTCTAGACCTGGTACAGAGAGAATGAACTGTTCAGAACAAAAGTGCTGCATAAATATGAGATAAAGATAGTGCCATTAATTATCCTGTTTTTGCAGCTGTAAATTGGAAGTGTTTGGGGGTACAGTTCAGTTAAGGTTCAGTGAGGAGAGGAAAATGGCCTAAGCCAGGCAGTAAATCAAATTCAAAATTGTTAGAATACCATGGGGCATTACACATTTATGGCAACGAGCTGTACTATGATTTTCCTGTTGTTTAATTACTCTTTTAGCCATATAATATGCTCAAGTCTAAGCTTTTAATACCTAAAAATAGACAAGAAAATATATTCTTCCCATAAATTCTGTGGGATATTGTGTAAATGTGAAAAACAAGTCAAAATATGTCAGGGTTAATGTGTGAAATAAGAGAGTACATAATCTTTTATGTGAGTTATTGGGCCAGTTCCCTAACAGTTAGCAGCCTCGTTAGTTTACCATGTAGTTTGTCTCTCCTACTTGTATCATTTTAAACAAAGTATGTGCTTTTATATGTGATATGGTAGCCTCAGTCCTGGTTCTGGAGAAAGAAGACCTGAATTCAGATCTTGCCTCTGAAGCCATTGCTCCTTAGGATGTGAAGTCCTTGAAGGCAGGGACCATGCTTTTGCCTTTATGTCTCCAGTATTTAGCACACTGCTTGGGGTATTATTAGTTCTTCACAATAGTTTATTTGACTGTTGATTGAAATATTATCTGCATAGCCATGGACAAATTGTTTAGTTTCTACAGACCTCAGTTTCACCATCTATTAAAAAGAAAAAGGTTGGACTGGGTTGGCTTCTGAAGTTCCTTCTAGTCTTTGTTCTAGAATTGTGATTCTCTGAATCTAAATAAAGCAACAATGGGGAAGTAAGAAAATAGGGAAAGAGTTATAGATTTAAATGGAATGACTTAGGTACAAATTACTGAGTTACTGCTATAGTAGTTATCTGTAGTGGTGGAGGCAGTGGGGATGGTACCAATAGGTGGTGCGGTGAAGCACTTTTTTGATAAAGCACCCCAGCCTGGAATCAGGAAATCCTAAATTCAGTTCCAGACTCAGATACTTATTAGCAGTGTGATCCTAAGCAAAAGACTTAGCCCAAATTGCCTCAATTTCCTCAATTGCCTCAGATTCCTCAGAATCAATTAAATGGAAAAAATAATTGCATCTGCTTCCCAGAGTTAATGAAAGCATCAAATGAGATAATAAATGTAAAGTACATAGCACAATGTATGGCACATAGTACTATGTAAATGTTGACTATTATTATTAGTGACAACAACAAGCATTTATATAATAATTCAAGGTTTATAAAGTACTTTACATATTAAGTCACTTATTCCTCACAACAACCCTGTGAGGTTCCTCACAACAATTGCAGTCACAAAAGTAGTGCCAAAGGCTATATTTGAACTCAATGTCTATAAAGTTCAAATCCTATTCTTTTTCTATTGTGCTACCTATTGGTTTCTCATTTTTCCTCTTGGGACCTCAATTTCTTTATCTGAAAAACTAGAATTAGATTGTAAATGACACTTAAGGTTCATTACAGCTCCAAAGCTATGATTCCATACACTCAGAATTCCTAAGTTTGCTTATATTTGGAGTCCTCTTTAATTATCATTAGGTTGTGCCTCGTTGAGACCAAGAATTATCTTTTACCTCTTTATATATTTCCAACAATTAGCACAGTTCCTGGCACAGAATAGGCATTTAATCAATATTTATTGATTTTTTCATCAGTATCTGCCCAAATTCTATAGATAATTATAAAAGTTTTGTGTTAGTACAGATTTTAAGCTTAAGTGTGTTGAGGCAATGTATCTTGCATGGTGTAATGGAAAAATAATTGACACAGAAGTTCTTACCTCTGATAATCTTTGATTTCTCCATGCTGATATCTGTTAGTAGTGATACTGAGGCTATTAATAGATACCCAGGAATAGAAGAGTTATTTATCAAGGGAACTGGACTTCAGAATGCTTTTTCCCCCACAGCATACCTTTGGCACCTTCCATGAAGGGTGTCTCCATTTCCCCATTTTCATTTTTTTTTTTTACATAAAAATAATCAGACCAATGATTTCATCAATATAGTTAGTAAAAGTCCTTTAAGAAACACCTTCTCTGAGCAAATTGGCACTTCTCTAAAATGTATGGTCTTGTTGACTTGCTTAGGGCCACACAGCCAATATGTATCAGAGGGATATAAACACAAGTCTTTCTGCCGTGAAAATTCTCTGTAAACTACAGCATGTTACCTCTCTCTCCTCTCTCTCTCTCTCCTCTCTCTCTCTCTCTCTCATCATATATTAGACTAATCTCTAAGTTTTAAAAATTAATTTTCTTCATAATTTTATTTTAAATTCAAATATTTTATAATTTTTTGAACTTGAGAAATATTCAAAAAGTGAGATTAATTTCATATTTGAAGTAAAAGAAAAATACATATAATATAAAATATACAAAAGATTTTATGTGAAACCATGGATCTATTATATATAGCTTAATTTTTTAACAAAAATGAATAAATGAAACATTTTCCTTTCAATTTTGTCCTGCTTGTATGAATTTCCCCATAAATTCTTTCTATTGATTGACAAGGAAGCTTTTACCTGCTCTATTTTCAACCTTGGTCAGTTAGTCAGTTGACAAGCATATATTAAACACCTACTATGTAGTATTGGACAACCCTCTTTAGGTGGACAAGTAGACCATTCATTCCCAGAGCTTCAAATTAAAGCTAGACAGTTCAGATACCGAATCAATTTGGCCCTTCTACAGTTTAGAATTACAAAGCTCAAAGGATCCACTAGCCTTAGTCTCTCCAGTAGAATGCATTAAAGGTATAGACCACTACACCCAGCCTCATATGTGCTTTTTTATGTCCTTTACAAGACACTTTTTATTTATTTTTTTCCCTTGAACAACAAAACATTATTGCCAGTTCCCCTCTTTTTTCAAATTCTTCCTCAAAGGGAAAAAAAAAAAAAAAAAAAAAAAAAAAAAAAATATATATATATATATATATATATATATATATATAATTCTAATACATAGATAAAATTAAGCAAAATAAATTCATCTATTGGCTGTGTCTGAAAATATGCTTCACTCTGCACCTTGGATATTTTGACACTCTGTCAGGAGGTATGTAGCATGCTTCATGATCAGTCTTTCAGAATCATGGGGTTTATTCCTTAATTCTTTAAGATATAGAGTAATTTCTACTTATTCATCATCTCAAGTCCCTGAATATTGTGAGGACAAACATAGAAAGTCAACATGTTCTTGGATGCACTTGGGAACTCTATAGATGTACGTTGGATAAATATATATAAAAGTGTGTCCTTAGGACATTTTATATACACAAAAATATATACATATATATATACACATATATTTATGAAATGTAATGAAAATATAATTTGCTACTCTTCTCTGAGCTAATGGGTTGATTTCAAACCAAGTGGAAACTTTGATTCCAAACTTATATATTTCCCTCATTGTCTCTTTTACTTTAGATAGTATACAATTTAGGCAAGTAGTTTAGGATATCAATTCTTAATTCTTTCTGCTTTTCTTTCATACCTTTAATTCCTTAATCTCATTTCTCCTTTCTGATTTCATGTACTCTAAGAGCAGGGGTTCTCAAACTATGACCAGTTGGCCAGATGAGGCCGGCTGAGGATGTTTATGAAGCCCGCCAGGTTATGCCAAATGGGCTGAGGGGCGGAGACAGAGTGTGAGTTTTTGTTTTTACTATAGTCCGGCCCTCCAACAGTCTGAGGGAGAGTGAACTGGCCCCCTATTTTAAAAGTTTGAGGACCACTGTCTAAGAGGATTCATTTCATGCAACTTAACATGAAAAGAATTATCATTTATTCAAGCTAAATTGAATATGGAAGATTCCCCAAACCTAACTAACTAACCTAACTCACCTTCCTCTTGCATAGGTTAACCCAGGGCAACATATCAGACATAAGATGATGGTAAAATAAAATTATGTTACTATAGCTGTTTAAAGTATGGGAGTGTCCTTTATTTCATATGTAGGTAGTTTAATTTATGCTAGACATTGTAGAAAACATCAGAAAAATTTAAACATCATGTAATTTAAATTAACCAGGGCAACATGATGTAAAGGTTAGAATGTTGACTAGAAGTCAATAAGGCTTAGTCATATGACCCTGAACATGTCATTTTTTTATTATTATAGCTTTTTATTTACAAGATATATACATGGGTAATTTTATAGCACAGACAATTGCCAAACCTTTTGTTCCAATTTTCCCCCTCCTTTTCCCCATCCCCTTCCCCCAGATGGCAGGTTGACCAATACATGTTACATATGTTAAAGTAAAAATTAAATACAATGTATGTATACATGTCCAAATAGTTATTTTGCTGTACAAAAAGAATCAGACTTTGAAATAGTATACAATTATCCTGTGAAGGAAATCAAAAATGCAGACGGACAAAGATAGGGGTATTGGGAATTTGTAGTGGTTCATAGTCATCTCCCAGAGTTCTTTTGCTGGGTGTAGTTGGTCCAGTTCATTACTGCTCCATTGGAACTGATTTGGTTCATCTCATTGTTGAAGATGGCCACGTCCATCAGAATTGATCATTATATAGTGTTGTTGTTGGAATATATAATGATCTCCTGGTCTTGCTCATTTCACTCAGCATCAGTTCATGTTAGTCTCTCCAGGCCTTTCTGAAATCATCCTGTTGGTCATTTCTTACAGAACAATAATATTCCATAATATTCATATACCACAATTTATTCAGCCATTCTCCAATTTATGGGCATCCACTCAGTTTCCAGTTTCTGTACACTACAAAGAGGGCTGCCACAAACATTCTTGCACATACAGGTCCCTTTCCCTTCTTTAAGATCTGAGCATGTCATTTAAACCAAAATGTATCTCATGTAGTTCCCAGGATTTTATCTACTATTGCTTATAGAGAGAGAAAAATCCTCAAACTGATGTCCCTTAGATTAAATCCAGAAGTGCTTTTTTCTAGTTACTTTCTTTAAACCAATTCTAACTGGGAAAAGTATATTTAAAATATTGTACTATTCTTAGTTTAAGGGGATTATGTTGTATTGTAAACCAATGGCTGAAATATACTTATTTTGTATCATATTTTCATTATGTCTTAAGCTGGCTTTTTTTCTTCTAATGGATGAAGGGAGGCACTTTTACAAATCTGAAGTAGGGGAATTTAGAGATTACATCTCAGAAGGCACTGGATCATGGAGTAATGAAATCAATTTTCATAATAGTCCCTTGATTTATTTTCTAATTTTATTGACATTAATATATCTATTATTTTCTATTAATTTCTATTACTATCTATTAAATTCACTCTGAATTATCTTTAAAAGTTCCAGATAAACTATTTATTTTCTGAGACAATATTCCTTCTTCCTTAGCCTGTCAGTAGTCTTGTCAGGATCATCCCAGCAATATCTTTTGAGCAAACTTGAAGAGACCCTCAAAGTCATAGAATACAAACTTTTTTTATTTTACAGATGAGGAAACTGAGGTACACAAAGGTTAAGTGATTTGCTTAGGTTCATAATCTACTAAGTGCCTGAGTTGGGATTTGAACCGAGGTTTTTAAACTCCTGTTTTCTATCCACTTATTCATTTACCTTTATTACTTTTAAGAAAAGGAGAAAGGTTGCTTGTTTTTAATTCTAAGAGATGTTAATGGGGAAAACTGGAAAAGAATAAAATGCTAAATACTCCCTTCTAACTTTTATACTCTATCCACTTACAAGTTATTTTCTATTCTGCCAAGAATATTAGAGTTTTATCTGTTTTTAATTCTAAAAGAGCTTAATGGCAAAGCTGGGCAAAGCAAAATACTAAATGCTTTCTCTTTTAGGAGTTTTCTCCATTCCAAATTTGTGTATTTGGTTTCTATTATTATCATAAAGTTATTAGTTTTGGAATTCATGGATAACCTTACACTATTTCCTAATCTTCTTTTTCAAACGTTTTTAGGGGAAAAAAAGGGTTATTTAGACATGTTTTCTTTAATAATAAAAGATGAAAGCAGAAGGATCATGGATAAGCTTGAGAGCTTTGAAAGTTACATATTAAATCTACTATATATATATATATTTTAAAGCAAGCCGTACATAATAGATATTTCGTTCATATATGATCTTCTCTGTTCTACTATTTGTATTAAAACACTTGTTTTATTTGGTGTTTGTTAAATTAAAAAAAATCAAACATATCCCTTTAGAAATGGAAATTATACCAAGGGATATTCCCCCCCCCCCCCGAAAAGCTTAAAAATAGAAAAGATATCAGTTCTCCTCAGGACATTACATTCCCTTCTCCCCTGGTTCCCTCTTTTATAGGTTAACCAAAGGCAGCACACCAGACAGAGAATAAGAGGGGAAAATAAAGTTCTGTTTACTATGTAGGAGAGAAAGTATTGCTAATCTATCCTGATGTAGGTAAAGCCCAGGCTCTGGTGTCAGAGAACCAGAGTTCAAATTCTGTCTCTATCACTTGTTATCTATGTAGACTTGAGCAACTCAACTAATGCTTCTTAGCCTTGTTTTTGTTATTTGAAAAATGAAGGATTAGGCTAGCTGACCTCTGTGGTCCTTTATGGATCTATGAACTATGTATTTGGGAAGGATCTTAGGGAACTCTGAATTAGTAGAAGAGCTCTTAGTTTTTAGGGAATTCTCTGAGGCAGAGAGAAACCAAGTGATTTTACATTAAGTATAGAGAATATGATTCAAACCCAAGTTTTTTCTGAATGCAAGACCAACACCTAATGTCCTCTACCTTCTTGCCTCTATATTACTATATCTCTGTGCATTAACCTTTATAATTATGGTCATTACAATTATATACAGTCAATATATCAAGTACATGAAAATCATAAGTGGAATGATAAAGATATTTTTAGTATTCAAGGAAACAATGTGAGATAGAGATTTTTTTTTTAAATGCTTAGGATTTTTCAGTACCTAGAAGTATGTTTCCTTATTCTCATGTACAAACTATACTTCATTGCCTTAAGATATCTTAGAGGAGTAAATTTCTTTTCTTTCTTAAACCCCAAGTTCCTTTCTTTCTTCTGTAATCAAATCTAATTCTTCTCTAATCAAACACCGAGAACTACACCTTTTTGTCTCTCTCTGTGTCTCTGCCTCTTTGTGCCTCTGTGTCTCTATTTTTATTTCTCTGTCTGTTTCTGTCTCTCTGTCTCTGTCTCTGTTTCTCTCTCACTCATTCACACACACACATACACACAGAGAGAAAAAGAAACAGAGAGAGAGAGAGAGAGAGAGAGAGAGAGAGAGAGAGAGAGAGAGAGAGAGAGAGAGAGAGTCAATTTCATTATTTATCTAAGTTACCTTCCCTATACCTTGATTTCTTCATCTATAAAATAAGGACATTAGACCTAATTAATTCTAAAGTCCCTTCTATCTCTAAATCTATGACCCTATGATCTCTAAGGAAAAAGTACTTGTAACAAGGTCAGCATAATTGAGGTTTTGCCCTAAGGTATCATTATCTAAGATAAGTTAAAAATACTCCTTTTTAAGGTGTTCTTTTTAGACTGAAAGAGCCACCTAGGACAGATGGAGATTTGGCTCCTTGCCACATGGTGTGTTGCTAAAGATCTTACTCTTCTCCTTCACCATGCTTTCCCCTCCTGCTTTCCCCTACCTACTGAACTACCACACCCTCTCTTCCCACAGGTTGAAGGGAGGAGGAAGGGAAAAGAAATTTTTTGTTAGCCATGTCAAGAGGAATGGGGCTAAACTCTGAAAGAAAGGCCTTTCCCTCTTTCAGTGCAATTATGCCTTTTGAGAAAAGGCCATCTCTGTTTTATGATCTTATACCACTATGTACTCCCAACTGAATTTACCCCAAATGTCAGAATTACTTTTAAGAGCTCTGTAGAACACCATGAGCTCAGTGTAAAATAAATTATTAAGTATTCAGAATTTGTCTTACATTCCTCAGATGTATCTATAAACACATCTGAAATTTTTTCATTTCTTAAAAAGCTGCATTAAATATATCCTTGGAAATAAGCCTTATTCATGGACTATGGTTCTATTTTTCCATTGATAACTATTATTAGTGGGATTACTTCATGGTTATAGTTCTCCATCAGAAATAATCTCCTTTCTACTGGTTTCCTTTTATATTTTAGGTTTATATACTATGGTGAATGGGTATAAAAAAATAAAACATCTCATTGTAAATAGAGTAAATCTTTCCAAAAATGTAGACCTATGCTTTGGAATCCAGAATCTGATACCAAACTCATTAATCTGCCAAGAAGGATCAACTAGGTCTTTCCTATTATTTATTCCTTTCTGCCTATAGATAAACAAATAATATAAAGGTCTCATGGAGAGTATAAATCCATTTGAACCTAGTTACCCATTCAACAAATGCAGGTTTAGGCAATTGACGACTACAAAAAGATAATCTATTGTCAACCTGTATAGGAATGCCTTAAAGAAAACTTTAATATAATTTGCTACTAACTAATTCAGACCCTTGTGCACAGATGAAAGATTTGTCATTCAGAGTCTGTTTTGTTAAGATTGGATACACTTAATGAAGCATTTTCTTTTAATTTTTTTTAAGGTCTATTAAACCACCTACAGTGGCTTCTCAAATCTAGGAGCCATTTTTCTGCCCGCTCACAAGCTAATATCATTCTCCATTTTGAGTGAGAATGGATAGAGAATTTAGCAGAATGTTAATCATAAACAGAAAGCCCCAATCGATGTTTTCAATCATTCCGCCATTTTGATTTTGCTTTTTTAATTGCTTGTGACTCTCTGCTTCCCCCATCTTTTTTTTTTTTTTTTGGTACAATGATTCTTGCCTTGTCTTTTCCCAGTCCGTTTCTGACCTGGAGAGATGTGCAGCATGTTATTGTAAGGACTTCCCGTGCAGGACATTTGAGCGCTAATGACTGGAAAACCAATGCTGCTGGTTTTAAGGGTGAGAATTTCTTTCATATTCACTGTCACAGGCAAAATATATTTTTAAATTTTTTCTAATTTTAAAAGGAGAGAAGGAAACAGAATCCATCAAAAGACACTTTTAATTTAGTGTTGTCACATAGAGCTCTTGATCTTTCAGTAAGCTTGAGACAAATTTCTTTTTAATTCCTTCTTTCACGTCAACTTTTAGAATAATTAGAAAAATATTAAGTAATGGCTCTCCTTTAAGAATTCCACCTGAGGTGGTGTTCTTTGCCATTATTTGAATGATTTTTTAGAAGATTATTTGAAGCATACTTATAAATCTGCTTTTGCTTATGAATATTGTCAGTCAGAATGCTCTGAATAAGTTGCCTTATCAATTAACCCTACAGATTCCCTATAATTCTCTTCAGGCTATGCTGACTGTTTTTTGAAAGATTTTGTTTTCACATGGCATCAAACTTCCCTTTAAAAAGAAAAAAAGGCCATTCACAAAAAGATACTTTAAATAGTAAGAAAAGAGTATGTATCAAGATTTTCACAAAATATCTTTGTAGTTTGAAACTTTTTAATCTTTGATTATTTCAGTTATAAATATAATTTTCAAAACTCTATGAAGCGATCTGGTAACCAATTTTATTTCCTTTACCTGATATGGACTCTAATCTGCTGGGCTAGCCATTAAACAGTTATTCATTTTATCAATCATTACTTTATTTGTGTTTGTCATGAGAAGTCAACTAAGAATATTCTATGTACTTTTTTTTCTAATGTAGTTGGCCAGTTGTTTAATATATTTGATTTTAAATATGCATATTTTCTTAAAATATATCTATAATCTTATTTATTAAATTTTTAAAGTGTATAAGAATTATTAGAAAACTCTTTGTGTGTCTAGGTGTTGCAATGTGTTCATATATATATGTACATACATATATATATATATATATATATTGTAAGGTATAGAAGAAATATAGCACTGGGTTAGGAATTAGGAGACTTGTATTTCTATGCTGGCTCTACTATTGACTAGTTATATGACCTTTGACAAGTAAATTCACCTCTCTGGCTCTCAGTTTCCTCAATGAAATAATCAGGATCCCTGATTTCTAAGATTATTTTAAATCCAAAATTCAGATTCTTTATCACATCTTTTTATACTCATATACATGCACTCTAATGTTTTCAGGACCCTATTTTGTGAATTATATCTTAATTTTATAAATGTACATACAGAAAATGAACATGAAAATATGGATTATGGATAGATTAAGATTACCCAGACTAACAAAAATAGAATCTTCTGAAATAGTCACATTATTTGAATTTTTACAGCCTGTTAACATTGGACTAGAACCAATGACCATATTTCACACAATTATAACTTAAAATAGTACAAATTTGAATACATATAACCACTGTATGGAATTCATTGTTCACAATAATCAAGATGAAACTATAAATCAAAACTTTAGACATAGACAAATGTGTCTAAATTAAAGAAATTTAAAAAAAACAAACATTGTTTTTTAATTGATTCTGCATTTGTAAAATACTCCAGTGTAGAGATTTAAAATACTTTCCTAAGAAAGACGCAACAGGATTTGTATTTGGTTATTAGACAATGCCACTCTGCATTTCACTAGACTGACTATGCTGTGCTGTAGACTACAATTAATGTTTTTTAAATGATATTTGTATGACTCCATATGCTACCAAGTCCTATGTAAATCTTTGATCTATATGAAAATTAGGATGAATAAAAAGTGTCCCTGAAAATAATCTTACCTGTGAAAGCAGACTTCATGGAGGAAGGAAACTAAACTAAACAAATCAACCTCTGTAGAATTTAGGACTTAGAACTTTAACCCAAATAAAAGCCCCAATTTTAGTTATTTTTTTGGCAGCTTTGACAGAGCAAATGTTTCCAATAAAAAATGAAGCTCTCTTTAAACCTCTGTTGGTTTTGGATAGGGGAAAAGCACAAAATTTAGATTAAACCACAACATCCAAACCTGAGCATAAAGAGGGTGGGGGACAGTAGGGTTGTGTACCATTTCTGGCAAGAACAAAATTGCATTTTACTATTGCACGTGGCAATATTTAGCATAATATTTCATTCTCCTCCTTGACTGCTGCCAAAAGTAACAATTAAAGTACACATTTCCATAGATGAATTATTCTGAACAGACTTGATTCTCAGTGGAATTGTATTGTAATTTTTTTGATGACAAGGACCATATTTCATCTAAACCACACTCATAATATGAGAAGTGGGGAAGAAATGAAGGGGCTCTCTTTATGTCCATTCCAAAACTCACAATTGTTTCCCCAATTCACCCCCACCTTTAAGTAAAAGAAACTAAGTCATGGAAAACCATCAGTCTTTATTCCAAGAGAATGGAAGAACAGGAGGGAAGGAAGGGACTAGAAGTGAAGTAGGGACTGACTTCTTTTGAAAGATGAACCAAGAAGAGTAAAAAAGCAACAACTTGAAAGGGCTCCTCAATTCAAGAAAGATTCAGCAGAAACTGGTACTTAGAAGGGAAGCAATAAACCTTCACAGGGGTAGTTGAACCAAAATATCACTGTATCCTTATTCTTTTATGAAATTTTTAACATATAAGAAACAGATTTTCTCACAAATGGATTCTTTTAGACACATTTTTCCATCTCTCTACTCCATCTTTCCCCCCTCACAGCTGGACATTTTCATCCCATACACTCATCTCTTCCCTTCTCTACCATCAGCTTCCCTGAACACCCTGCAGTAATATCATTGAATTCTTGAGATACAATCAAAACAACTTGAGACACTTTATGTCTTTCCATCATTTTGTAATGCTAAGGTCCTACTTGTTTAAAACTGCTGATCATGACTTTATAATCATTTCAGCAATGCTCATTAAGTTCTTGGCGTTGGATGAACAAATTATATAGTCTCTGAGTTATTATTTTCCCAACCAGCAGTTCATAATTGTTCCCCAAAATTGTAAAAAAAAATGTGATTTTTTTGTTTGTGGATAAGAAATTGGTAGATTTAGTATACTTTGTGCCACTAATAATAGAAAAAAATATTTTAAAAATTCAGTCTAGCTAAGTCTTATCTCTTACATTTCAAACAACTTCTCTTCATTTGTACTTCTGTGCCACAGAATCATAACAAAAATTTCATGCTAGAACAAAAAGATAGAGATAAATAGATAAGCAGGTATATATTTATGTTTGTATATAAGTAGATAGATACATGGATAGATATGTAGATAGATAGAGATTTATGGATGGATGAATGGATGAGTGGATAGGAAGCTGTTAGGTAGTTAGGTAGATACCTAGATATGGAAAGATAGATAGATAGACAGATAGACAGAAAGATATGGGGATATCAATATAAGTAGAAAAATTGATGTGGACATAGATATGGAAATACAATTATAGCATTTATGGAAATCTATATTTTGTATATACAGATCTATATATAAAATTTTCTATATATAGAATCCTATTCTCTCTACATGTGTGTGTATGTGTATGTTTATGTATGCAAGAAAGAGAGAGAGAAAGAGAGACAATTTTATTACTTTATAAGGTGATACAATGGATAGAGTGCTGGGCCTGGGATTCAAATCTAGCTCAGACACTAGCTGTAAGACAAAGAAATTCAGATGTGACTGAAAAGGCTAAAGGCTGAATGATTTTATACACATACACATATACACACACATACACACATTTATATATATACATACACACATATATACATATAGATATTTATACATAGATAATGTTTATCTACTTACCTTTTATTTATATATATATATGTATATCTATATGCATAGATATACATATACACACCTCTGACTCCAGGCACAAATTACCCAAAGCTTACCTGAATCAGGTTAGTCTGATTTACAAGAGGGCTTTCCCTTTTCTGGGTTTCTGTGTACAGGCTCTGTTAGGCATCTGTTAAACAATATAAATTGTTCAGCCAATGAGGTTGGCATTGAAAAAGAAAAATGCAGCTGTCTGCTGATTGTTTTGTGTAATGGAAGAAAATTTTTTAAATGGGCAACTCATCTAATTTGAAATTTGAGAATGATGCCCAATGTACAGAGAGATTAAATGACTTTACTGTGATCAGAAAGCTAATGTTATATCATATGCAAAACTTTAACCCATCTTAGTACCAAGTACAGTCATCTATTCTCTAAGCCTTGTTGCCTTCAAGCTAACAGAAAAAGTCAAAAAGACAAAGTTGATATTTCACTGACTTTAAAGCTTTGATTGAAGTAATTTTAATTAAATACATAGATGGATAAACCCAGGAACCATATGAACAAAATTATATTAAAAAAAAATCTTTTTATACAAATAAAATAGGATTTAAATAATTGGGAAAATATTCTTTGTTCATAGGTAGGCAGAGCCAATACTATAAAAGTGACAATTTAATCTAAATTAATTTATATTTTCAATGCCAACGAATAAATTACATGCAAAAAATTATTTTACTAAGTTGAAAAATAATGAAATTCATTTAGAAGAACAAAAGGTCAAGAATATCAAAGGAACTAGTGGAAGAAATTAAAGAAAGAAGGTTTAGAAATACAAGATTTTAAACTATATTATAAGACAATAGTTATCAAAACTATATGTTACTGGCTAAGAAATCTGGCTAAGGCAAATCTATGGAATAGATTAGATACAATTTGCAGCAGCAAATATCTCTAGTAACCTTATTAAGGACAGAATGCATTTAATAAGAAGACAAATTATAAAACACATAATCTTAAGCTCAAAAGAGAAACATAATGGGGGTTTTCATTTTTTCTAGTATTGGTTTTTGTTCAGATCTTTGATCACTTTCCTATAGGTAGTTCCCTCTGATGAAACTCCAACTACCAAAGTATTTTGTACGCTTCTCTGCAAGTAGCCTTAGAGAGTCGCTTAGGACATTAAAAGTAAAATGATTTGCCCAGATCACCCAAAAGTATTGATTCCCTTGATTCCCTATCGTTCTAAATCCAAGTCCATTCTTTATCCATTATGCCATGTTGGCTATTGAAAAATGGACCCATTTTCCAAATGTACAGCATATAAATAATCAACAAAATGTTTTCTCACCCAGAGTATAAGAATTTCTCATTTTTGCTAGCCCTTACTTGTTCATTTATTTCTTTACTTGTCTTTTATCAAGGTATATTTTACTAATAGTTTGTTCATTTTATATCTTGCTGATGAGAGGCAACATGTCTTACTAGTTGAAACACTGATATTTTTGAGTCAGAAAATCCTGAGTTAAAATCTATTTAATCATGGACAGGCTATGTGAACATCTTAGCTATTTTGAGTAGCAATTTCATTCATATACACCCCCCATTCACTGTCCAAGGATAGTCAGAGTATTCCTTGCTCCCCATTACCACTCCTAGACTCTTCTTCCACAGATAACTCTTAGTAGCCTCCCTATCCTTAAGGTTCATCTAATCCAAATCTAGTTCCTCATCCAGGTTCTGCTTACTTTCTTTTCGTGAACATGACAGTCCAATCATACTACAGTAATTACTGTTCATCACACAAGAAGCTCCATCTCCTAATCCATGCCTTTATGATGACTTTTTTCTTTGTACCCCAGTGCATTTCATAGTACCTGGTATGTAGTGAGTATTCATTAACTGACTGACAACCTCTTAATGCCCCAGACAGCTACTCAAGACTATAAATGTCAAAGAAGGTATAATCTATATCAGTAGAAATAATGCCCTGGCCACAAGCTCCCTCTACTAATGAAATCACAGTTACAGTTCCACCCAATTCCATATTAATATATGTGATATATGGATTATATTTAAAATTTAAAAAATTTTAAATATTATATTTTTTAAAATGAGGAACAAAGCTCATGGCCCTGTCAAAAACATGATAAAGCAGTTATTAAATGTAAGGGCCATATTTTTCAGACACCAAAAAAAAAAAAAAATAAAAAAATAATTGGATGACATTTTGTCTTTTGAGGAATAAATCCCAAATTCCATTATTATGTCACTGACTCTCATTTGAAACTCCAAAGAGTGGTTTTGCCATACCTTTAATATTATTTCTTTGCTTCCCTCACCCCTTTATCTTACTCTCTATACTTATATTGTTTTGTTGTTACCTTTTGTTGTTCAAATCCAGAAGAGGGGCTCTCCCCAATATTTGGAATGTTAAAATAAATCTTCTGTATTTGATTTTGAGTTGCCATTTTCCTTCTCCAGTTCATTTTACAGATGAGGAAACTGAGGCAAATAGGGATAAATGATTTGTCCAGGGTCATACAGCTAGTGGCTAAGGCTGCCTTTGAATTCAAATCTTCCTGACTGCAAGCCTGGCATTCACTCTACTTCACTACCTGGTTGCCCCTTTACTTGATTACATTGGCAAATGATGTATTGAATTGTGGCTGTGGAATGTGAGAGGGGTGGGGTGAAAGGGTGGGATTTGTTACTTATACAATGTAATTTATCTGGATTTGACTCTGATAGGAAGATGGAGTAAATAAAGTGCTAGATTGGAATGATTAAGATCTAAGTTCAAATTCTGACTCAGACACTCTTTAGCTCTGTAACTCATGGAAAGTCACTTAATCTTGTTTGCCTCAATCTCTCTAAATGAGGATATTTCTCTAGGGTTATTGTGCGGATAAAATGAGGAAATGTATATAAAGCACTTTGCAAACCATTGAGTATTATATAAATGTTTTCTATTATCATTATTATTAGTTATTATTGATAGTTAACATCCAGAAACTAAAATTTATATTCCATTTCCTTTCCCTTAGTAGAACTCAAATTATTTGCCAAGTCATATGAAAGACATACAGTTAATCCTTCCCTATCAGTACAGTTTAACCACAGCAGTAATATCAAAAGGCAAACAAGAGAAAGAACTTCTTAGCATAAAGCCTCTCACATCACCTTGTATATTATAAATACTTAATAAATCTTTATCAAATAAAATATAGCAAAATATGGTTTGGGAAGTGGATTTTGACTAGCAGGGTCAAAGAAATCAAACTTGTGAAGGTTATTAATTCAGTCCTGTGTTATCAATTCAATTGATTTTTAAAGATAAGCATCAAGGTATTATTCCTTGAAGGTTAACTTAAATTATTCTAATGTGGAGGAAATTGTATAACCCCTTGCATCCTAACTAGCAAATTTTGTGCCAATTTTCCAATCCTTCTGTCTCAGGTATGTTCAAGAGCATAGGGAATCAGACTTAAGAAAAAAACTCATCTAGAATGTCAATATTCTTGTTATCTAGGTGCTAAACTCAGTTGTTTTCTATGTTACTGAGGGATTGCTAGTATTATCGATTTTCTCTAAATATGGACCCATGAGGCTAAACTCTAAATACTTTCTCTAATTATAATTCTACCAGCTTTCCCCTCCACCCCAAGGGGATATGGTATATGGGGATATGGAAGCTAAATTACTAAATTACTTTTCCCTTAATCCTGATCTTTAATAATCTTGGATTGTTGTTGAATCCTTTTGGTTTTGTCCAATCCACATTTGGAGTTTTCTTAGATACTGGAGTGCTTTGCCATTTCCTTCTCAAACCCATTTTATAGATGAGAACTGAGATAGACAGTTTTAAGTGATTTACCTAAGATCACACAGCTAGTAAGTATCTAAGTCTGGATTTGAACTCAAGCCTTCCTGTCTCCAGGCCTGTTACTCCATCCACTGCACCGCCTATCTGCCCCTTTGATCTGGGTATGAACTTATAATGAGTTGACAGCATGAAATGAGGAAAATCATCACTCTACATATTTTTTAATGTTCATATTTGGGTTTTGTGACTATATGCAGTTAAACGGTATTAATTAAAGAACAGGAATAGCTGTCAGATAATAAATTAGGACCTTCTGTCATCTTTACTAGGCGAAAGAATGAAAAAAATGTCATTGAAAATCAAAAATGACAACTAAGTGTGAACAAGTTTACCACGTCCTCCATTTCACTGCCTTCCCAGACTATGTAAGTCTCTTTTTTACTACCAGCATGTTGCTGCAACTCCCCTGACTTTCTTTGAAGACCACTAAAATGCTAGATGTTTTTATTTTCTAACTGATTTTCCTGCCTAGGGAAAACCATTGACAGTCTAACAGGTCTCCTTAGTCTCCTAGGCCTTAACTTTTAACAATCTTTATTACTCTTAATTGCCATCATTTGATTTCAACTGGTAAGGACTGATCATTTTAAGATGTGCCAATATATTTTTAATACCTGCCTGACTTGCTTTCAATTTGTAACACTTATTAAAAATAATTAGAAGTGCTGAGACCATTAAGCATGCCACATGTTAAATAAAATCTGAAAGTGTTTAAATGTATTCCATTTTTTAACAGGACCTTATGAAATTATTTCTGATGCATTTGACATTTTTATTCCCTGTTTTTCTTTTATTTCCTTGTATAAATAATCTAGAGTACAGATAAGATGATTTGTCCACTTGCTTTACATTCTCGAAAAATGCAACTATGATTAAAGATGCTTAGAACATTTTACTTAATGATATACACAGCATGTCCATGGAGAGAGGCTAAGGTGAACTAGTACATGAACTAGATAGAAATGGAATTAGAACTAATTTATCCATACCAGAAGCCTTAGTTCTACTTAAAGGAAAAAAAAAAAAAACTATTTCTTTACTTACAAATTACCTCATTTTATAGTTTTTAAATGCCTTTGGTGACTTTTCCTATGCTAATTCTAGTATTCCAGTGATCATTGGTACCATATTGTATCCAATATATGCCCACCTTGTGCCTTTTCATTTCCTCTGGATCATCTACAAGTTGACTCTTCTGAAGTTTTGATTTCCATATTTTTTCTTTTTTTTTTTCTTTTTTTTTTTTTTTATTCATTTTTCCAAATTATCCCCTCCCTCCCTCCACTCCCTCCCCCCGATGACAGGTAATCCCATACATTTTACATGTGTTACAATATAACCTAGATACAATATATGTGTGTAAATACCATTTTCTTGTTGCACATTAATTATTAGCTTCTGAAGGTATAAGTAACCTGGGTAGATAGACAGTAGTGCTAACAATTTACATTCACTTCCCAGCGTTCCTTCTCTGGGTGTAGTTATTTCTGTCCATCATTGATCAACTGGAAGTGAGTTGGATCTTCTTTATGTTGGAGATTTCCACTTCCATCAGAATACATCCTCATACAGTATTGTTGTTGAAGTGTATAGTGATCTTCTGGTTCTGCTCATTTCACTCAGCAACAGTTGATTTAGGTCTCTCCAAGCCTCTCTGTATTCCTCTTGCTGGTCATTTCTTACAGAGCAATAATATTCCATAACCTTCATATACCACAATTTACCCAACCATTCTCCAATTGATGGACATCCATTCAACTTCCAGTTTCTAGCTACAACAAAAAGAGCTGCCACAAACATTTTGGCACATACAGGTCCCTTTCCGCTCTTTAGTATTTCTTTGGGATATAATCCCAATAACAGCAATGCTGGGTCAAAGGGTATGCACAGTTTGATAACTTTTTGGGCATAGTTCCAAATTGCTCTCCAGAATGGCTGGATTCTTTCACAACTCCACCAACAATGTATCAGTGTCCCAGTTTTCCCACATCCCCTCCAACATTCATCATTATTTGTTCCTGTCATCTTAGCCAATCTGACAGGTGTGTAGTGGTATCTCAGAGTTGTCTTAATTTGCATTTCTCTGATCAGTAGTGATTTGGAACACTCTTTCATATGAGTGGAAATAGTTTCAATTTCATCATCTGAGAATTGTCTGTTCATATCCCTTGACCATTTATCAATTGGAGAATGGTTTGGTTTCCTATAAATCAGGGTCAGTTCTCTATATATTTTGGAAATGAGACCTTTGTCAGAACCTTTCCTTTTAAAAATATTTTCCCAATTTGTTACTTCCCTTCTAATCTTGTTTGCATTAGTATTGTTTGTACAGAAACTTTTTAGTTTGATGTAATCCAAATCTTCTATTTTGTGATCAATAATGATCTCTAGTTCTCCTCTGGTCATAAATTCCTTCCTCCTCCACAGGTCTGAGAGGTAGACTATTCTCTGTTCCTCTAATCTATTTATGATCTCATTCTTTATGCCTAAATCATGGAACCATTTTGATCTTATCTTGGTATATGGTGTTAAAATACGGATCCATATCTAATTTCTGCCATACTAATTTCCAGTTTTCCCAACAGTTTTTTTCAAATAATGAATTTTTATCCTAAATGTTGGTATCAAACACTTGATTGCTATAGTTGTACCCTTTTTTGTCCTTTGTACCTAATCTGTTCCACTGATCGACCGGTCTATTTCTTAGCCAATACCAAATGGTTTTGGTGACTGCTGCTATATAACATAGCTTTAGATCAGGTACACCTAGACCACCTTCATCTGACTTTTTTTTCATTAATTCCCTTGAAATTCTACCTTTTATTCTTCCATATGAATTTTGTAGTTATTTTTTCTAGGTCATTAAAATAGTTTCTTGGGAGTCTGATTGGTATAGCACTAAATAAATAGATTAGTTTGGGGAGTATTGTCATCTTTATTATATTCGCTTGGCCTATCCAAGAGCACTGAATGTCTTTCCAATTATTTAAATCTGACTTTATTTTTGTGGCAAGTGTTTTGCAATTTTTCTCATATAATCCCTGACTATTCTTTGGTAGATGGATTCCCAAATACTTTATACTCTCAACATTTGTTTGGAATGGAATTTCTCTTTGTATCTCTTGCTGTTGCATTTTGTTGGTGATATATAAGAATGCTGAAGATTTATGTGGATTTATTTTGTATCCTGCCACTTTGCTAAAATTCTGAATTATTTCTAATAGCTTTTTAGCAGAATCTTTGGGGTTCTCTAAGTATACCATCATGTCATCTGCAAAGAGTGATAGTTTGATTTCCTCATTTCCTACTCTAATTCCTTGAATCTCTTTCTCGGCTCTTATTGCCGAGGCTAGCATTTCTAGTACTATATTGAATAGTAATGGTGATAGTGGGCAACCTTGTTTCACTCCTGATCTTACTGGGAAAGGTTGCAGTTTATTTCTATTGCATATTATGCTTACTGACAGTCTTAAATATATGCTCCTGATTATTCTAAGGAATAATCCATTTATTCCTATACTCTCAAGAGTTTTTAGTAGGAATGGATGTTGGATTTTGTCAAATGCTTTTTCTGCATCTATTGAGATGATCATATGGTTTTTATTAATTTGATTATTAATATGGCCAATTATACTAATAGTTTTCCTAATATTAAACCAGCCCTGCATTCCTGGTATGAATCCTACTTGATCATAGTGTATTATCCTGGGAATGATTTTCTGAAGTCTTTTTGCTAATATCTTATTTAAGATTTTAGCATCAATATTCATTAAGGAAATTGGTCTATAATTTTCTTTCTCAGTTTTCGATCGACCTGGTTTAGGTATCAGTACCATGTCTGTGTCATAAAAGGAGTTTGGTAGGACTCCTTCATTCCCTATTTTTTCAAATAGTTTATATAGCATTGGGGCTAATTGTTCTTTAAATGTTTGGTAGAATTCACATGTAAATCCATCTGGTCCAGGGGATTTTTTCCTGGGGAGTTGATTAATAGCTTGTTCTATTTCTTTTTCTGAAATGGGACTATTTAAGCAATTTATTTCCTCCTCTGTTAATCTAGGAAGCCTATATTTTTGGAGGAAGTCATCCATTTCACTTAAGTTATCAAATGTATTGGCATAAAGTTGGGCAAAGTAACTCCTTATTATTTCTCTAATTTCCTCTTTATTGGTGGAAAGATCCCCCTTTTCATTTGTAAGACTAACAATTTGATTTCCCTCTTTCTTTTTTCTGATCAGATTTATCAAAGGTTTATCTATTTTATTGGCTTTTTCATAAAACCAACTCTTGGTTTTATTTATTAATTCAATAGTTTTTTTACTTTCAATATTATTGATTTCTCCTTTTAATTTTTGTATTTCAAGTTTAATTTTTGGTTGGGGGTCATGATGTTCCCTATTTTGTAGTCATGTAACATCACTAGAAAAATACTGACATCAAAAATAAGGGTTTTATTGTCTAAGAGAAGCTTGAAGTTATCAGAGTACTGGGAAGTTTTCTAAACATCATCTTGCCTGGTCTCTTTTCTTATTAATTTCTAGTTTATTATTAAACCCATATGACCAAGTCCCACCTTGATATTTACTAGTTATACGATCTCCATATTAATTAATAATTAATTATTAATCTATGTATTATTAACTAATAAATAATCCATATTAACTGCACTGTGACTTAGTTTTCTCATCTGTTAAAAAAAAAAATGTTGGCACCCATGGCTTCTAAGGTCTTTTCCATCTCTAAATCTATTTTATTGTTGTTTTTGATGTTTAGTCATTTCAGTAGTGTCTGACTCTTTGTGATCCCAGGTAGGGTTAAATTTATGGGCTGCTCCCTCATCAGGCAGCCTTTCCTAGACAGTTATCCACTGCACCCTGCATTTCAATACCTATGCTTTTGACTAAAAGCCATAAGGGAGACAAGAATCCATTGTGTTATTTGTTATTGTTGCCTAGTCATTTTTTCAGCCATGTCCAACTCTTAGTGACCCTATTTGGGATTTTCTTGGCAAAGATATGGGAATAGTTTTCCTTCCTTTTTACAGATAAGGTAACTGAGGCAAAAAAAAAAAATTAAAGTGCTTTACCCATGGTCACATAGCTAGTAAGTATCTGAGACCAAATTTGAACTCTGTAAATAAATGAGTCTTCCTGACTCCAAGTCCAATATCCTGTCCACTACAGTACCAGCTAACTGCTTGTTTTGTGTTTTAATCATTTGTTCCAATAGAATTAAATACAGGCTTAAGTGGTATGTTAATAGAGTCATCTCCCATGTTATATTTTTAAATTCTATATATTTTTCCATGAATTCCAAATTCCAAATACTTTTAAAAATATAATCATAGCTGTTTTATATATGTTAACTTGAAACATTTAGCATTTGGGATGCATTGTAAACCAAAATATTTCATTGCTCCAAAAAGTGTTGTGAGATAGTGCAAATGAAAGATTTTTAATTACTTTTTCTTGTTGTATGTCTTGCTTAAGCATCTACACACACCCACACACACAATATATGTCCATAATGATATTTATAACTATGATCTTTATTTACATTTGCCATCTAACCTTTGCCCTCTCTCTCTGTTATGAACAGTTGGCCACCAGAGTGTTCAACGTATTGTTTAAACATAAGGAAGCTTAGAAATGTCCTTTAGACATGAGAGCTATAGCTTTCTTCACTTCACTCAGCAGTAGAGTGAGGGTGTATTTTCCCCCTGAAATACAGATGTGGTTTCACACTTAATGCCTACTCTCTAAATAAAACAGAACTATTTATGCATGTACTTTTCTTTAATCTATGTATGAAATGCAATTAGTTAATATATACCATTATGTGTTGAGTGGTTTAGTGGTCTTACCACAGTCTTAGTCGAGTGGTCATAGGCTTGCCACTGAAATTTTCTGTGGCCTTTGAGAAAACCAATGAACCACTTCATGTCTCTAATAGGCAAAATGTGGGTAACAAATGCTAGTTGTAAGAGGAACATTATCAACTCTATATGCAAATTGCTTTAAAGATGAGAACTACACATTAAAACAGTTTTAAAACCACATTCACAATACTGACCAGTTCACCATTCCTATGGTATGTAGAAGTGTAGCTGATTGCCAAGTGAATGTGCTTCTCCAAGTACCAGAATATGACTTAAACTTTGGAGAAAATAAAACCAAGTGCTATATTTGCCCAGAACAAATATACCAAAACGCTTTCCTAATTGAGAGTGCTATTTGTTGGTTTTGTTGGATATTGTTGGATTTTCGATGGCATAATGAATGGACAGAGAGCTAGCAATAGTCAGAAAGACCTGAGTCCAGACTTGCCTTGGACATGTCCTGGCTGGGTGACCTCTAGCAAGTCATTTGACATCTCAGTGCTCCAGGCAGATTTCTATGATTACAAGGTATAGAACTACATTGTTAAAGAATTTCCTCAACCAAGAATATATTATGCTAACCCAAATGTTCTTAATCTTGTTTTGTGTGTGTCATGGACCCATTTAACAGTCTGGTGAAACCCTTCCCAGAATAATGTTTTTAAATACATAAAATCAAACACATAGTATTGTAAAGAAAACCAATTATATTGCAACACTTTGAATATATGGAAATATATTAACTATATGTACATACATATATAAAAATGACACAGAAATATTGAAAGTATAAAAATATTTTCCAAAAACATGTTTATGTACCCCAGTTAAAGATTTCTAATAATGTCATCACAGTTTTGGTCCCTATTCTTAGCTAAAAATGAGACACAGGAACTATATTGAGGCATTTGCAGTTCTATTCAGTTTTACTATTCAAGCACTTAGCACATGCCTTATAAATAGTAGGCATATATAAAATGTTTTCTGTATTGAATATAAATTTTTCTTTGCTAAATTACTATTGCTGCAATCGAGTCTTCTCCTTTTTATATTCCCATGATTTGTCCCTAGTTATTATCTAGCTAAACTTAAATTCTGTGTTGCAAGTTAATTTGAATTTAACCTACTAAACTGATTTTTAATAATTTGTGGAAGTTATGCTAGCCAGACATAAATTTAATCTGATGGTGATTTATTTTGTTTTGTCTTTGTTTTCTTTCATTTTTTACTTATTGGATCATGATCACTATAGAAAGTGTGATGATAAAAGCAATGTGATTGGCTTCTTCATAACAATATCTCAATTTTCACATGCAAATAGATACTGTCTCCTTCAAAGTGATGCTTTTGGAAAGTTATACATTGATTCCAAGAAAACTATAATTTCTCAAATAATTCTTTTGAATTGTCTTTAGCGTCTACAAAATGTCCACTGGAATCTTCTCCATGGTAACAGGTCTTGGTCCTCTAAGGTGGCTTTGTTTTGTTTTCACAAACAGCCAAATGTCATGTGGAATCAAATCTATTCAATATTTTCCAGCATTAGAAAACAATATAGTTCCACACTAACAAGATTGATTTTCTTGTCTTGCTCTGAAGTACATTCTAAAGAGAAGTCCCATCAATGTTTTGAATCCATCTAGCATCAGTGGAGTGAGTGTGAGGAGTCTTAAAGGGATATTATTCATTTCCACTTGTTAATGGTCTTATATTTGTTATACTAAACCAAAACCTTTTACTTTTTTGCCATATATCAATATATAATAGGCAATAATATAAACATAGATGAGCACATATGTTTGCATTTACAGATATGTGAGTTGTTGATATATGCATCTGACTGTGTTATGACCATCCCAAAATCACATGGAATATAGACAGTATTTATAAATGGCATATGTCCATCAGTGATGAGCAAATTAGAATTCTATAACTAGAATTATGTTTCTTTTTAGTCTAAGTGAAAGATTTTGTTTTCATTGGAAATCATCAGAACTTTTAAAAATAATGTTCATTGAGTCCCTACAATGAAATATTGTTCTATCTCTTAGTGCTTTTTCTATTTTTATTCTTTCCTATTCTATAGTTAGTTAAATTTCACCTTTTAAAAAATTGTGCTTGGAAGAAAAATTTTAATATGTCTAACCTATTAATAATTTGATTTATCTCAATCATGACACATGAAAAAATAGTATATATAACAACATGAATGTTGTAGCTGTTCGGTCATTTTTCAGTGATATTCCAACCTTCATTACTCTATTTGAAGTTTTCTTGGCAAAGATATTATAGTAGCTTGCCAAACTTGTTCAGTTCATTTTATAGATGAGGAAATTGAGGCAACCAGATTTAAATGACTTATTCAAGATCACACAACAATTTTAAGTATTTTTGATATTACATACAAAAGCTACTTTCACAAATTATATTACATTTGTTATATATTATATATTGTTTATTATATTACATATTATTATATATCTGAGGCCAGATTTGAACTTAGGTCTTCCTGACTCAGAGTCTGGCATTCCATCTAGTGTGCCACCTAATTGTCCCAATAATATGAATAACCATGTTGTGTATTATTTATCCAGTTCTTTATGGACAAACATAAATATTTATTCATCAAATATTTCTGTGAAGATAAGAAGGATCATGACATGGTCAATAGTTAGCCAATCTTGGAGTCAGGAAGATCTCAGTTAAGTCTTGCTGCTGACACTAGCCACAGACCATGGACAAAGCTCTACATCTGTACGATGTTAATTTACAGATGAGTTGTTGATCTGCACTTAGGGAATGAAATTTCTAAATTACAGAAGTTCCCAATATTGATGAAATAGATAAAGTTCCATTCCAAATCTCTTTACCTCCCCCCATCCAGAAAAACAACAACAAAAATCTCTGTAAAGATAGCTGTATGTGTATATGTATATCTAGAGAGAGAGAGAGAGATCTGTAATTTTACATACTATAGACAGACAGATAGATAGATAGATAGATAGATAGATAGATAGATAGATAGATAGATAGATAGATCTCATAGATAGATAGATCTGTATGAATCAACAGGCATTTATTAGATACCTACTATATTCCTATATACCAAATACTCTAATGGGAATACAAATGCAATAGTGAATTGGACCTCATCCTTAAGGAGTTTGTATTTTGAGGTAACAAAATGTTCTTATAAAGATAGAGACAAAATAAATGCAAAATAATGAGTAGAGTGAAGAGGGGAGGCACTAATAGCTTTGAAAACTTCTTGTAGAAAGTAGTGTTTGATTTAAGTCCTGAAGTCTTAATGTAGATAAATTTATTCATTTGTGGGAATGGGAAGGTGATTTACTGAGGATTTTTGGTGATTATATTCTTTGGAACCAAAAGACATTTCTAAATCTAAATAGATTTCCCAGAGAAACTGATTTGAACCATTTGAAAAAGGAACAATGACTTGGTTTGTCATGAAGGAATAGAGGGTACATTATAGGTGATAAAAGCAAAGTCTCTAAGTGGCATCTTTTTTTATGTTCTAGACCCTGTAGTCTAGTGATGCCTTTGCACCCCTTCTCAGAATAATGATTTTAAATGAATAAAATAAAATATATAGGATCATAACCAATTATATTGAAATACAATTATCAAAGCATTTTTGAAAACCAAATTCATGGAGGTCAGGTCAAGAACCCTTGACTTAGAAAAATGGAAGAGGAGCACAAAGTAAGTAAGGGAAAAAGCTAGGAAGTTTGATAAGGAGATATGCAGAGAAACAAAGAGAGGGAGAAAGGGAAGCCAAATGGACAAGAATGCTGAAGTCCAATGTCAATTTCACTTTTATTTGGAAAGACAAATAGAAAATAACACTGTGTTTTGCAAAGATGACTCTGATGTTCAAAATCATTCCTAAGCAAGATGATTCTAATTCTAGACCTTTTGATAGCAACTTTAAATCCTGAAAATGTATTTTCAGCATTTATCTCAAAAATAGCTTTCTTTTAAATTGATGGCCCTGTATTAATGCTTTTAAATATAAAATTTTGATTGTGCTAATATGGATTCAAACTCTTAACAGTAATAATTTTGCACTTGTGTTTGGCTCACAACTGTATATTTTTGACCTTAAGGACCTGTGACATTTAAAGGATTGTTATCATCTCCTAGCCTCCTTCCAAACACTGAAATTTATGTTTTTGGCAACATGTGATACTCTTTCTTTTTTTCTGAAACCATTTTCTTTCTTCTTTAAAAAGGAAAAAAAAAGCAATACCAAATTAAAAAGATATTTCTTAAAAATACCAAAGCTAAAGGATACTAATATGATATAATATGTTATACCAATATAATACCAATATAAGTCATTTTAGAAATTGGAGTTTTACTATGAAAGGCCTTTACAAATTTTCTTTGAACTTTCTTTTCTGGAGGCTATTGTAACATGTGACCTTGTGGAAGCTACTTACTCCTTATCCTTCATTCTTCCCTTATCCTACAGTAGAAAGAGTACCATTTACCATTGGGCCTGACAAAGGTGAAGTGAAAGTCATTTAGTTATTGTCAGCTGGCAAGCACCTTGAACTACTCATAAGTGATGTTTAAGAATACAGAGCATTGCTTATATCCCTGGGGTGCTAGGTGTTAATATGCTTTCTCCTCAACATAAAGCCAACAGCAAATTGTCAGTACTCTTATACGTCAGTATGACTTTTGTGTTTGTAGACTGAGGCTATAGGGTATGCCTTCTTTATGTCCTTTGAGTGCTGGTTTCACCTGGAACTCATTAGCCTTCTTTTCATGTTTCATCCTCAGAAATATCTACAGAGCAGAAATGGAAGATATGTGTCCAGTTTTGTTATTAGCAAAGGACTTGATCCTGTATGTCTTAAGAACCTGGAACATGCGTTGGTTTACAAATATAACTTGCTAAAGAGTATGATAAGAAAGATCAAAATGCAAGGAACATGCATGATTCAATTAATAAGCAATTATTTATTAAGTGCTTACTATGTGCTAGGCACTGTGCTAAGTGATAGAATAAAAAGGCAAAGAATGAACAATATTAACTCACAAAGACGTTACATTCTAATAGGAGAGATATTACCCATATTATTCAGAACAAATATAAAGAAATTAAAATGAAATAAATTCTAACTAGGTAAGTAAACTTGGTTTAAGAGAAAGAACTTGAACATTTAAGGGAATTAAAAAATTGCTTTTCATCCTTTAATCTTTTTTCCCCTGAGGCAATTGAGGTTAAGTGACTTGCCCAGGGTCACACAGCAAGGAAGTTTTAAGTGTCTGAGTTCACATTTGAACTTATCAAACTTCCTAGCTTTTTCCCTTACTTACTTTGTGCTCCTCTCCCATTTTTCTAAGTCAGGGGTTCTTGACCTGACCTCCATGAATTTGGTTTTCAAAAATGCTTTGATAATTATATTTCAATATAATTGGTTTTCTTTATGATCCTCTATATATATATGAGTAAAGAATTTCTAGATTTTTTTTCTGGTCCCTTCTCTGATACCAACTGGCTGAGCAGTTTTTGGAAAGCCACTTAACATCTCAACATTTCTGACATGAAAGGAAGGAAGGAAGGAAGGAAGGAAGGAAGGAAGGAAGGAAGGAAGGAAGGAAGGAAGGAAGGAAGGAAGGAAGGAAGGAAGGAAGGAAGGAAGGAGAAAAGGAATGAGGGAGGGAAGAAAGGAGGGAGGAGGGAGGGAGAGAAGAAAAGAGGGAGGAGGGAGGGAAGAATGGAGGGAAGGAAATGGAAAGAAGGGGGAAAGGGAAAGAGGGAAGGAGGGACAGTTTTTTATTTAGAATTTATTAAGCTTTTATTATGTGCCAACCACTGTGCTAAGTGATTTACAATAATTATCTCATTTTATTCTGGGAGATAGATGCTTTTATTATCCTCATTTTATAGTTGAGGAAACTGAGGCAGACAGAAATTCAGTAATTTGCCCAATGTCACACAGCTAATAAGTGTCTGTGACCAGATTTCAAATCATGTCTTCCTGATCCAGGACTTCATCCTCTATACACTATTTTTCAACTCCTTAAGACTATAAGTTGCAAAAGAATTACTATAAAGATCCGCATTGGAATAGGATATTTTCATACCCCCAAGTCGTTATAGAATGAAGTAACAAGTCTGTGCCTCCCTTAAAATAATTATTTCACATCTTCAATTAGGAAAAGATCTGGCAATTAGAAAGGAATAAATTCAATCAAAATAAAAATTAAAATTAAATAAAAATTAAAAATTAAAAATAAATTAGAAAGGAATAAATTCAATCAAAGAATTAACAAATAAACAGTTGGGGCAGCTAGACGTGCAGTGGATAGAATGATGGGCCTAGAGTCAGGAAGATTATCTTTCTGAATTAACATCTGGCCTCCAATACTAGCTGTGTGATCCTGGGCAAATAACTTAACCCTGTTTGCCTCCATTCCTAATAAGTAAAATGCCTAGGAGAAAGAAATGGCAAATGACTCCAATATCTTTGCCAAGAAAACCCCAAATGGGATCAAGAAAAGTTGGAAATGACTGAAAAATGACTGAATGATAACAGCAACCTTTATTAAGTGCATATTATATGCTATGCACTATGTAAGGTGCTAGATGGACAACTACAAAAGTGAGATGGTGTGATCCAGAAAAGAAAGTTTTTGTTTGGATCATCATATTGATTGTGTAGGATAGGATATTGTCACACTCTAATTATTGGCAATGATAATATTTGTTTGCTCAATATTCCAAGAACAAGAGAGAAAGGGAAGATATTAGGCTAGCCAGATAGATAGATATCTATGATGAATAGGCCCTGATGAACTGGTGAATGGTGGTGAGTGCTTGTCCTGTGCGAGCTCTTCATAAAGTAGTCTTTTTGGCAAGTGTACATTTGGTGTTCATACAATATGGCCAGTCTAATAGAGTTGTGCTCTCTGCAGTAGAGCTGGAAATTTAGTTCAAAAAAGGACTTTAGTGTCTACTACCTTATATGTTTACCACCTTTAGTGTCTACTACTATTTACCAGGTGATCTTCAAAGTCTTCCTGAGAAAATTCAATGCAATTCAGTTTCCTGCTATGTTACTGCTATACTATTCAGGTTTCACAGGTATACAACAATGAGATCAGCAGAAAGGATATGAAAGGCTGGAAATTTTGTATTTTTTTTAATTTAATAATTTTATTTACCAGATATATGCAGGGGTAATTATATAACATTGACAATTACCAAACCTTTGTTCTAATTTTTCCCCTCCTTTCCCACCCCCCCAGATGGCAGGTTGACCAATACATGTCAAACATGCCAGAGTATAAATTAAATACAATATATGTATACATGACCAAACAGTTGTTTTGCTGTATAAAAAGAATCAGACTTTGAAATAGTGTACAATTAGCCTGTGAAGGAAATCCAAAATGCAGGCAGACAAAATTAGAGGGATTGGAAATTCTATTTAGTGGTTCATAGTCATCTCCCAGAGTTCTTTTGCTGGGTGTAGCTGGTTCAGTTCATTACTGCTCTATTGGAACTGATTTGGTTCATCTCATTGTTGAAAATGGCCTCATCCATCAGAAGTGATCATCATATAGTATTGTTGAAGTATAAGTCCTGCTCATCTCACTCAGCATCAGTTCATGTAAGTCTCTCCAGGCCTTTCTGAAATCATCCTGTTGGTCATTTCTTACAGAACAATAATATTCCATGATATTCATATACCACAGTTTATTCAGCCATTCTCCAA
Source organism: Sminthopsis crassicaudata (assembly GCF_048593235.1). NCBI lineage: Eukaryota > Metazoa > Chordata > Mammalia > Dasyuromorphia > Dasyuridae > Sminthopsis > Sminthopsis crassicaudata. Next base: position 490,530,132 of record NC_133617.1, on the reverse strand, counting down.
TTGATGGACATCCACTCAGTTTCTAGTTTCTGGCCATCACAAAGAGGGCTGCTGCAAACATTCTTGCACATACAAGTCCCTGGAAAAGTTTTTTTAATGGCTCTTCAATCTATGCTTGGTACTAACTTTCCTCCCAAAAAAGACACTGATTTTCCCAAAACATATTTCTTTTTCAATTTCTTGGTTGCATGAAGTTATCAGGAGACATCCGAGATTCCTGATTTTTTCATCACAACACAAAAGGCTGATTATTGCCACGCTATATTAAATTTGGGTCTCAAATTTTCAAACATAGTTGATAGAAAATGCAAGAATGTGTAATGAAGCTTAAATAAAAACACATTGGTGCTTTCTCATTCTCTTTCCTCTTGTTTTTTGCCATGCAAATTAAAGTGATTGAAGAACCCCAAATAATGAGAACATTTTAGATTTATTTAAATAGGACTCATGTTTATTGTGAAAATAAATTAGTTTGTAAATCTTGAAGTGTCATGCAAGTGTGAATTATTTGTATAGGTAGTGTATCTTGGTGTATAGAGCCAATAAGTCCTCATGCCTTTGATACATAATGACACCTAAACCTCTCATTCGTGGTTCTAGATTGATTCCTCCCTCTTTCCCCATCTCATAAGGAAATCTCTAACTCACCCCATCTTTTCCCTTCCTTTCGAGATTGGCTAGGCTCTGTTTCTTCTACCTCTAAGTAATTATACACCTAGATTCCTCCTATGAGTTACAGGAGTCTCATCAGATTCCCATCAGGGAGCTCTCTAAAATCTGAAGACAAAAATCTGATTCCTATCCTTTCATTTTAGCATAAATTTAAATTCTTCTTGCTATGTGGCTCAGACTTGAGTTCTTCCCCACCCCATCTCTCAGGGATCACCCCAGGCAAATGGGTAACTGAAATGACCCGTTCCAACTCTATAATCATAAATTTACAGCAGAACATATATACTCCAAAATAGGTGAAGGAAGAGTATTTAATGATGAAATTGAAATATTTTATTTATTGGCTTTTAAAAAATTATTATTGTTTTCATTTGTATGGCTCTTTTTTAAATTCCTTTAAATAATTGCAGATTCTTTTCTTTGGCTTAAAGCCAATGAATGACTATTTGTGCCATTTGGGTTCATACATGGGCACTTAGAGCTAAAGGCCAGTGTCTCTCAGTTTTTTCTAGTAGCATCAGAATGCTCTTAATTGCTTTGACTACCACAAGCTCACTATCCCTATACATTGTGCATGGTAAAAAAGGTCCTGCACCAGCTGTAGAAACAAGTTCGGGAATTAGCGCAACTTCCAATGTGATCCAAGAAGGGCTTACTGTTATTATCTTTTAAAAAACAGAAGGATTTCAGTGCAGATGTCTTCATCTATTCTCATTTGAAATGCAGGAGATTTTGATATCAGTGCCAGAATCCAGCAAATCCAAATATACAAAGGAGAAATCCTGAGACTTAATTTCTTCCTAGTTCTCCTTATGGCTTTATCCTAAGGTCATAGCAACACGCAAGAGGAAGAATGACATTCAAAGCTACTCCCTAGCTGATTATAGTTGGACACATCTTTGTTGCTTTGAATATAACTACCTATCTATTTTGTCCAGAATCTAAATTCTGACTCTTTATATTTACTGTAATCTCACTAGCCTTAAGGCATTTAAAAGCAATGAAACCGCTTTCATACCTTGGGGAATCAGGATAATAATGGCTTCAATGAGAAGATTTCATTTTATTGTGATCTTCAGGGTCCACCCTTGAAATGTTCTCAACTAAGGGAACTGTGATCTCTGTCAGATATTAGCAAATGGAAAGCAGCTAATTGCCCTCAGTATCATTTCTCCATATGTGCATGCCTAGTCAGCACTAATACAAAAGTAGGATAAGCATTAATATAAAAGTATCTTTTCCATATTAATAACATCTTTATATTCAGAGAGAATTCCTGATAGAAATGACCAAAGGCCATTTCTCTGCAAGAATAAGGGAAAATAAGTATCATAGGACCAGACTTTTTCTTCCTCTCCAGCCCCTACCTTTTTCTACTCACAATACTTTTAATGAGTTTTTCACAGGAGAACTTTTGTAGGCAAGGGATTTTCAGAAAGCAAAGGAAATTTGGTTTCCTTTTTTTAAAATATGAAGATACTTCTTTAATTCAACCAACATTTAAGTACTTTCTATGTACAAAAATCTGTGCTTTGGTGCTGAAGCTTAGAAGGAAGAAAGGAAAATGACTCATTCTCTATCATATTAGGACACTTGTAGTCAGGAGGCATAACATATTCACATAAATAAGTATGATTCAAGGTAAATAATAGTGATAATGGTGAAAAGCATTCTAGATCAAAGTAGCAGAAAAAGTTCAGACACTAGCAGTGTGACTCTGGGCAAGTCACTTAACTCTGCCTCAGTTTCCTCATCAGTAAAATGAACTGGAGAATGAAATAACAAACCCCTCTAGTATCTTTGACAAGATGGATCACAAAGAGTCAGACAGTATCGAAAAACAACTAATCAACGATAACAAAAGCTATAGTAGGAAAAAAATTGGAGTGGGAAAGTTGAATAAATGAATGATTGGAATATAGCTAGGTGATACAATGGATACAGTGCTGGGACAAGAGTAAGAAAGATCTAAGTGAGCTCATACACTTGCTAGCTGTGGGACTCTAGGCAAGTCACTTAATTTCTATTACCCTCACTTTCCTCATCTATATAAAATGAGGATAATAATAACATCTACCTCCTGGCATTATTGTGAGGATCACATAATAATTATTAAGTGCTTAAGCACATGTAAGCACTATATCAGTCTTTATTATTAGTTAATTTTTTTTATCCCTATCTTGTCCATATCCAAAAATTTCATTCTTCCTTTTGAAGACACTGTCATTCTGTTGGGAAATGGATAGTAGGATTCATCTTGAGTCCTTCATAATTACTGTTGGTCATTGCCTTGATTAAAATTCTTACATCTTTAAATTGTCTTTTGTCTTAAAAAAAAATGTGGCAATATAATTTTTTCTCCTGATTTTGCTCATTTCATTCTCCGTCAGTACATACAAGTCTTCCCAGGTATCTCTAATATAGTCTCTGTTGTCATTTCTTTTGACAACAGTATAATGACATTCCATTACATTGATGATATATCATGATTTTTTTGGTCATTTCCCCCAGTTGAGGAATAGCCCTTTCATTTCTAGTTCCATGAATTAAATTCACTGAAATAATAACTTGTTGAATTGAATTGAATCTTTTAGCTTTAGTCATGACCGCTAAATCTAAATTTCTGGCTCTAACTTCAGATAGAAAACATTATTTCTCACCTTATCAGTATATGCCCATTTGGATTTTCTTATCATCAATTAAAATTCAAAATATAAAAACTGAAACTTATTACCTTCATATTCTCCTTCCCCAAAACTTGTTCCCCAACCTAAATTCATTTTCATCTCTGGCACCACGATCCATCTTAAATGCAAGTTCTAAACTTCAATTTTGTTTCTTACTCTCCCATCTCTTTTATCTGTTAGACTCAGTGTCACCAGAACATAATAATTCTTCTTTTGTAATTAATAACTGTTCCCTCATCCTATCCTTTCCCATTTTTCTTTCTTCCCTGTCCATTGTTCATTATGTTGTGCTAGTTCTATTGCAACAGCCATCTAACTGTTCATTCTTGCCTCTAGTCTTTCCACTCCAATCCTTTAAGACCCTCCTATCAGTAAAATATTCTTCAAACACTAATTTTATCATAACACTTCTTTGCTCAAAAGCCTACAATGGTTTCCTATTACCTCTATGAAAAGATATAGATTTATTTACTTGGCCTTTAAGACCCTTCCTGATCATGCTCTAGCAGACATTATCTCCTATTGCTTCCCAGGATATATTAGCATAGCAATAGCATAGGAGCATATCTTTTCCTAACCTAATTGGTTTCCTTGGTATCTTCCAAACCTGTCATTTTCACTTCAGTTCTCTATAATCTTATATGGTGGTATTTGCTATACTAGTATATATTCTTTATTTCCTTCTCATTGGACATATCCATGTTCTTTCCAGTTTGGTTCTAACAGAGCTTCTGTTCTATTTGCATAGAACTATGAGAATTCAATGAAGGTTACTTCCATATCCTGATGAGGCAGTACAGTAGGTAGGACATTAATGGTAAAATCACCATTATTAGAAAGAAAAATCAATGAACTAATTTAAGTTTTAGAGACAACATAGCATAGTGAATGGAACCCTGGAAAAGTTCAAAACTCTTAAGTTACCTATGAATAAGAACTGTAGAGGCAGCTAGATGGCACAGTGGATATAGCACTGGCCTTGGAGTCTAGAGTATCTGAATTCAAATCTAACCTCAAATATTTAACACTTACTAGCTGTGTGATCCTGAGCAAGTGTGCCCCAAATCCCTCAAAAAAAAAAAAAAAAAGAACTATATGGCCTTTACAATCCCCTCTAGCTCTAAATCTATGTTTCCTTCCACATGAGAAAAATTGGAATGGAGAATTGTTCATAAAACATTCATTGATTGATGGACAGAAACAACTACACCCAGAGAAGGAACACTGGGAAGTGAATGTAAACTGTTAGAACTACTGTCTATCTACCCAGGTTACTTATACCTTCTGAATCTAATACTTAATGTGCAACAAGAAAATGTATTTACACACATATATTGTATCTAAGTTATATTGTAACACATGTAAAATATATGGGATTGCCTGTCATCAAGGGGAGGGAGTAAACGGAGGGAGGGGATAATTTGGGAAAATGAATACAAGGGATAATGTTATAAAAAAAATTAAAAATTACTCATGCATATATAATGTCAAAAAAATTATAAATAAAATTTTAAAAAAACATTCATTGATGATAAATTAATAGCATATTTGGTCCCTGCATAATCAAGAGACTGAATGACTATGGTTATCACCAAACAGATACCAAATGACTGTCCTTGTTCTGAACTCTACTAGTAGAGGTAATCTTATTTTGGTAAGTGTGTATGTGTGTGTGTGTGTGTGTGTATGTGTGTGTGTGTGTGTGTATGTGTTGTTAATTCCTGAAAACTATCACAATGACAATTCTAGATGTGCTTTCAAAAACAAGTCTACCTTTTTCTGAACTCATCCCTATCTCCTTAAAAAAAAAAAAAAATCCACCCCTTTTTAAGTCACCACACACTTACTTTGAGAAAAGTCAGACATTTGCTAAACTAGTGTGGGAAAATGAATGGAGGTATGAGACCTTAAGAAAGATCTGATATTTCTCTTTTCTCTCCTCAAAGTAGAAAAAGAGCCCTGAGCAGAGGAGGGGAATCTGCTACTTGTGTTAATTCTGTCATGTTTTCCTAAATTATCATTACTTTGTCCCTATAAATGATGGGCTTGTCTAACTACCTGCAGCTGCTGACCAAACCCTTCCCTAGAAAAACTTTGAAGTGTAAACCCAGCACACAGCCAACTATCAGCCATCTGGAAGGTTTCCGACATGCAAAGTCTTCAGCAACCCTGGTGACGGCTGGCATGTGGGGATTTGGCTTGGATTTGTTTCTTGTGTTAGAGATTTAAACAAAACACACAGGCATAAAAAGACAGGTGCATTCCTCCCTGGGGCTTTGATTTCTTGCTTTCTATACCAGAAGCACTTTGTAAAAAATAGTCTAGAAAGCTATGAATGCTGGCTTGAACTAAAATTCTGAGATACTAAATAACAATCTTGTCCCTTTGTCACATCTTTAGGGTATTCATTTCATAGTGTGTATATAAATAAAAACACTTTGGGAGTGAGAGAGAAAGATGATGGAGAAAGGGAGTTAGAAAGGTAAGGGTTCATATTTTCTGAAAGCTTTCAAAACAAGACAGAGTCTCATCTGTCTGGAATGTTTTAGGTGTGGACATGCCTGGAGCCAAGAGGATGAACTATATGTCTTTTTCAGTCCTAGGAAATCAAGGTTTCTGTTTCTATCTTTAATTGTTTATTTGGTCTTTAAATGGAACTACTCCAATGAAGCAATATCATGTCCTAAAATTTAGAAATTGTTAACTTTCTCCAGAAGATGTTTTGTAAAGAAGTTTTCATCTGAGTATTATGGCATTTCATTATTTGCTAATCTTCCATTCGACCTACTTCAGTTAAAATTTAATTGGGTTACTTTAAAATATGAGCAGCAGAATTGTGATCTCAAAAGGGAATATGTGTTTGAATTCAGCTTCTTCTTATTTTAAGCCTATGCTCTATCCATTATAGGTGCCTCATTTTAGGGATTGGGAAAAATCTTTAGGTTGGATAAGAGAATGGAACCAAATTATATAAGGCTGTGAAGGCCACACAAAGGAGCTGCATAGTGCCAGTATTAATGACAGTTGCATTTCTGGTATTAAACTCTACCAATGAATAAGTCCTATTTCTCTTTAGTATGTTTATAGGAAATATGAAGTTCAAATAAGACATTGATTCTTGCCTTCCTAGAGCTTATATTTTGGTAGGATGATATGCTACAGATACAGATGACTGAAGAGCATGTTAATAATATATCATTCACTCTGTATACATTCTGTTTTTCTTATTTCATCAGGAGATGAGTCCATTGGTAAGGTACAATTCTGGATGAGGAGGGCAGTAAAGATCATTCTCCACCCATTGGAGAAATCAAGGGAACATTCATAGAAATCTAATTTGAGTTGGAGTTTTAAGAATGGAAGATTGTCATTTGTTGTTCATTTCTGGTTCTTGAAGAGGATTCAAGTGAGGCAGAGCTATGCAAAGTCATCAACCTCATTCAATGGAGTCCAATGGCAGGATATAGGTCAGATTGAGTGGTAATGTATGGTCCACAAGAATGGAAGAAATTCAGCCTGTAAAGAGGGACTGAGAGGACATTCTGAATTAGGGGATAAGAAAATGGAGATGGTAATGTAATAGCTGTGTTTAGAGGGAAGAGACTATAGTCCATTTGATTGTACTGCAAAGTATGAGATTGGATTGTTAGGCCAAGAAGTTTGGCATTAGACTGGTAGACAATGGGATGCCACTAAAGAAATTCCATCAAAAAAATTGGCAAAACCAGATGTATGTATTATGAAGATTAATTTAATGGCATATAAAGGATGGACTAATGATGCTTTGTCATATCAGGGGAAGAAGGGATAAGGGTGCAGAGTCAGGAAAAACTGTTAAAAGATTATTTCAAAAGTTCAAATTAGTGATAAAGAGGAATCGTACCATGTAAATACAAAGGCTACAGTTGCAAAAGGTAGAAAGAACTGATTATATAATAAACAAAGAATAGTGCAAGATAAAGACACTGACCAAATATAAAATTCAAGAGGAAGGGCAAATTTTTTTTATTAATTTTGTAATTATAACATTTTTGACAGACATATGCATAGGTAATTTTTTATAACATTATCCCTTGTACTCCCTTCTGTTCTGAATTTTCCCCTTCTTCCCTCCACCCCCTCCCCTAGATGGCAGGCATTTCCATATATATTAAATATCTTATAGTATATCCTAGGTACAATATATATGTGCAGAACCGAATTTTGTTGTTGTTGCAAATTAAGAATTGGATTCGGAAAGTAAAAATAATCTGGGGAGAAAAATAAAAAATGCTAACAGTTTACACTCATTTCCCAGTGTTTCCTCTCTGGGTGTAGCTGATTCTGTCCATCATTGATCAATTAGAATTGGATTAGCTCTTCTCTATGTTGAAGATATCCACTTCCATCAGAATACATCCTCATATAGTATTGTTGTTGAAGTGTATAATGACCTCCTGGTTCTGCTCGTTTCACTCAGCATCACTTGATGTAAGTCTCTCCAAGCCTCTCTGTATTCATCCTGTTGGTCATTTCTTACATAAAAATAATATTCCATAACCTTCATATACCATAATTTACCCAACCATTCTCCAATTGATGGGTATCCACTCATTTTCCAGTTTCTAGCCACTACAAAAAGGTCTGCCACAAACATTTTGGCACATACAGGTCCCTTTCCCTTCTTTAGTATTTCCTTGGGATATAAGCCCAGTAGTAGCACTGCTGAATCAAAGGGTATGTACAGTTTGATAACTTTTTGGGCATAATTCCAGATTGCTCTCTAGAATGGTTGGATTCTTTCACAACTCCACCAACAATGCATCAGTGTCCCAGTTTTCCCACATCCCTTCCAACATTCTTCATTATTTGTTCCATCTTAGCCAATCTGACAGATGTGTAGTGGTATCTCAAAGTTGTTTTAATTTGCATTTCTGTGATCAATAGTGATTTTGAACACTCTTTCATATGAGTGGAAATAGTTTCAATTTCATCATCTGAAAATTGTCTGTTCATGTCCTTTGACCATTTATCAGTTGGAGAATGGCTTGATTTCTTATAAATTAGAGTCAATTCTCTATATATTTTGGAGATGAAGCCTTTATCAGAAACTTTAACTGTAAAAATGTTTTCCCAATTTGTTACTTCCCTTCTAATCTTGTTTGCATTAATTTTGTTTGTACAAAAGCTTTTTAATTTGATGTAATGAAAATTTTCTATTTTGTGATCAATAATGGTCTCTAGTTCTCCTTTGGACACAAATGAGGAAGGGCAAATTTAAGGAGACAAGTGTTTATTTTTAAATGCACTGAGTTTGAGGTGGTGTATCTGGTTAGGGAGAGATTCCATATAGTTACTTGTAGCCTGGAGTTCAAGGAATTAAAATCAGGCATAAATTCTAGACCTCAGGGGGGGAAAAGTCAGACATGTTTTAATACCTATAGAGACTAGAAGATTTCTAGAGGGAGAGGAGAGACTATGCCTGCAGATAAAGAAGAAGAAATACTCCTTACACTTAACCTAGTTTGATTAGCAGGTGAAGAGACAGAAGGACAAAGTGATGGCTTTAATTGAAGAACAGGTGGTTTCCTGAGACTCAAAGAGATCTTAAAAGCTACAGGCTTCTCTTTGATCTCTGACACTATACTTAATAAGCAACCTCCTCAGATTAATAGGTCTTTTCCTCTCCATTTTTATTGTAAATATACTAAAGAGAAATGGGATTTATTCATTGGTTGAGTTGAAGACTAGAAATATAATGTATTGTTAATATGGGCACTGTGCAGTTCCTTTGTGTGGCCTTCAAAGTTTTATATAATCTGGCTCCACTCTTTATCCAATCTAAAGATTTTTTCCCCAGTCCCTAAAATGGGGCAGCTAGATGGTATAGTAGAGCAGAAGACCTAAAGTCAAAAGGACCTGAATTTGAATGTAGCTTCAGACACTTCCTAGTTATATGACCCTGTGCAAGTCACTTAACCCTGTTTCCCTAAGTTTCCTCAATTTGTAAAATGAGCCAGAGAAGGAAATGGCAAACAACTCCAGTCTCTTTGCCATAATTTGCTGCCTGGAATTTAGCAATTATTACTCTAACATAATAGTAGATAATATAGACATCAGTATTTGTATTGCATCAAATAATTTGGCCAAATTCTTTGTTTGTTAATTCTGATATTTATTATTTTGGTAGAAACATTATAAAATTCTGGATTTGGACATGGATGACTAGGATTCAAATCCTTGCATTGCTATATATTATCTTATTCTTTGGACAAGTTAGCCTCTCAGGGCTTCAGTTTCTTCATTTGTAAAATAGAAGAGCTTGATTCTCTGACCTCTGGAGGCAGCTAAATGAGTCAGTACATTGGAGGCTGGGCCTAAAATCTGAAATACCTGAGTTCAAGTCTTGCTTCAATCATTTTACAAGTTATATGACTCTGGACAAATCAGTTCATTTCTATTTGGCTCAGTTTCCTCAACTGTAAACTGGTGATAAAACAGCTCAAAAACTGTAGGGTTGTTGTGAGGGTCAAATGAAATAATATTTATAAAACATTCAGCACAATGCCTGTACTTTGTAGGTATTATATGTGTTTTTATTCCTTTCCCTTCCCCCTCTAAATTCTTCCCATATTTAAATCTATGGTCCCATCAATACCAAGGATTCCAATTAGGAAGTTGTTCATTAAATGAAGTAGAAAAGAAACAGGCATTTATTGAGTTCCTATTATATACCAGACACTGTGCTTTACAAATATCTCATTTGATACACACAACCACTCTTGGAGACAAATGCTATTATTACTCTCTTTTTTACAGTTGAGGAAAATGAGGCAGACAGAGATTAAGGGACATGCCAGGAGTCACACAAGTGTCCAAGCGTGGATTTCAACTCAGGCCTTTCTAATTCCAGGTCCACTGATGCTCTAGTCATTGACTCAGTTAGCAACATACCATTCCAAGCTCCTCTGTCTACCTTATTCTCAAAAAATTACTTATTCAAGGGGCAGCTAGATGGTGTAGTGAATAGAGAACCAGCTCTAGAGTCAGGAGAACCTGAATTCTTATATGGCCTCAAACACTTAAGACTTCCTAGCTTTGTGACCCTGGGCAAGTCACTTAACTCCAGTTGCCCTGCAAAAATGGTTAATTAGTTAAATAAAGAAATTAGTTGACTATATTTTAAAAACCAAAGATCCCTCCCTGTTTAAGTACTGTTACCATGTTTCACCAGTAGGTGGTATCTTGCAGTATGACTGCATTTCTGGTCACTATTAGGCAATTGTTCCATTTTCATAAGCACTTGAATGTCATAGCATCACCTCCCTGATCTCATAGTCCTTTTTAACAACAAAATATAAAAAACAATCTCTGAAGAGATAAATCATTATCATTAATGAACCAGCTCTTCCTTTATTATTAATAAATAATCTTTATAGGGAAAATTCTAGGAAGATGGTAGAGTAGGCTGGTAAATTTCAAGTTCTCCCAATTTCCTCCACAATTAGAACAAATTTTTTGCCTCAGGGCAAACATAGACTGGTGAAAACCCAAGAAGATGGGACAGAACAGGGGTCCTCCTGATATAACCCAACAAAATACAAATAAAGACTGTGGCTGGGATTAAATTGTCTGATGTGTAAACATGTCTAGGCTAGCTTGGCAGAAATACTAAATGGAGAACACTTGAACTAGCTAGGTGTGAACCTCAGTAGGAACCACAGAGACTTTCACCTCCGGGACTGTTTCTTGAGTTGGGATTTGGGTCTGAGAAGATAGAGTGAATCTCTGAACCTTGGCTGATTGGGAAGGCCAGGCCCAGCTGTGCAGCTGAGGTGCAGCTCTAGGCAAAAAGGAATAAGCACTTGGTAAGTGCAGAAGCAGCTGGATAAGGGCACTGCTGGTTGTGGGCTAACAGTGAATTTATAGAAGAACGCAAAAAAGAATTCAAAAATCAAATGAGAGACATTGAGGAAAAACTTTTTTAAAAAATTAAAAATAAAGAACATCCAAGAAAAACAAGAAGCTTATGAAAAAAAAAAAGTTAACCAACTAGAAAAGGAGGTACAGAATCTCAAAGATGAAAATAACTTTGAAAATTAGAATCGGGCAAGGGGAACTTATGAAGCTATGAAACCAAGAAATAACAAAACAGATTAAAAGGAATGAAAAAATAGAACAGAAAGTGAAACATCTCATAAGAAAAACAACAGACCTAGAGAACAGATCAAGAAGAAAAAATATAAGAATAATTGGATTGCCAGAAAGTTGTGACCAAAAAGAGAACCTTGACACAATAATGCAGGAAATAATCCTAGAAAATTGTCCTAGAATGAGAGAAGATAAGAGGAAAATAGAAATAGAAAAAATCCACCAACCATCACCTCAAAGAGATCCTTTGTGGAAAACACATAGAAATAATATTGCCAAATTTCAAGACCCCCAGATCAAAGAGAATACTTTGCAAGAAACATGAAAAAAATTCAAATACACTGGAACTGCTATTAGAATTGTACAAGACTTAGTAGCTACAATAAAACCTTGCAGGTCTTGAAATCATATTTATAAACAATCAAAAAATGAAGCCTGTGGCCAAAAATATCATATTTAGCAAAATTATTTATAATTTTGAATGAAAAAAAAATGGAAATTCAGCAAACTTGCAGATTTTCAGGACTTTCTATCAACCAAATCCCCACTTAACAGAAAATTTAACATATAAGAGCCAATATCAAAGAGTAATTTTAAGGAACTGGACATGGACAAACTGTTTAAACACGGACATGTGTTTATGGCTTCTTACATGGAAAATGTACACTTTATGTTTAACATTTACATCAACAATAGGGTAAACTCAAAAACCAGATTGGCAGAGTAAAAGTAAAAATAATAATCATGTTATACAAATGAGGTACAAAGGAAGAATAGTCAGAGTTATTAGAGAGGGAACGAGAGCTGATAGTTCTGAAAACTTAGTCACGGGACTTCTGGCCAAGATGGTGGAGAGGAGGCAAACAGCTTCTTGAGCTCTGTGTTTTCTCTCAGAATTTACTTCATGACAAGCCTCAGAATTAATGCTTGACCAGAAAAGAAACCCACAAATAATCACCAACAGAAGACATCCTTGAAATTCACCAGAAAAGGTCTGTGCTTGCTCGGGGGAGGGGACGAACAGACTGGGCGCAGACTGAGGGCAAGCAGCAAGAACGAGGCAGGCAGCTCACACACAGCTCAGACCAGAGGGGAGAGGGGTGCGATCTCTCCCATTTCTGCGAAAGGACTTTTACCCCAGTGTGGATATTCCATCTTGGCAGCAAGCCAGGAGCAACAGAGAAGGTATAAACACCAGAGGTAAAGAGTAAAACCCCGGAAAGCTAGCATCTCTCGGGACCTGGCCACCCGCACCCCCACCCGGAGTGACTCAGCGCATTCTTAGAGCCTCAGAGCGCAGACACAGTGCAGCCATTGCTGTCCTGTTAGTGCCTCACTGCTGTCTCCCTCAGTCTGTAGAGGAAGCCTATAAACACCATTCAGCCCCATCCCCTGCCCAGAAACAGACCAATTGTTTCTCTTGTCAATTTGTTTTCTTCCATTCCCTCTGACAAAATGAACAAAAAATTTTAAAGGGCTCTAACCATTGATAGCTTCTGAATGGATAGAGAGCAGACTTCAAACCCTGAGGAGACTAAAAGCAAACAGTCTCCAGAGGAATCCCCTAAGGGGAATATGATCTGCTCCTCAATACACAAAACTCTCATAGAGGAAATCAAAAAAGCTCTCACAAGAGAGCTAGAAGAGAAATGGGAAAAGAAAAGCGAAGCTTGGCAAGAGAGTCTGGAGAAATTATCCCACGCATTTAAAGACAGAGTGGATAAAGAAAACAAATCATTGAGAAATAAAATTAGTGAGTTGGAAAAAGAAAACAGCTCTCTAAAAGGTAAAATGGATGAAATGGAAAAAAATTCCATAGAAGAAAAAAACTAACTTAAAAATTCAATTGGACAATTACAAAAAGATATAAAAAAAAGTGAGTGAAGAAAATGCATCATTCAAAATTAGATTCAAACAAGAGAAATGAATGACTCAAGGAGAAACCCAGAAGTAGTCAAGCAAAACCAGAAAAATGAAACAATTGAAAAGAATGTCAAGTACCTTATTGGAAAGACAATAGACCTGGAAAACAGATCCAGGAGAGACAACTTGAGAATAATCGGACTCCCTCAAAAATGTGAGGAAAAAAAGAGCCTGGACACTATTTTCCAGGAAATTATCAAAGAGAACTGCCCAGACATTTTAGAAACAGAGGGTAAAATAGACATTGAAAAAATTCATCGATCACTTACTGAAAGGGATCCTAAAACCAAAAGGCCAAGAAATATAGTGGCCAAGTTCAAGAACCATCAGACAAAGGAAAAAAATATTGGAAGCTGCTAGAAAAAAGCAATTCAGATATGGAAGAGCCACAATAAGGATAACCCAGGATCTAGCAGCGTCCATATTAAAGGAACTAAGGGCCTGGAATATGATATTCTGAAAGACTAAGAAACTTGGTATGCAACCAAGAATAACTTACCCAGCAAAAATGAGAATCCTTTTCCAGGGAAGAAGATGGACATTTAACAAAATAAATGAATTCCATCTATTCTTGATGAAAAAAAACAGATCTACACAAAATGTTTGATCTTCAAATACAGAACTCAAGAGATTTCTAAAAAGGTAAAAAGAAATCTTGAGAACTATATTTCTGCCATAAAGATATGTAAAGAACACATGTATAATTTGTCCTAGAAACTGAGGTGGAAAGGAAATTATATCATAAAAAAGGGTAAAGTGATGGTACTACATCTCATGAAGAGGCAAAGGTAATCTATTATATCTGAGAGAAAGAAAGGAGGGGGATGAAGATAGTGTGTATCAATTGACATATTCAATTTATGGTGAAACTTCTTCCACTTCATTGAAAAGTGAAAGGGAAGAAGTAAACTAAAGGAAAGAGAATACAGAAATTGTGGAGAAAAGGGGTAAAATACGGGGAGGAACTTTAAGGTGGGAGAGGGATACTAAAAAGGAAGGGCTGTGAAAAGAAAGTGGTACTCACAAGTTTAAATTACCTACGCATATATACTGTCAAAAAATGTTATAATTATAAAATTAATTAAAAAAAAAAAAAAAGAAAAGAAAACTTAGTCACATCAGGAATGGGTTCAATAGTAACACTATATATATATACCATGAAGGGTATAGCATTCTCCAAAATCTATAAAGTAAGGGAGAGAGAAAGATGGATAAGGAAGCAAAGAGTGAGGGAAGAAGACAAGGGAGGGATCCTTGGGTAGGGAGAGGTTAAGTAAGAGCAAGGCAAGTTATGGAACAGAATTTAATGAAAGAGTTAGAAGGGATAGGAAAGATGTGGGGGGGGGGGCATGTGTGGATGTGTCTACATATGTATATATCTACATATGTCTACATAAATATATCTTTTCTTAACCGCAGCTTACTTGGGGGTAAAGGTGGTTGGAATGAAAAGGAGATATGTGTGTGTATGTATATGTATGTGTGTGTATCTTTTCTTAACCATAGTCTGGATGGGGATGAAAGGGCAGAAAAAGAATAAAGTAAATAAGTTGTGCAGCAGAGAACAAAAGAACAATTTATAAGGAAGTAAAGAAAAAATGGACACTCATGAATATAATTTATTTTACTAATATAAATATACTTTCTTAAATTGGTATTTGTTGTTTATATATTTTGAATACTCCCTGACATTCTGCTAGGCATATGATAATGTTCTCTTCTATTTTGTTTTGTTTTATAATTTTTTTCTGTTTTTTTTTTTTTTTTTGCTTATTCTGTTTCTTCAAATAAAATAAATTTGAAAAGAAAACACAAATAACTTTTATAAATAATACTCAAGCTTTTCATGAACTAACCATCCAGTATTCATTCAACAAACATTTATTTCAAACCTGCTTTATATAAGGTGCTATGCTAGAAGGTGTGAGTGCAAAGACAAAGATGGTATTTTAAGAAGATTCCATTTTAATATAAGATATAACATGTATACAGATAATACAAATATAAGATAATTTGAGAAGTGATTTCCCTACTAATAACTAGGGACATCAAGAAAGAATTTATTTAGGAAATAATATCTGACCCAGAAGTGAAAAGGTAATGAATGCATTCTAAGGATGGGGAAACCTATATAAAGGCAGAGAGATGGAAGGGATAATCAGATGACTAATCTTCTTATTAAACATAAAAAGATATAACTTAAACAGAAGCCATGTCTAAATATTCTTTTTATACCACAGTCCCTGATAGTCCCTCAGAGATGCTTAAACTTTTGAAAGAAGTTCAATACAGTTGATATTTAGAGAATTCCTTTTATCAGTATCTATCTATGGTTCTGTTTATGCCCCTAAACATTCTCCTTGGGACTGTGCCTGAGGTAAATTATAGCTGCTTTTCTGAAGTGAATCGGATTCTCCCAAATAGATAGTTGTGCTTAAAGGTCAGTTCTCAGTGTTTCTATTTTCATCTCAAATGCAACTAAAACTAATGAAAACATGTCTGTTTTTCCATGTCTTCCTTCCTACCTGATAATTTAGTCCAATCAGGAGAAACTGTGCATTAAAATGACTTGTCCATCTGGCTTGGAAAGTCTTTTCTCTAAGCCAGTATGTTCAGACATGGGCCAAGTTGGGACAAATTTCAATGGCTTTTACCACAAGTGTTTCCAAAAATACAGAATGGATCATCCATTAATCTGACAGATCCTCGGGATGGTGAAATGGAGCTTGTTTTTGTGGCACAACATATGTGTAACCTATTGTCCAACGATTAAAAACCCATATAGACTAAATTGAATAGCGTCCCACACATTTTTCCTGAAATGGTACTCTTCTGAGCAGTTTATTTCATAAACTAATAGAAAGAATGCTAGTTTTGGAGTCACAAAGACCTGTGCACAAATTTACTAGAGAACTGTGTGGATCTGGGCAATTCACTTAAATTCTTTGAACCTGAACATGTGAACCACACATGTAAATTATGGATTTAAACCCAGTGGCCTTTAAGATCCCTTCCCCATATAAATCTAATTCTATGAACTCTCTGAGATTCAGTTTCCTCATCTGTAAAATAGAACTAATAGCACCTCCAAGAATACCAACCTCACAGCCTCATTGTTAGGCTCAAAATAAAGAATATAAATGGAATGCTTTATAAAACTTAAAGCAGGAATAAAGACAATTCATTACTGTTTATTGGTTCCCCCATTCCCTTTATGACATGTAGGTTTCTGAACAGACTCTCTCTCTCCACCCAGTTTCAGTCCTTAGTGTTCATATATATTTTTAGGTCATTTTGTTTTATTTTTAAGTTTTTAAATATATGTGTATGTGTGCGGTTAAGTATAGATATCTACCTTTTATTTTTTTATAACCCAATTTTTTCTCCTAAATACCCTCCCAACCCTTCCTGCTTTACACACAGTTGTTTGACACAACACTTACATTTTAACAGTGTATACCATATTATATATTCGTAGTTCCTCCCTCCTCCCCAACTGCCATACAAGAGAGGAGAACCCATCTAGAAATTCCAGTACCTGAGACAAATTCACTTGATTTGGGAGGAGAGGATTACCACAAGGTCAACTCCACTTTATGATGAGACATTAAAGCAAGACTTTACAAAAAACAGTTTAGCTAAGTTCAAAGAAATTCATCATCTTGTTGGTCACTGAATGAAAAATTTTCAGACCAAAGCAACCCTCAAAGACCATCTCCCTCTTAAGTTGTAGAGAGGCTGCCAATATTGTTGGTAGAGGGGAATACCTTCATCTGTGAAATCTCAAGTTCTCAGATGAAATGAATGAATGAAAAAACATTAAGGGCCTGTTATATGCCAGGCACTGTGCAAGTTCCTGGGGGATGTAAATTCAAAAGTAAGACATTTCCTGCCCTCATGGAACTGACATTTTAATAGAGGAAGGCAAAATATATACTGAAATGGGGAGCCAAAGAAGAGAGTTTGGGTCTTAGAAGTTGCAGTTTAAATTCTGCCTTAAGGCAGTTGATTGCCATTCCCCTTCAAACAGCAATGATAACATCAGATTGATTACTATTTCAGTCAAAAGAAGGAAGAGGTTGAAGGGTGCACACAAGTTGGCAGTAGAAATAGGAAGGCTCTGTTTCCTGAGAGGTGACTTGATGGGATGGTCTAGGTCTAAGAAGCTACAATGAAGTGAGTTTATACTTACATCCACACAAATCAGGGCAACTCATCCCCAAGGAGTTCCAAAGATAAGTTGGCTAATTTTTTTCATGGAGAAAAGTTTAGCTAGGGGTGGATATAGAAGGGATTGAGGATGGAAAGGTCAAGAATAAAGGATAGAGAGAAGGAAAGATATTGAAAATAGCAGGGAAGGTAATGAATTGATGGAGAGTGGAAAAGCTTTCTACTTTTATTAGCTTCCTAAACATTCTCATCTGAAATACAAGTATACCCCATAATCTTTTCTTTAATTTTCCATTTAATACTTCATGGATGCAGGATTGACAATAAGATAGGAAGGAAATCATTTCACTGCTTTAAAAACAAAACAAAACAAAAACAAAAACAAAAACAAAAAACAATAATCCATAATAGTTTCCCCTAACTTCTTTTTTCTTTATTGGTTTTAATAAGTATAATATGCCTATAAAATTTGGTGTATCACTTAAATCTATTACTTAATTTAGTTACTAAATTTACAATCACTTGAACTAGTGAATAAATAAGTGTCTTCATCCTTTATGGTATTCCATCTTCTATCTCTTGTCTTTTTGTAAATTATCTCCCATACCTAAAATATACTTCTTCACTTTTTTCTCTAAAAGAGAAAGCTTTTTTTCATAACTTTCTTTCAGATATAGCTTGAGTTCTATCTCTTAAATAAGAGTATTCTGATTGATCAGGTCCTGGGTACTAGTTAGGGTTGATAGAGACAGCTGAAGTATTGATAAAATTACTCTTTGAGTCAATTCAAGGAAGGGCATTGATGGGTATCAGCTCAGCAATCCCACATTTGCGAAGATCTTGTATAACCCCACCTTACCATATACATTTAGAAAGTCAACTTTCTTGAAGTTAAATTCCCCCTATAAATCTGCTTATCCCTCACCATCTTTGCTGAATCCCTTTTAAATTAGCTTTCTACACAGCATTCTGCTTCATGCCTTTTTATAGCTAACAAACTCTTTTAGGGTGCTAACCTTTTCTATGAATTTAGCCTGTCGATCAATGGTGTACTCCTACCTCATGGAGTATTCTCTTTCTCCTAGTTAATTGTGAGTTCCACTAGAGAATTTGTCTTTTCCATCATTAATTGTTTAAAAAAACAACAACAACAACAACAACAACAAAAAAAAAAAACCTTTTCCTTGCTAATTATATCTCTCCAAATCTATTTCATCTTTACTATTCCTGGTGTCTATTATATCTTCATTTTGTCTGTAATCTTTTCTCATAAATAAATCAACCTTTTGCCAAAGAGAATGACTATTGTGAATTTGTCACATGACTGAACTTCAACATTTAATGTCAAATCCCAATATTTGGTGTCAGTTGTTCTTCTAAATGTCCTCATTTGATGCCTGAACATAAATCAAATGCATCACCAATACCTTCTATTTTTGGGATCCTCCCCTTACCTTGAATCAAATTACTTTTATTTTTCACTAATTTCTGGATGTGTTTCTCATCAACCTATCAACAAGCACATTTTAAATGGCCGCTGAGTATCAAGCACTGTGCTCAGCACACAGATATATTGTAAATTCCTCAAGAGGAAGTACATTCCCAATAGAATATACATATTTTGTATTTACTTATTGGTGTATATGTTTGCTCCAGAAGAATGTAAGCCTCTAAAGCTCTGCTATTTTTGTCTTTGTGTACCCAGTGCTGAACACAATGCCTGTCATATAGTAAGTGTTTGTTGACTGAATGAATGAATGAATCCCCATGACAATGCTTGTCCCCATGTACTGTTCTATTTTAACATTGATTAGGGAAGGTTGAGGTGATTCCCAGTTCCTCTATGCAATCTGGTTGGAAATATTTGTTCTACTTTTTAAAAACACTGTTCGTGTACATTTTCCTGAGAGATGTGCCATGCTTCAGTCTGTATTGATTTATCAATACACTACCTTTAGAGTTTTAAAGGTCTTTCCCTTTTAATTATCTCCTTATCTTCTTAACCCCCTAAAATATATCCCAATATGCAAAGATTTAAATTTGTGGCAGCCATTCTAGACAGTTATATATACCTATAACCTTATGTGATTAATGAGATTTGGCTAAAGATTCTTGTTCTGATTGAAGTTCAAATAGAAGTGCAAAAAGAGGATAAAGCATAGGTGCATTTTAAGAAATCAGTATATTAACAACACAAGTCTGAATGAGATGGAAGACTGCTGTAATAGAAGAAACTATTGGACTTAAATGTGAATTGCATAAAGTCACACAAGTTCACAGACCAAAGAAAGATATTTAGAAGCCATATTGATGTACTGTGCAAAAACTATACTTAGAGTAAGGAGCCTTGAAATCAGATCCCAACTTATACACTTATTAGCTCTATAATCCTGACACCAATTTACTTCTAGCATCCTATTTCATTTGTTCCTAAGATAAGGGTTGGAGGCAACCAGATGTATATAAATAGGTTAGTCTTCTGCCTGATACAAATAAGCTATATAACAATGGGAAAAAATTTCAGTGCCTCCAAGCAACAATCTATGGTGCAAAAGTTAGTCTTAGCACAGTGTATGATGAATAGGGGGTGTTTGTTTAATTAATGCTTATTGAGGGATTGACTGACTGATTTGAGGTGATCTGCATCTCTATTGCTGAAGGGAGTTAGTTTCCCCAACAGAAGTTCCCACCTAATGATGGAATTATAGAATCACAGGTCCAGGAATAAAATTAAAAAATGATAACAATAACAAACAATACTTGTAGTATTGTTGTGAGAAAATCAAATTACAAAGCTTAAAGTAAATTGTAAGTTTTTTTTTTTTCCATTGCTCTAGAAAAATAGTAAAGACCCATTAGTGATGAGCTAGACCCTAATTCATGGGTAGGATTAGTCAATAGAGAGACAGAGAAGACATTGCAGGAAGAAAATGAATCAACCAACAAAAAATCTTTTAAATGCTTACAATGAATCTGGCATTGTTCAAGGCAATAAAAATAATAACAATTAAACAATGTCTGCTCTCAAGTAGCATGTATTCTCCTGGCTGACAATAGGTGTTCCTGTAGGGAGGTACAGAAAAAAACATATAAAGATAATAAATACAAAGTTAAATACAAAGTACTTAGGAGGAAGAATACTAACATTGAAAATCAGGAGAAGTTGTGTTTGAGGGAAGAGAAGGATATGAGGGAAGATTATAGCATGTACAAAAAGAAAAAAGCCATAAATGAGTAAAATGTGTTCAGGAAACTTTGAGTGGATCCACCTGGTTGGCATAGTACTTACATTAGGGAGTAGTGAAAAATAAGGTTGGGGCCAAATTATAAAGGTCCTTAAAAATCCAAGATGTGAAGTATGGGATTTATCCTACAATCAGTGGGGAACCATCAAAGGATTTCCTATAAGAGAGTGTTGGTGATGAAAGCCAAGTTTTAGGTGATCCGTTTGGCAATGATATGAGGATAAATTTGAGCAGAGAGACTGAGAACAGATTAACCTTACAGGATCATGAAATGCAGAGTTTAAAATTAACTTGGAATGAAAAACCAAACACTTGGAAATTCTGATATATTTTCCTGGTAGTGATGTTAAATTCATCTTAAAAATCAATGAGATCTGTCATTAAAGTGTCTTAGGATAAAGGCAGTTAATCTCTCTGAGCCCCAGTACTTCCATTTGTAAAATTAGGGTAGTAATAACAGCACCTGCTTCACAGGGTTGTTGCAAAGGAAAAATAACATTGTATGCAAAGTGATTCATAAACTTAAAGGACTAAATAAATGAGTTATTGTTAATATTGTTATCTCACAAAAATCTAGAAGTCTTCCTCTCTTTTCTATTCATGGAGTTGAATTAATTCTTTTCCTAAAAGAAAAAAAGAAAGATAACTGTATCTTCTAGGGGCATTTAACTTAACTGCTAGCTAAAATTGAAAGTATAGTAGATTGTCTTGCTTTCAAGTTATTCTTATCTGTTAATACTTAACACTATGAAAAGTAGTTATTTATGATAAAAAGTTGTTGTTGATGATGAAACACTATGAAAGATATTGTTTCATCTCTTTACAAAGATAAGTGTTTCAACTTGTGGAATCTGTAGAAACAAGTTACCACTCCATGACTAAGGACATTTAAGTAAAAGAAACATTTAAGCAATCAATGAAGACATTCTGTCAATTGATACCTTTCCCCAATTGGTTCTTAAATCCAATAATCTACATGGGTCAAAAAGGTGATATCTAAATCCTCTTGTAAATGACATTGTGACTTACAAAGTAGAGAAATGTTCACTGTTTCCTTCCTGTAAACCTTACCATTTTGTTCACCTTCCACAGTGAGCCACCTCTATGGATTTGGGCTGATGGATGCAGAAGCCATGGTGATGGAAGCAGAAAAGTGGACTACTGTCCCCCAACAGCATGTGTGTGTGGAAAGCACCGACCGACAAATCAAGTAATACCCTGAAACAGACATATATGATAATGATATCTTCAATTATATCTCATATACTATTTTTAATATATGTCTTTGTAGTTGTCCAAACTGGTTGTTCCATGCAATGGATGGAATCTCAGGTTAATACTCAGTGAATGCACAAAATATTTATTAAGGATTTACTATGTGTGATGCACTTCAGTTAAAAAGATGAAGTGGAAACACAGTCCCTGCCCTCAAAGAGCTTTTATTGTCTTATTTTTTAATTTAAATTTGTTTTTCAATTAAAAAGAATTTATTTTCTTTTCTGCTAATTTTCCTTCCCTCTATTGAAAGAGAGAGACAGGAACAGAGAGCAACAGAGTGAGACAAAAGAGAGAGAAAGGTGAGGGAGGGAGGGAGAGAGGGAGGGAAGCAGGGAGGGAAGGAAGGAAGAAAAAAGGAAGGAAAGAAGGAAGGAAGGAAGGAAAAGAAGGTAGGTAAAAAGGGAGAGAGGAAGGAAAAAGAGGGAGGACAGAAATAAAGGAATGAAGGAACAAAGGAAGAAAAAAGAAAGCATAACAAATATTCATAGTCAAACAAAACTAATTCTCTCATTAGCCATGTCTGAAAATATGCTGTTTATTCTGTATCCTGGATCCCTCCCTTTCTATCTAGAGGTGGATAGCATTGATCATCATCACTGATCTTCTGGAATTATGGTTAGTTATTGCATTAATAATAGTTCTTAAGTCTTTCAAAGCAGTTTCCCTTTAGAAAGTTGTCATTATATAAATGGTTCTTCAAGTTCCATGCCTTAAAGAATGAGATCATAAATAAATTAGAGAAACATAGGATAGTTTACCTCTCAGACTTGTGGAGGAGGAAGGAATTTGTGTCCAAAGGAGAACTAGAGATCATTATTGATCACAAAATAGAAAATTTTGATTACATCAAATTAAAAAGCTTTTGCTCAAACAAAACTAATGCAAACAAGATTAGAAGGGAAGTAACAAATTGGGAAAACATTGTTACAGTTAAAGGTTCTGATAAAGGCCTCATCTCCAAAATAAACAGAGAATTGACTTTAATTTATAAGAAATCAAGCCATTCTCCAATTGATAAATGGTCAAAGGATATGGAGAATTTTCAGATGATGAAATTGAAACTATTTCCACTCATATGAAAGAGTATTCCAAATCACTATTGATCACAGAAATGCAAATTAAGGCAACTTTGAGATATTCCTACACACCTGTCAGATTGGCTAAGATGACAGGAACAACTAATGATGAATATTGGAAGGGATGTGGGAAAACTGGGACACTGATGCATTGTTGGTGGAGTTGTGAAAGAATCCAACCATTCTGGAGAGCAATCTGGAATTATGCCCAAAAAGTTATCAAAAACTGTGCATACCCTTTGATCCAGCAGTGCTACTACTGGGCTTATATCCCAAGGAAATACTAAAGAAGGAAAAGGGACCTGTGTGTGCCAAAATGTTTGTGGCAGCCCTTTTTGTAGCAGCTAGAAACTGGAAAACGAAAGGATGCCCATCAATTGGAGAATAGTTGGGTATATGAATGTTATGGAATATTATTGTTCTGTAAGAAATGACCAGCAGGATGAATACAGAGAGACTTGGAGAGACTTACATCAACTGATGCTGAGTGAAACAAGCAGAACTAGGGGATCATTATACACTTTAACAACGATACGGTATGAGGATGTATTCTGATGGAAGTGGATATCTTCAACATAGAGAAGAGCTAATCCAATTCCAATTGATCAATGATGGACAGAATCAGCTACACCCAAAAAAGGAACACTGGGAAATGAGGGTAAACTGTTAGCATTTTTTATTTTTCTCCCCAGATTATTTTTACTTTCCAAATCCAATTCTTCCTTTGCAACAACAACAACAAAATTAGGTTCTGCACATATATATTGTACCTAGGATATACTATAACATATTTAATATATATGGAAATGCCTGCCATCTAGGGGAGGGGGTGGAGGAAAGGAGGGGGAAAATTCAGAACAGAAGGGAGTATAAGGGATAATGTTGTAAAAAAAAATTATCTATGCATATATACAGTCAAAAAATGTTATAATTATAAAATTAATTTTAAAAAATAAAAATAAATTTTAAAAAAAGTTCCATGCCTTTGTAGCTATATGAAGAAGAAGCTTACATTCTAATGGGGAAGATATTTAAAATTAGATTAAAATAACATAGAATAACTCAGATGTCTTCAAACTCAGAACTTCTGAATAAGTTTGTTTTTCAAAAAACCAAATTGTTTGTATGATGAAAAAAATATCTTTAGTCAGCTAAGACCTTTCCAAAAATTTCTCCATGAAATTTGCATAAAGAACAAAGACAAAGATGGTATTTTAAGAAGATTCCATTTTAATATAAGATATAACATGTATACAGATAATACAAATATAAGATAATTTGAGAAGTGATTTCCCTACTAATAACTAGGGACATCAAGAAAGAATTTATTTAGGAAATAATATCTGACCCAGAAGTGAAAAGGTAATGAATGCATTCTAAGGATGGGGAAACCTATATAAAGGCAGAGAGATGGAAGGGATAATCAGATGACTAATCTTCTTATTAAACATAAAAAGATATAACTTAAACAGAAGCCATGTCTAAATATTCTTTTTATACCACAGTCCCTGATAGTCCCTCAGAGATGCTTAAACTTTTGAAAGAAGTTCAATACAGTTGATATTTAGAGAATTCCTTTTATCAGTATCTATCTATGGTTCTGTTTATGCCCCTAAACATTCTCCTTGGGACTGTGCCTGAGGTAAATTATAGCTGCTTTTCTGAAGTGAATCGGATTCTCCCAAATAGATAGTTGTGCTTAAAGGTCAGTTCTCAGTGTTTCTATTTTCATCTCAAATGCAACTAAAACTAATGAAAACATGTCTGTTTTTCCATGTCTTCCTTCCTACCTGATAATTTAGTCCAATCAGGAGAAACTGTGCATTAAAATGACTTGTCCATCTGGCTTGGAAAGTCTTTTCTCTAAGCCAGTATGTTCAGACATGGGCCAAGTTGGGACAAATTTCAATGGCTTTTACCACAAGTGTTTCCAAAAATACAGAATGGATCATCCATTAATCTGACAGATCCTCGGGATGGTGAAATGGAGCTTGTTTTTGTGGCACAACATATGTGTAACCTATTGTCCAACGATTAAAAACCCATATAGACTAAATTGAATAGCGTCCCACACATTTTTCCTGAAATGGTACTCTTCTGAGCAGTTTATTTCATAAACTAATAGAAAGAATGCTAGTTTTGGAGTCACAAAGACCTGTGCACAAATTTACTAGAGAACTGTGTGGATCTGGGCAATTCACTTAAAATTCTTTGAACCTGAACATGTGAACCACACATGTAAATTATGGATTTAAACCCAGTGGCCTTTAAGATCCCTTCCCCATATAAATCTAATTCTATGAACTCTCTGAGATTCAGTTTCCTCATCTATAAAATAGAACTAATAGCACCTCCAAGAATACCAACCTCACAGCCTCATTGTTAGGCTCAAAATAAAGAATATAAATGGAATGCTTTATAAAACTTAAAGCAGGAATAAAGACAATTCATTACTGTTTATTGGTTCCCCCATTCCCTTTATGACATGTAGGTTTCTGAACAGACTCTCTCTCTCCACCCAGTTTCAGTCCTTAGTGTTCATATATATTTTTAGGTCATTTTGTTTTATTTTTAAGTTTTTAAATATATGTGTATGTGTGCGGTTAAGTATAGATATCTACCTTTTATTTTTTTATAACCCAATTTTTTCTCCTAAATACCCTCTCAACCCTTCCTGCTTTACACACAGTTGTTTGACACAACACTTACATTTTAACGGTGTATACCATATTATATATTCGTAGTTCCTCCCTCCTCCCCAACTGCCATACAAGAGAGGAGAACCCATCTAGAAATTCCAGTACCTGAGACAAATTCACTTGATTTGGGAGGAGAGGATTACCACAAGGTCAACTCCACTTTATGATGAGACATTAAAGCAAGACTTTACAAAAACAGTTTAGCTAAGTTCAAAGAAATTCATCATCTTGTTGGTCACTGAATGAAAAATTTTCAGACCAAAGCAACCCTCAAAGACCATCTCCCTCTTAAGTTGTAGAGAGGCTGCCAATATTGTTGGTAGAGGGGAATACCTTCATCTGTGAAATCTCAAGTTCTCAGATGAAATGAATGAATGAAAAAACATTAAGGGCCTGTTATATGCCAGGCACTGTGCAAGTTCCTGGGGGATGTAAATTCAAAAGTAAGACATTTCCTGCCCTCATGGAACTGACATTTTAATAGAGGAAGGCAAAATATATACTGAAATGGGGAGCCAAAGAAGAGAGTTTGGGTCTTAGAAGTTGCAGTTTAAATTCTGCCTTAAGGCAGTTGATTGCCATTCCCCTTCAAACAGCAATGATAACATCAGATTGATTACTATTTCAGTCAAAAGAAGGAAGAGGTTGAAGGGTGCACACAAGTTGGCAGTAGAAATAGGAAGGCTCTGTTTCCTGAGAGGTGACTTGATGGGATGGTCTAGGTCTAAGAAGCTACAATGAAGTGAGTTTATACTTACATCCACACAAATCAGGGCAACTCATCCCCAAGGAGTTCCAAAGATAAGTTGGCTAATTTTTTTCATGGAGAAAAGTTTAGCTAGGGGTGGATATAGAAGGGATTGAGGATGGAAAGGTCAAGAATAAAGGATAGAGAGAAGGAAAGATATTGAAAATAGCAGGGAAGGTAATGAATTGATGGAGAGTGGAAAAGCTTTCTACTTTTATTAGCTTCCTAAACATTCTCATCTGAAATACAAGTATACCCCATAATCTTTTCTTTAATTTTCCATTTAATACTTCATGGATGCAGGATTGACAATAAGATAGGAAGGAAATCATTTCACTGCTTTAAAAACAAAACAAAACAAAAACAAAAACAAAAACAAAAAACAATAATCCATAATAGTTTCCCCTAACTTCTTTTTTCTTTATTGGTTTTAATAAGTATAATATGCCTATAAAATTTGGTGTATCACTTAAATCTATTACTTAATTTAGTTACTAAATTTACAATCACTTGAACTAGTGAATAAATAAGTGTCTTCATCCTTTATGGTATTCCATCTTCTATCTCTTGTCTTTTTGTAAATTATCTCCCATACCTAAAATATACTTCTTCACTTTTTTCTCTAAAAGAGAAAGCTTTTTTTCATAACTTTCTTTTCAGATATAGCTTGAGTTCTATCTCTTAAATAAGAGTATTCTGATTGATCAGGTCCTGGGTACTAGTTAGGGTTGATAGAGACAGCCTGAAGTATTGATAAAATTACTCTTTGAGTCAATTCAAGGAAGGGCATTGATGGGTATCAGCTCAGCAATCCCACATTTGCGAAGATCTTGTATAACCCCACCTTACCATATACATTTAGAAAGTCAACTTTCTTGAAGTTAAATTCCCCCTATGAATCTGCTTATCCCTCACCATCTTTGCTGAATCCCTTTTAAATTAGCCTTCTACACAGCATTCTGCTTCATGCCTTTTTATAGCTAACAAACTCTTTTAGGGTGCTAACCTTTTCTATGAATTTAGCCTGTCGATCAATGGTGTACTCCTACCTCATGGAGTATTCTCTTTCTCCTAGTTAATTGTGAGTTCCACTAGAGAATTTGTCTTTTCCATCATTAATTGTTTAAAAAAAAAAAAAAAAAAAAAAAAAAAAAAAAAAAAAAAAACCTTTTCCTTGCTAATTATATCTCTCCAAATCTATTTCATCTTTACTATTCCTGGTGTCTATTATATCTTCATTTTGTCTGTAATCTTTTCTCATAAATAAATCAACCTTTTGCCAAAGAGAATGACTATTGTGAATTTGTCACATGACTGAACTTCAACATTTAATGTCAAATCCCAATATTTGGTGTCAGTTGTTCTTCTAAATGTCCTCATTTGATGCCTGAACATAAATCAAATGCATCACCAATACCTTCTATTTTTGGGATCCTCCCCTTACCTTGAATCAAATTACTTTTATTTTTCACTAATTTCTGGATGTGTTTCTCATCAACCTATCAACAAGCACATTTTAAATGGCCGCTGAGTATCAAGCACTGTGCTCAGCACACAGATATATTGTAAATTCCTCAAGAGGAAGTACATTCCCAATAGAATATACATATTTTGTATTTACTTATTGGTGTATATGTTTGCTCCAGAAGAATGTAAGCCTCTAAAGCTCTGCTATTTTTGTCTTTGTGTACCCAGTGCTGAACACAATGCCTGTCATATAGTAAGTGTTTGTTGACTGAATGAATGAATGAATCCCCATGACAATGCTTGTCCCCATGTACTGTTCTATTTTAACATTGATTAGGGAAGGTTGAGGTGATTCCCAGTTCCTCTATGCAATCTGGTTGGAAATATTTGTTCTACTTTTTAAAAACACTGTTCGTGTACATTTTCCTGAGAGATGTGCCATGCTTCAGTCTGTATTGATTTATCAATACACTACCTTTAGAGTTTTAAAGGTCTTTCCCTTTTAATTATCTCCTTATCTTCTTAACCCCCTAAAATATATCCCAATATGCAAAGATTTAAATTTGTGGCAGCCATTCTAGACAGTTATATATACCTATAACCTTATGTGATTAATGAGATTTGGCTAAAGATTCTTGTTCTGATTGAAGTTCAAATAGAAGTGCAAAAAGAGGATAAAGCATAGGTGCATTTTAAGAAATCAGTATATTAACAACACAAGTCTGAATGAGATGGAAGACTGCTGTAATAGAAGAAACTATTGGACTTAAATGTGAATTGCATAAAGTCACACAAGTTCACAGACCAAAGAAAGATATTTAGAAGCCATATTGATGTACTGTGCAAAAACTATACTTAGAGTAAGGAGCCTTGAAATCAGATCCCAACTTATACACTTATTAGCTCTATAATCCTGACACCAATTTACTTCTAGCATCCTATTTCATTTGTTCCTAAGATAAGGGTTGGAGGCAACCAGATGTATATAAATAGGTTAGTCTTCTGCCTGATACAAATAAGCTATATAACAATGGGAAAAAATTTCAGTGCCTCCAAGCAACAATCTATGGTGCAAAAGTTAGTCTTAGCACAGTGTATGATGAATAGGGGGTGTTTGTTTAATTAATACTTATTGAGGGATTGACTGACTGATTTGAGGTGATCTGCATCTCTATTGCTGAAGGGAGTTAGTTTCCCCAACAGAAGTTCCCACCTAATGATGGAATTATAGAATCACAGGTCCAGGAATAAAATTAAAAAATGATAACAATAACAAACAATACTTGTAGTATTGTTGTGAGAAAATCAAATTACAAAGCTTAAAGTAAATTGTAAGTTTTATTTTTTTTCCATTGCTCTAGAAAAATAGTAAAGACCCATTAGTAATGAGCTAGACCCTAATTCATGGGTAGGATTAGTCAATAGAGAGACAGAGAAGACATTGCAGGAAGAAAATGAATCAACCAACAAAAAATCTTTTAAATGCTTACAATGAATCTGGCATTGTTCAAGGCAATAAAAATAATAACAATTAAACAATGTCTGCTCTCAAGTAGCATGTATTCTCCTGGCTGACAATAGGTGTTCCTGTAGGGAGGTACAGAAAAAAACATATAAAGATAATAAATACAAAGTTAAATACAAAGTACTTAGGAGGAAGAATACTAACATTGAAAATCAGGAGAAAGTTGTGTTTGAGGGAAGAGAAGGATATGAGGGAAGATTATAGCATGTACAAAAAGAAAAAAGCCATAAATGAGTAAAATGTGTTCAGGAAACTTTGAGTGGATCCACCTGGTTGGCATAGTACTTACATTAGGGAGTAGTGAAAAATAAGGTTGGGGCCAAATTATAAAGGTCCTTAAAAATCCAAGATGTGAAGTATGGGATTTATCCTACAATCAGTGGGGAACCATCAAAGGATTTCCTATAAGAGAGTGTTGGTGATGAAAGCCAAGTTTTAGGTGATCCGTTTGGCAATGATATGAGGATAAATTTGAGCAGAGAGACTGAGAACAGATTAACCTTACAGGATCATGAAATGCAGAGTTTAAAATTAACTTGGAATGAAAAACCAAACACTTGGAAATTCTGATATATTTTCCTGGTAGTGATGTTAAATTCATCTTAAAAATCAATGAGATCTGTCATTAAAGTGTCTTAGGATAAAGGCAGTTAATCTCTCTGAGCCCCAGTACTTCCATTTGTAAAATTAGGGTAGTAATAACAGCACCTGCTTCACAGGGTTGTTGCAAAGGAAAAATAACATTGTATGCAAAGTGATTCATAAACTTAAAGGACTAAATAAATGAGTTATTGTTAATATTGTTATCTCACAAAAATCTAGAAGTCTTCCTCTCTTTTCTATTCATGGAGTTGAATTAATTCTTTTCCTAAAAGAAAAAAAGAAAGATAACTGTATCTTCTAGGGGCATTTAACTTAACTGCTAGCTAAAATTGAAAGTATAGTAGATTGTCTTGCTTTCAAGTTATTCTTATCTGTTAATACTTAACACTATGAAAAGTAGTTATTTATGATAAAAAGTTGTTGTTGATGATGAAACACTATGAAAGATATTGTTTCATCTCTTTACAAAGATAAGTGTTTCAACTTGTGGAATCTGTAGAAACAAGTTACCACTCCATGACTAAGGACATTTAAGTAAAAGAAACATTTAAGCAATCAATGAAGACATTCTGTCAATTGATACCTTTCCCCAATTGGTTCTTAAATCCAATAATCTACATGGGTCAAAAAGGTGATATCTAAATCCTCTTGTAAATGACATTGTGACTTACAAAGTAGAGAAATGTTCACTGTTTCCTTCCTGTAAACCTTACCATTTTGTTCACCTTCCACAGTGAGCCACCTCTATGGATTTGGGCTGATGGATGCAGAAGCCATGGTGATGGAAGCAGAAAAGTGGACTACTGTCCCCCAACAGCATGTGTGTGTGGAAAGCACCGACCGACAAATCAAGTAATACCCTGAAACAGACATATATGATAATGATATCTTCAATTATATCTCATATACTGTTTTTAATATATGTCTTTGTAGTTGTCCAAACTGGTTGTTCCATGCAATGGATGGAATCTCAGGTTAATACTCAGTGAATGCACAAAATATTTATTAAGGATTTACTATGTGTGATGCACTTCAGTTAAAAAGATGAAGTGGAAACACAGTCCCTGCCCTCAAAGAGCTTTTATTGTCTTATTTTTTAATTTAAATTTGTTTTTCAATTAAAAAGAATTTATTTTCTTTTCTGCTAATTTTCCTTCCCTCTATTGAAAGAGAGAGACAGGAACAGAGAGCAACAGAGTGAGACAAAAGAGAGAGAAAGGTGAGGGAGGGAGGGAGAGAGGGAGGGAAGCAGGGAGGGAAGGAAGGAAGAAAAAAGGAAGGAAAGAAGGAAGGAAGGAAGGAAAAGAAGGTAGGTAAAAAGGGAGAGAGGAAGGAAAAAGAGGGACAGAAATAAAGGAATGAAGGAACAAAGGAAGAAAAAAGAAAGCATAACAAATATTCATAGTCAAACAAAACTAATTCTCTCATTAGCCATGTCTGAAAATATGCTGTTTATTCTGTATCCTGGATCCCTCCCTTTCTATCTAGAGGTGGATAGCATTGATCATCATCACTGATCTTCTGGAATTATGGTTAGTTATTGCATTAATAATAGTTCTTAAGTCTTTCAAAGCAGTTTCCCTTTAGAAAGTTGTCATTATATAAATGGTTCTTCAAGTTCCATGCCTTAAAGAATGAGATCATAAATAAATTAGAGAAACATAGGATAGTTTACCTCTCAGACTTGTGGAGGAGGAAGGAATTTGTGTCCAAAGGAGAACTAGAGATCATTATTGATCACAAAATAGAAAATTTTGATTACATCAAATTAAAAAGCTTTTGCTCAAACAAAACTAATGCAAACAAGATTAGAAGGGAAGTAACAAATTGGGAAAACATTGTTACAGTTAAAGGTTCTGATAAAGGCCTCATCTCCAAAATAAACAGAGAATTGACTTTAATTTATAAGAAATCAAGCCATTCTCCAATTGATAAATGGTCAAAGGATATGGAGAATTTTCATATGATGAAATTGAAACTATTTCCACTCATATGAAAGAGTATTCCAAATCACTATTGATCACAGAAATGCAAATTAAGGCAACTTTGAGATATTCCTACACACCTGTCAGATTGGCTAAGATGACAGGAACAACTAATGATGAATGTTGGAAGGGATGTGGGAAAACTGGGACACTGATGCATTGTTGGTGGAGTTGTGAAAGAATCCAACCATTCTGGAGAGCAATCTGGAATTATGCCCAAAAAGTTATCAAAAACTGTGCATACCCTTTGATTCAGCAGTGCTACTACTGGGCTTATATCCCAAGGAAATACTAAAGAAGGAAAAGGGACCTGTGTGTGCCAAAATGTTTGTGGCAGCCCTTTTTGTAGCAGCTAGAAACTGGAAAACGAAAGGATGCCCATCAATTGGAGAATAGTTGGTTATATGAATGTTATGGAATATTATTGTTCTGTAAGAAATGACCAGCAGGATGAATACAGAGAGACTTGGAGAGACTTACATCAACTGATGCTGAGTGAAACAAGCAGAACTAGGGGATCATTATACACTTTAACAACGATACGGTATGAGGATGTATTCTGATGGAAGTGGATATCTTCAACATAGAGAAGAGCTAATCCAATTCCAATTGATCAATGATGGACAGAATCAGCTACACCCAAAAAAGGAACACTGGGAAATGAGGGTAAACTGTTAGCATTTTTTATTTTTCTCCCCAGATTATTTTTACTTTCCAAATCCAATTCTTCCTTTGCAACAACAACAACAAAATTAGGTTCTGCACATATATATTGTACCTAGGATATACTATAACATATTTAATATATATGGAAATGCCTGCCATCTAGGGGAGGGGGTGGAGGAAAGGAGGGGGAAAATTCAGAACAGAAGGGAGTATAAGGGATAATGTTGTAAAAAAAAAAAAATTATCTATGCATATATACAGTCAAAAAATGTTATAATTATAAAATTAATTTTAAAAAATAAAAATAAATTTTAAAAAAAGTTCCATGCCTTTGTAGCTATATGAAGAAGAAGCTTACATTCTAATGGGGAAGATATTTAAAATTAGATTAAAATAACATAGAATAACTCAGATGTCTTCAAACTCAGAACTTCTGAATAAGTTTGTTTTTCAAAAAACCAAATTGTTTTGTATGATGAAAAAAATATCTTTAGTCAGCTAAGACCTTTCCAAAAATTTCTCCATGAAATTTGCATAAAGAATATATAGCTTGCGAAAGCTAGATGGCATAATGGATAGAACACCAGTTCTGAAGTCAGGAGGACCTGAGTTCAAATTTGGTCTTAGACACTTCACACTTCCAAGCTGTGTGATCTTGGGCAAGTCCCTTAAGCCTAATTGCTTCAGTTTAAAAAAAAAAGAAGAAGAAGAAGAAGAAGAAGAAGAAGAAGAAGAAGAAGGAGGAGGAGGAGGAGGAGGAGGAGGAGGAGGAGGAGGAGGAGGAGGAGGAGGAGGAGGAGGAGGAGGAGGAGGAGGAGGAGGAGGAGGAGGAGGAAGAAGAAGAAGAAGAAGAAGAAGAAGAAGAAGAAGAAGAAGAAGAAGAAGAAGAAGAAGAAGAAGAAGAAGAAGAAGAAGAAGGAAGAAGAAGAAGAAGAAGAAGAAGAAGAAGAAGAAGAAGAAGAAGAAGAAGAAGAAGAAGAAGGAAGAAGAAGAAGAAGAAGAAGAAGAAGAAGAAGAAGAAGAAGAAGAAGAAGAAGAAGAAGAAGAAGAAGAAGAAGAAGGAGAGGGAGAGGGAGAGGGAGAGGAAAGGGAGAGGGAAAGGGAGAGGGAAAGGGAGGAGGAAAAGGAGATGGAAAAAGAGGAAAGGGAGAGGGAGAAAAAAGAGAAAGACAGAGATTAGGGAAGGGAGAAGGAGAGGGAGAGGGAATGGGAAAGGGAAAGGGAGAAGAGAAAGAGAAAAGGGGAATGGAAAGGGGAAAAGGAAAAGTAAGAGGATAAAGAGGAGGAAGAAGAGGTAGTAGTAGAAGCAGCAGCCATTGTGATTGATTTTTTAATATTATCTCTTTATTCACATTATCTCTTTATTGTATTGTTATTATCCCCATTTTACAGATGAGGAAATTGAGGGTGAAAGTTAAGGTGACTTATTCAGGGTTGCAAAACTAGCAAATGTCTCATGGAAAATTGAATTTGAATCTTTTTCCTGACTCCAAGTTTAGCACTCCCTCCATAATAGCTAGTGGGGGGACTCCTGAGGCTTTCAGCTTCTGAAGATGTGTCCCATATCCTGAGTTAGATATTCTAGTAAGGGGAGTGAAATGAAGGCTTTCACATTGTTGTGTGTCCCCTCTGATGAATTTATAATGCAATTCTTTATATTATACTTATCTCCGTTACCAATGAATAAATACAAATAATAATTATAGTTGAACAGGAATAATTGACTACATTTTAATAGATGGAGAAATTGAGGCTTGGAAAGAAGTTGAGGCTTGTGGTTTATCCAACTTGAAAAGTCTAATTAAGCTATTGAGAAGAAAGGTCTCATGGGTACCTGGGATAGGACAGGAGTCCTAAATATAAATTGGTGTTTGTAGCATCAAGGTGAATGAAGAGAAATAGAAGAGGAAATGAGGGAAATCCCAAGTGATAATATTAATATGGCTTCTCAGTAGGAGTTGGATTACAGAAATCAAGGCCCAGTGTACACAGTGAAAATGTAAATACTGACTACTAAACATGAAAAGAAACAGAAGCAATGGATTGAAACAATCTAAAGAAAAACTCTTCTATGGAAAGACTTCAGTCAAAATCTTAGGTCCATTACTTAGAGCTATGTGACTGAGTCAAAACAGTCTCTCTAAAACTCAGTTTCCTTATCTATAAAATGGGTATCTATCATATAGGAAACCTTGATGTGCCACTTAACTATCCATGTGGTGCTAGAGAAATTCTTTCCCTTCTCTGAATTTCATTTTTTACACATAAAATAACAGAGTTGGTCTAGACTAGGGGTTCTTAATTTGGGATCTGTGAATTTGTTATTAAATATAGTTCAAGGCCTTTCCCATTTAGAGCAGCCAGGACTTTTTGAAATAACATCCTCCTTTAGAGGAGAAGCAACAACAGAGTCAATTGGAGAAGCAGAAGAGGATGAAATGAAAAAAGAACTTTGTTTTACTTTTCTTTTTTCTTTCTCAGTCACAATACCACAAAGAAGGTTTCCTGGCACTTTTGCAATTATCCCTCCTGGGATTTCTATTCTACTCAGTGGTACATGATCCAATACTCTCCCATGACATGGGTGTTATACAAAGAACACTTTATCTGAAGGAAGGAAGGAAGCATGTATGTGTCAGATACCTTGCTAATAAGCATTTTTCAAGATTTGTCATTTGATGATCACTGCAATCTTCAGAGTAGGTGCTATTATTATCTCTCTTATATGCTTGAAGAAACTGAAGCAGAGTTTAAATAACTTGCCCATGATCAAACAGCTAACTAATAAATGTCTGAAGCTAGATTTGAACTCTGATCTTCTCTGACTCTAGGTCACCTACCTACCTGCTGAAGTCAGAAAGAATATCTGACATCCAACCCTAGTTCTGATACTTGCTACCTGGGCAACTTTAAACAAATGATCCCAATTCTCTGGTCCTTTGTTTTCTCTTCTGTTAAATGAAAAGTTTTGATGCAATGATCTCTTAAATCTAATTTTAATCTCTATGATAAAAGGACCAATGGTTCTCTATCTATAATACTCACAATTTGACCTCATTGTGATGCCAATGGAAAGGCTGCTAGATTTGGAGTCAGAACAAAGCTGTGTTCAAATTTCAGCTTTGCTGCTTCCCATTTATTAGGCCTTAAGTAGATTGCTTAATCTCTGAGCCCTCAATTTCCTCATCAGTAAAGTAAGGAGGTGTCAGTAGATTAAATCACTTGATCACCAAAGGAGATTTGTGACTGCGGAGAAACATCCTCCATTTTCACACCCCCAGGGGATGAGTTCTCTCAGGAATTATCTATGCAAGACTTTAGCATATGGTGGAAAGCAAAACAGTGACAAAGAAAAAAGTTCATATTGCTCCTGGAGGTAACAAGGAGCCACTAAAGCTTATTGAGTGGAGGAGTAGCATAATCCTACACTTAAAGAATATGGCTTTTGAATTTATGTGGAGGGTGTACAGGAAGGAAAGAAATATTAGGTAAGTAGATCAATTAGGAAGCTATTGCAATAACTCAAGTAAGAAATAATAAGGGCCTAAACTAGTATGGTGGCTAGTTGAATAAACAAGGGATAACATGTAAGATACTAGAATCGAGATTTGGCAACAGATTGGTTACATGTAATGAATAAGGATAAGGAATCAAGGATAAAGCCAAGTTGTAAACTTGGTAGTAACGCTTCCCTCCAAAGAAATAGTAAAGAGGAGTAGTTTGGGGTGAGAAGACATGAATTCTTTTGGGGATATGTTGAGTTGAGGACAAGTGAAATCCAATTTGAAATGTCCAATAGGCATTTGGTGATCTCAGAAGAGAGATTAGAGCTGAATGCATAAGTCCATGAGTTATTTGCTTAGAGTTGATAAGACAGAGACAGAGAGCTAGAGAGAGAAACACACAGAGAGAAAGAGATAGAGACAGAGACAAATTTGGCTGGGGAAGGGGAGGAAGTGAAGGAAAAGAAAGAGACAGAGAGAAAGAGACAGACAGACATCCACAGAGAGACAAGAACAAGAAGAAGGATAAGGAGGAGGAAGAAGAAAGGAGGAAAAGATAGAGAATAAAGGGTGAGAAAAAAGGGAGAGAGAAAAAAAGAGTGAGATAGACACAGATAGACAAAGAAGGGGAGAAGAGGGAAGGGGAGAGAGCCCAGAACATAGTTTGGGGGTATTCTCATAGTCAGAATGTGTGATGTGGATGATTAATCATAAAAAAAAAAATACTGAAAACTGGTTAAATAGGTTAGAGAACCCAAAGCAATCATTGTCTGAAAATCTTGATAAGAGGGTATTCCACAGGAGAACGAGGTTAACAGTGTCAAATGCTAGAGTTGCTACATTAACATTCTCTCCTTCCTCAGATTATCTTGCATTTATTTGTCTGTAAAATGTCTTCAATAAAATAGAGTAGAAATTCTGCAGTTAGGATTTCTATAATATGTGTTTCTACTTTGTCTCTTCCTTATATTCCAGCTTCTGACCTTATCATTCCACTGAAACCAGAAACCACTTTCTCCAAAATTACCAATAATCTCCTAATTGCTAAATTTAATGGGCTTTTCTCATCATTAAATCTTCTTGATCTCTATGTAGCCTCTATCTGATGATCACCCTATTCTCCTGCTCTCGATTTTCAGGACAAGACTGTCTCCTCATTCTCCTCCTAGTTGTCTGATTTCTTCTTTTCAGTTTTCTTCACTAGATTCCTTATGGGGACCATGTCATCTAACCAGAGGTGTCCTTCAGTGTTCTATCCTGGACCCTTTATTCTTCTCCCTCTATACTACTTCATTTGGTGATGCCATCAACTCCCATAGGTTTAATTACCTTCCCTATGCTGATCATTCTAAACTCTAGCTAGCCTGACCTAAACTCTCCACTAACCTCCAATCCCACATATTCAACTGCATTTCAGACATTTGAAACTAGATATCCAAAAGACACCTTAACCTCAACATATCTGAAACAGAAACTATTACTTTTCTCCTTCTGCCTTCTCCCCCTCCCCTTAACTTGTTCATTACTGTCATTCTTCCATCTCCCAGGCTACCAACCTAGTTGTTATCCTCAGCTCCTCATCCTTTCCTATCCAAACTGTTGTCAGAGCCTATCCATTTCACCTTTGCAACATCTCTTGAATATGTTCCTTTTTCTCCTCCAATATGATCACACTTATCACCTAACGCCTTCATTATCGCAAAGACCTAGCTGGGTCACCTGCCTCTGGTCTCTCCTCACTCTAATCCATCCTCCATGCAGCCACCAAAGTGATTTTCCTAAAGTGTAGTCAGGTCTGACCATGTTACCTCCCCTACTCAGTAAACGTCAGTGACTCTCTTGTCACCTCCTACATCAAATAGGTATCTTTTGATATTCAAAGCCCTTCATAACCTAACTTCCCCCTACTGTTCAGTCTTCTTACAACTTGTTCCCCAACACATACTCCAGAAACAAGGCACTCCTCCTCTTGCCTCTGTGCATTCCTGAATGCTCCCCCTCCTCTGACTACTGACCTCCCTGGCTTCCTCTAAATCCCAAATAAAATGTCTCTTTTTTTTTTTTTTTCCTGGAAGCTTTCTCTAATCCCTCTTAATTCTATTCTTATTAATTCTCAATTAATTCTTAATTCTTCTTTTAATTATTTTCTTCTTATCCCATATATAGTTTGTTTGCACTTATTTCTTTGCTTGTTGTCTCCCCCCCCCACTGGATTGTGAATTCCTTAAGAACAAAAACTATCACTTCTTTTTGCATCTTCAGAGTATAGTAGAGTGCCAGACACATAGTAGGTGCTTAATAAATTTTTTATGACTGCCTGAGTGTAAACTCCTTGTGGGCAATGATTTCTTTGTATTTCTGGAGAGTTTTATCCCAAATTTCTGGTACAGTGCTTTGCACATGATAAGTGTCTCATACATGCTTGTTGAATTCACTTTTTGTCTTTTGATATCTGTGAAATGACACTGTTATCATTTCTTAAGCTTTGGGCCTGGAGCAATCAAATACAAGCTTCATACTCTGAGATTGATGGCTAGATGTATTACTCATTCTAGTTCTATGAGGGATAGTAACTAGCTTTGATACTTTCCATCTATTCCAGAACTATACGACCCAGCAGTGCTGTCCGCTCAATTTACAAAGCTTCTGGCTGCTCTGACAACCCCAACCACCATGTGAACTACCTGGAGCATGTGGTTGTACGTATCACCATCACTCACCCTCGAAGGGGAGATCTGGCCATCTACCTGACCTCACCTTCAGGAACCAGATCCCAACTGTTAGCCAACAGGTAGGCTTATGGTTCTCCTGCCTTAATCTCTTTCATCTTATTTATTATACATTTCTGTGATCACAGATCACTACTGTAAAAAGGGAACCAGTGTTAGAGATTTCATGTATTTGATGAAATAAAAAGCTATTTTTAAAGCCAAATAGTAAAAAAGAGAGAAGATATAAATGTTAACCATAGATTTAACCATAGGTATATGTCCCTCAACCTCTTCAACCTTCAATAAACAGAAATAAGACTTTGATTGATAAGACTTGGCAATCAATTGGATAGGGCAGGAGTGGAGAGGGAGAGGGAAGAGTTGAGAATGATCCTAAGGTTACAAACCTTAATGACTAAAAGAATGGTTAAGCCTTCCTCAGAAGCACAGATTTTAGGGGGGAAAAATGGTTTTTGAGAGTTACTTTGGCCAAAGAATTCATCAGTAGGTATCCAACTTTCAGGTGAGCTCCAAATATAACTAGGCTTATCCTCAGATGACCTTAAATAACTTGTAATTACATACACATGTGTTTGTTGTATATATATATATATATATATATATATATATATATATATATATATATATATATATATATATATATATATATATGTAGTACATATATATAACTGAAGAGTATATGAAACATAATATGTTGTAGTCGATATGTATGTATATGTATTTATATATGAATAAAATACACCATGTGTGTAACTAAGATTGAGATTTATTGTATGTATGTGTATATGTTTTGTGCATATATAAGATTTATATATGATAAATATTTATATTTATATATATTAACTTAGTTCAGTGATGTTGTTTGCATGAGTTTTCCTGACCCCCATCCTGAATGTACTGTGTATAGTTGTGTGTGTATATATATATAAATCCTGAATTCCTACCATGAGGTAGGAATAGGGATAGGGGTACAGATAGGGATCAATTTAGAAATAGAGAAGGATAAGAAGAGAGAGAGAGAGAGAGAGAGAGAGAGAGAGAGAGAGAGAGAGAGAGAGAGAGAGAGAGAGAGAGAGAGAGAGAGAGAGAGAGAGAAAGAAAGGGATAGAGGCTAAGAAGGGAAAGGGAGAGAAATGGAGACCAGGGGAGTAAAGGTTAGTCTTTCTGGATGACAGTGACTAGATTTGCCAAGTTGAACTTTTTTCAAGTGGCATTTTATTGTGATTGGAAGACTTGCTCTCATTCTTCTCTCAAAACTAAATTCTTTTTGCTGTCAGAGCAAGGAGTGAGAAGCCAATTCCTAATTTTTTAAACAGGAACTGCCTTGCCAAAATAAATGCATGCAGGTGCAAAGCAGCAATACTCTGGCATCAGATCAATTGGGGGCTTCCCCCTACTCCCCTTTCTCAAAGACAAAGCTTTCTCAGCTGCCCCTGTGTGACTATGGCTACCTGACCAAAACCTTCTTTCCAAGTCAAGCAAGACTTTCTGATGCAGGATTATATGATTAATGGAGACTGTACCAGCTGTTGTTACTGAACCCAACTGAACCTTTTTTTTTTTTTCCTCTTTATCCATTATTCATCTGGGTTTCATTTGAAAGAGTATGCTTGGTGAAATGTTAAAGTGCAAAGGTATGTTTTACACATATGGAGATCTTATCCCCTGCTTCTAGAAAAAACAATCTCTCCTCACACAGTTGCTGTTTGCTTAGGATGGTGAGCCCCCTTGGCACTCTTTAGTCCCCTTCTGCATATTTTGCTTTTCAATGCTGGCTTCCCCTGAAATGACTTCAGCGAGGAAACTTGTGAGTCAGAGGCTCTATGGATTCTATCACAGGCATTTGGCAGATGACATCTTCACTGGCTTCAATCTGTCTGAGCATTCTTCAGAAACCAGTCTTACAGGGAACATCTGCTTTGTTGTTTCCAAAGTGCTGACTATGAATGTGTGGGGTGATAGCCTTCAAGAGAAGAGCAACAGAGATTCCAGAAAGTCAGGGGATACATCTCCAAAGATTTTCCTCTTCCCCTCTCTCCTTCCCCCTCCCTGCCCACCCTAGTCTCAAGAATCAAGATCCATCTGAGCATCAGCCAGCCTGTGGCATCCTGAGACA
Source organism: Sminthopsis crassicaudata (assembly GCF_048593235.1). Lineage (NCBI taxonomy): Eukaryota > Metazoa > Chordata > Mammalia > Dasyuromorphia > Dasyuridae > Sminthopsis > Sminthopsis crassicaudata. The sequence continues at coordinate 490,488,907 of NC_133617.1, read as the reverse complement.
AACCTCCTTGGGCTAGAACAAATAGTATCCCCTTTAGATGTTCCATAGGAAAAACTGAGTTCAGATGGAGCAAAGGTGGAAAGAGCATTGACTCTTTGGTTAAAGGTGTGGGTTCATATCTTACCTATGATGCTTACTACTGGTGTGATTTTGGAAAAATCACTTAATTTAATGTCTCAGTTTTCTTATATGTCAAATAAGGTGGGGTTGGAATAGTTGATCTTCAAATCTCTTTTTGGATTGTTTAAGAGGGAAAAGGGGCAGGGCTGACACTCAATGATGCAAGATAAGCCCTCAATTTATTTATCTATCACCAAAAAAAAAAAAAAAAAAAAAAAAAGAAAGAAAGAAAGAAAGAGAGAGAGAGGAAGGAACAAAAGAAGGAAGGAAGGAAAGAAGGAAGGAAGGAAGGAAGGAAGGAAGGAAGGAAGGAAGGAAGGAAGGAAGGAAGGAAGGAAGGAAGGAAGGAAGGAAGGAAGGAAGGAAGGAAGGAAGGAAGAAGAAGAGAGGGAGGGAGGGAAAGAGGAAGGGAGGGAGGGAGAGAGAAAGGGAGGGAGGAAGGAAGGAAGGAAAGAAGAAGAGAGGGAGGGAGGGAGAGAGGAAGGGAGGGAGGGAGGGAGGAAGGAAGGAAGGAAAGAAGAAGAGAGGGAGGGAGGGAGAGAGGAAGGGAGGGAGGGAAGAAGGAAGGAAGGAAAGAAGAAGAGAGGGAGGGAGGGAGAGAGAAAGGGAGGGAGGGAGGGAGGGAGGAAGGAAGGAAGGAAAGAAGAAGAGAGGGAAGGAGGGAGAGAGGAAAGGAGGGAGGAAAGGAGGGAGGAAAGGAGGGAGGAAGGGAGGGAGGAAGGAAGGAAGGAAAGAAGAAGAGAGGGAGGCAGGGAGAGAGGAAGGGAGGGAGGGAGGGAGGGAGGAAGGGAGGAAGGGAGGAAGAGAAAGAAAAAAATCAGTGCTTGTTCATGACCTTTTAAATGTAAAACAGCTGCTGGCTCTAAGTGCCTGAGCTTTTAACCACATGGCCACAACATTCCAGGCCTCCTTATGGCTGTATGTCCCCAATCAGTAGGATCCCTCCTACTGATGTGACAGAAGAAGGGTTGAGCTTCTTTTGGCATCTTTTCTCACCAGTGAAATTCCAAAGTGTTCATTTATTAGAGAATGTCCCAACATCAACCTTGGTCATATCTATCTAATGCTAATCCATTTGCTTTCATTTGGTACTGTTTTAAAATGTGTTCTCCCCGTTAGAAGGGAAAGAAAGAAAGTATAGAAAGGAAAATAGTATACCCCTGTAGTGAGATTTGCATTCAGAATAAAGAATTTTTTTTTAATGTACTGAATTAGATGGCAGTTTTATGTACTGAATTAGGTAAATTAGTTGACATTTTAAAAGCAATATAGGATCATGGTTCTCAAAGTTTTAAAAGTTATCTTGTCTAACTCCCCTCATTTTACACATAAGGAAACTGAGGCTAAGAGAGAAAGAATATCTTTAAAATGCTACAATTTAAGAAATAAAGAAAGGGCACTAACTCTGAAGTTATAGGATAAGAGTCCAATCTTTCCCCTGACAACTGTTACTTACATGATCTTGGGCAGCCCACTTGTCCTCCCTGGACCTTTGTTTCCTTGCTTGTAAATAGAAGGTATTGGTCTAGTTGGCCTCCAGGTTTTATTCCAGTATAATCTTTAGAATCTGGTGAATAATAGTGCTGCAAACAAGAATGCCATTAGAAATGAAAGCTTTCAAAAACCAACCAAACAAGCAAAAACTACCCAGAAATGGGAGAAGGAAGAGTATAACTAAAAAAACAAAAAACAAAAGCCTTCTCCTCTGTCCACTCCCCGCCTCACAAACCACTGTAAAAGCTAAGGAAAAAGAATCCTAGGATGACAATCATCACTTCCTCATATTAGACTCCTGGAGAATTCTGACTCTTTCCAGATAGTCTTCAGGTAAATTATATCACCATAGTATCTTTCATGGTCATATTGCTTCCTTTTTGTCCTGCCCCAAATTTTACTAGTGACTGATTCTTTCCGAACCACACTGGAAATTTCTTTTGTTTTTACCAACATGGTAACACGCTAGTATGAAAGTTTTGTGTTATCATTAGGGATCTCCTGTTCAATGGCTTCTCTCCCATGGTATCCCAAGCAGCCAGTAACCTACACTTAGGTACAAAGAAAAACCATGGCATGAAGGAGTCCATTGGAGACACAAATGTTTGAAAGATGACTGAATTTGAGCTCCCCTTTACTCCATTAATGTGGAACAGGTTAATGCTAAGGGATAATTTTATGCGCACACACACACACACACACACACACACACACACATCCCTTAGGAGAAAAATAGCAACTATAACATGCTTTATAAATATTATTTTTTTTGGTTGATATTTCATGTCACTTATAATTTTCACTGTAACTCCTCTCACTCTTTCCCAGAGATTCCTTATAATAAAGAGGGAAAAAAAAGAAAACAAAACTAACATAATAGAAAAAGTTTGATGTAATATGAAATATTCCACACCTATATTTCCATATTTACAAAGAATCAGGATTTAGGATGATAGGTTTTCATATTTTTCTAGAAGGCCCTTCCTGATCATTATAATTTCACAGCATTCAATTATAAATGTCTCGTTATCTTTTCCATTTATATTGTCATGAAGTTTGTGAATATTGTTATCCTAGTTCTTTCTACTTTACTTTGCATCAATTCACAAAAGTCTTCCCACACTTCCCTATGTTTATTATAGTCATTGTTTCTTAAATAAAAGTAATATTATGTTGCATTCATGTACTATGATTGTCATGGCCTTTTCCCATTCAGTAGGGAATATCTACCTTTGAAAGTGTTTCTTTGTCCTGTAACAAATTTGGGTGAGACTTGCTTTAGGGTTGCTTCTGTACCATCCAAGATAATTCTATTTCTCCAAAATTTACAGGCAATAGGAACAGACTGAAGTCTTTGATAAGTCAAGTTGAGGCAATCTGGAGTCTCTCAGCAGTTTCTTCTCCCAGCTGACAGGCAGTTGCTTGTACCCCTGTGGAGAACAGCTGTTCAAAAGAGAGTAGTTTATCCAAGCATTTGCAGGTGCAGAGCCCTGGAAGGCAAATCTACAGTGTTCAAAATACTGGTTCAGCTTAAGCTTTTGTGCCCCATTAGCCCAGCAGGCAAGCACCACTGGCATGCCAGGTTGCTAATTTAGTGGGTTGGATCACAAGATAAACAAAGAGCAGTGTTAGACTGGACAAATAGTTATTTCCTTCCCCTCCCTCCCTTTGTTCTTCTCCCACCCACCCTTTCAATTCTGTCCTTGGCCTGTCTACCTTCCCTCCCTAATGGAAAAAACTATATATTCAGCACAAATAATATGCTTATTGGAAAGAGGTGTGGGTGGGCAGAGCAGAAAGCTGAATGTGTATTAGCCATTTTCAAAATTTTGGAGTAAGGACAGTGACACAGAGAAGCTTACATTTTCTATATTGACTCCTCCATATTCAAATTCTGCCTGTGTAATTGCTGTGCTCTACAGCAAAGGTTGTTTCCTGGTGTCTGGAGTTATTAAGAATCAAGTTTTCTATTCTGCAACTATGAGATACTCCCTGGAATAATGAAAAGTTATTTTTACTCCATTTTCTACCTCAATTGTAACATCCCCCATAGATCTATCCCATCCCGTATTTTGAACTGGATTTAGACATATTAACCCTCTACTTCAAAATCCTGGCCCTTGAGTGAAAGCTAATGCTTTTCCTCTGCTTCTAAGTTTGATTACATGTAAACATATATTTCTGCTTCTAATTATGGCCTGCAGGACAGAAAAGGTACTGTTTCTTTTTGGAATGGTAGAGATCAAAGAGACCTATGACATTCTGGAAATTATCCATTCCCAAATGTATTTTCCATGCTTTAATGATTTCTTAATTATTGCTTTTTCCAGTTCAATGATGGGCTCTTGATATTGGTAGAATCTGAAATGTCTTTTAATGGATGGATATCATACAGTTACACTATTTCAGTGAAAGTACATGAGACAGTGTAATATGTTATAAACTCTTTATGTTAATTGTAAGGCAATTAATCCACAAATATTGATTAAGTGCCTATTATGTGCTAGGGTCTCATGAGACACAAAGTCAAAAGGGAAACTCCCTTGAGAAACTATCTTTTAGGAGACCATATGTAATTCTATGTAATGTTAACAACAGCTAAAGTTTATTTAATGATTTAAAATTTGCAAAGTGCTTTATATATATTATCTCCTTGTAGAAGCTAAGACAAGTTAAGTTCTTGTGCAGAGTCATACAGGTAAGTTAGCAAATGTCTGAGGCCAGATTTGTACTTTCTATTGTTGTTCAGTTGCTTTTCAGTCATGTCTGACTCTTCATGATCCCATTTGGGGTTTTCTTGGCAAAGATACTGGGGTAGTTTGCAGTTTGCTTCTCCAGATAATTTTACATATGAGTAATTAAGACAAATAGAGTTAAGTGGCTTGTCTGGGCCATACAGTTATTAAGAGTCAGAGGTCAAATCAGAATTCAGTTCTTCCCAACTCTAGGTCCTATGCAGTATCCACTGTGCCATCTATCTGCCCAGATTTGTACTTAGGTCTTCTCAACTCCAAGCCTAGTATTTTATTAACTAGTTTAAGTTAATTATACACAAATATGTATAATTATATATAGATATAGTTAGCACATAAATATAAATTATCTGTGATATATATTTATGACACAATTACACAATTAAATATCATTTTTATAAATATGGTATACATTATTTATGATTATACATTACATATAAAATCTACCTATCTTGCTTCAAGCTCTTTGCTTGCCTATTCTATCTTGTCTCTCCAACTGCCTTTTAGATGTTTCAGAATGGATTCTTATATTTAATATATCCAAAATGGAACTTATATTTCCTTTTAAACTCTCCCATGTCTATCTTCCCTGTAGAGGGCATCACCATGCTCCCAGTTCCTCAAGCTGGAAATCTAGGCATCATATTCAACTCCTCACTACCCATCATGCCCAAGCTGTTGCCAACACCCATTGATTTCACCTTGCACATCACTCAAATAGTTCCCCTTCACTCCTAACACTGCCACCAATCTAGTGCAGGCTTTTATCACCTTACACTTTCATTCTGCAGTAGCCTACTGGTGGGTTAATTGCTTCAAGACTCTCCCCACTCCAATCTATTCTTCATTCATCTTACTAACATGATTTTCCTAAATCTCAGTCTGAACTTATCACACCTTACTCTAATATCTCCAGGATCAAATACAAAATGCTCATTTTGATATTCAAAGCCCTTCATAGTCTAACTTCTTATCTTTCCAGTCTATTTACACTTATTCCCCACCACATTCTCTTTAATCTGATGATAATGGCATTCTGAGTATTCCACAAAAAAGACACTCCAAACATTTCCCTGGCTATTTTCTATGCCTAGGATGATCTCCCTCTTCCATTTCACTTACTACTTCTTTGAATTTCTTTTAAATCCCAACAAAATTCTATCTTTTATTAGAAAGTCTTCCCCAACACTTCTTAAATTATATTGTCTTCCCTCGGTTAATTATTTCCTGTTTATCCTGTAAATAATTTATTTATTTAATTGTTATTAAACTTATTCTGTAGATAATTGTTTGGATGTTGTTTCTTGAGGGCAGGGACTTCTTTGCATCTTTCTGAATCTCCAGTGCTTAGCACAGTACCTGGCATAGAGTAGGCCCTTAATAAGTATTTATTAATTGAAAATATATCATATGCAACATAATATGTAACACATCCTATATATTATATAAATCTTATGCATAATCATAAGTGGATATGCATGTACACCCAATAGATGTAAAATATATAAAAGATAATTAAGAGGAAAGAAAGTTTGAGAAAATCTTCTTGTGGAAGGTGACATTAGAGCTGAGTTTTGAAGGAAGAAAATAGAAATTCTAAGGGGGCAGAGGGAGAACATTCCCAAATTTTCATATTTTAATGTTCAAAGCCTGGGCAGCAAAGTGGTGCCATAGTATACATAGAGTCACTGCTGGATTCAAGAAGACTCATCTTCCTGAGTTCAAATCTGACCTTAGACACTTACTAGCTGAGTGATCCCTCCGTAAATCACTTAGCCCCGTTTGCCTCAATTTGCTCATTTGTAAAATGAATTGGAAAAAAGAAATTACAAGCCACTCCAGTATCTTTGGCAAGAAAATCCCAAATGGGATCACAAAAAATTGTGCATGATTGAAACAATTGAATTACAATATTCAAAGCACTAAGCAGATTTGTGCAAAACTTAGCAAGTTTTCCCTCCTCTCTATTCATAATCATGAGAGAAAGTGCTGTGAAGTAATGAATAGATAACTGACTTCAGAACTAGGAAGACCTGAGTTCAAATATTCTGACAGTGACAGGACAAACCAACCTCTCAATTTCTAGGATATTTTATTGCCAATATAATTATTAGAGGGAGATTCCTTGCTTAGAAGTCTAGGTCTAGATCCTATTTTAATGTCTTTGTGATCAAAGACATTTATAAAATACATGCTTATTAGCAGTACAGAGTTCAATGCTATTACATGCTTATTTGCAAAAAGAGTTTGCAATCTGAGATTGATCTAATTCGGACAAATAGGCCAAAAATCAGACAGCAGTAGATAAATGTTCAAGGAGCCAATATTAAGTACTCACCCTATACACACAGCAAGGATGAGATCATTTGGAGATTCTGAGGAAACTAGGGCCCAAGGGAGTCTCAGAGACACTGGACTGAAATAAATGAGCTCATCTTAATAGACAGAAATGTAGATACCTACAAAGTCTAGAAATTACTACATTTGAATATTTTTTTAAAATTTACAAATCACTGTTTTTAAACTTATTTCTGTTGCTTACAACATGACAGAAAGAGTGGATTTAGATATGAATAAAAACCTAATAACATATTTAAAATACCACTTTTACGAAGGAATTTAAGTAAACAGTACCAAAGAGTGAACCTCTTAAAGGAGCAAAATCTCTGTTATTGACCTGAAGCAAAGGTTGAAGCATGAACTATAACATTTTCTTTAAATAGAGATGGGGAAAGGAAACTTCCAAACAGCTCAGTCAAATTTCATGGTGAGCATAACTGATAAATATCACTTGAGAAATAACTGATGAGACTAAAATTGCTATTTACCAATTTAGAAATAATTATGTTAAAGTATATGCTTGTATTTATTTTCTTAATGCTGTAGTTTTTTTTAGTTACCATAATAACAGTGTTGTCTTAATGAGCTGGCAGGATCCTTAAAAAAAAAAAATTTCTTACAGTAAGAGTATGAATTATTTGCTGAAATCATTCCTCAGAAAGCTGCACCATATTTCATAACAGTCTTTTATTGCAATCTTCCTCCAAAGTAGCTCATATGAAAGCTATTAGAAAGGATGGGACTGTGATAACTAGTTGTTTCATTTTTATCACTCATGCATAGATCATTCTATTGAGTATATAATTGTGAAATTGAGTTAGAGTAATTGTTTTATTTAACAGGAGATGATTACAATGGCATAAAGTTAATCTAGCATTGGTTTTAGTGTACTCACACTAATGACATTGACAACCCATGGATTTTCAGAGTTGGGAGAAACACTGAAATATAGTATGACTCCATACATGAGAAGGAATACCTACTAGTTCTCTACAAGCACTTGTTCAGCTTGTACTGCAAGATTTCTTCATTGATGGAAACCCATTCCATTTTTTGGCATTATTCATTATGTTATTCTCATCATATATCTTATTATTATGAAGTTTCTCCCTATAATGAGGCAAATTTCTCTTTAGTCTCTATCTGTTGCTGTAAATTCTGCTCTCTGCTAACCATCATATACTTGAGGACAATTATTCTGTCTTCTTTACTCCATCATTGATTTGTCCACAGGATCTTCTACTTACTTATCTCAACACCCAATATCCTTGCTCTGGAAATACACCAGTTTATCATTGTCTTTCCTCTTTACGTGGTGTTCAGAAATGAATTCTATACTCTAGACATGACCTGACTAGGTCATTGTTTATTTATCCTCTCCTCGAAGTCCTCATTCATAGGGAGCTCACTACAACAGGCAAGGGAACATTAGCGCCCCCCCCCCCAGTTCAGGATACTGTTTTCTCTAAATGCTTCTCAAGATTATATTATTTTACTATTGTTAACTTACATTGAGTTTATAATCCCCCCCATCCCCAATTTTAACCTAAATAATTATCTGGTCAGTTCCTTCTTTATTGTGAACTTATGAATTTAATTCTGAACTGAAGTGAATAATTTCATATGCTTTCATTTAGGTGTCATCTTAATAAATCTTCCCATCATTCTACTTATTGAGATTATTTAGGGGCTTATTTTCAAAATTTAATGCATAACATTGATAAAATATAACAAGCATGTCTTCTATGCATTCATCTGAGTCACTAAGAGAAAGTCATGCAAAAGAACAGGACTAATGACAAAATCCTGTGCCCTATTATTACAGATTCCCCTCTCTGTTAACATTCAGCCATTAAAAGCCACTTTGTGAATCCAAAATCTAAGAGTGCAAAGGAGTTTCAATTTCCTTTCATTTTCAATACTTATTAATTTTTTTCTTTCAAATTCACCTTATATCTCTCTTTGCCCACTTTTTTTAGGAGACTTTGTCAAATGCCTTGATGAAACCCAACTGTACTGTGTTCAGTATTTCTCCTGACAGTCCAAAGACTTTTACAACAAAAAAAAATAAAGTTAATCCAGCACTAATTATAAAGCCATGCTAGCTCCTAATGGTCACCATTTTTCTTCCAAAATGTATGCTTTATTTTGGCATTATAGATATTTCTTAATAAATACTGAAATAAACCCTCTTATAAAATTCATTTCCCAAAAAAACTGTTAGACAAGGTAGTCAGGTAGTCTTAACATTGACCATTGTGTTTGACAAGAGTTTTCCAGAGTAATTGGCTCGATTGATGTTTCCACCAACATAACTTTTTTTTGACATAGCTTTAGCAGTTTAAATCTATTCAGAAAAATCATATGCTAGATTTTATGGTAAGTACCATCAATAAAAAGGGAAAAATAAAGCTTTCCAACCTTCAACCCTCAAGGAGTTTACATTCTAATTAAGAAAAATCATCATGTATAAGGACAAAAATTAAAAAAAAATAATAAGGCAAATATACACAGAGTAAAATCAAATAATTTCAGGACTGGAGGAAAAACATTGATAACTGAGAGATCATAAAAAGTCTTCTTTAGGAAGTGACACCAGAGTTATGTTTTACTTTTTTCCCCCTGAGGCAATTGGGGTTAGGTGGTTTGCCCAGGGTCACACAGCTAAGAAGTGTTATGTGTCTGGGACCAGATTTGAACTCAGGTCCTCCTGATTTCAGGACTGGTGCTCTATCCACTGAGCCACCTAGCTGCCCCCAGAGTTTTGGAGGAAGCTAGGAATTTTACAGTGCAAGGTGAAATGGAAGAACATTCCAAGCATGGGGAATGCCTGGATCTGTGCAAAGATCCTGCGATTAAAGATAAAATGTTATATATGGGGAAAAGCCAGTCCAGGATAATTATCTGGACCATCACTGTATATATGGCAATAATATGAGATATATCTGGAAAGATAGACTGAAACCATATTATAAGAGGCTTTATTTTTTTTTTTTATGAATAAAGCATCTTCTAAATGTTTACCATGTGCAAATCACTCTGCCAAGCACTAGCATGAATAGCAAATAACTGATATTGGATAATTTTGGAGATAGGCGTATTTTCCTCTTTTATGACCTTTTGCTAGATTATTGCCACAGTGTTCTTTTAATTTTCATTTATCTAGCCTATTGGGGATGGCTCTTGATTTTGTATATTTATATCTAATTTTTATAGATTCTGTCTTTCAGACAACCCTAATGTGTATCTTTTCTTCTGATTCTGGCTGGATTAATTTTATTTCTGCACAAGTTTTTATATTCTATATAATTGACATTATCTATTTCATTTTATGATCTCTTGTATCCCATTCCCAAGTTCAAACTTTTCCCCATTAATAATTGTAAAAAATATCACAACCTTCCATTCTAATCTAATTTTTATAATATAACATTTTCTATTTGAATAATTAAATTATTTTGGAATGTATTGTTATATACTCTGTGAGCTACTCTTCTAAAATTAGTTTTCCACATATTGCTCTCTAACTTTCCCAGCATTTTTTGTTCTTTTGTTCCTCATTAGTTTGTGCTCTTTGGTTTAAGAAAATATCAGGGACACATATTTAGAGGTCTTGCTTCTGTGGTCTATTTCATAGACCTAATTTTCTATTTTTTTAATCCAATACTAGATGGTCTTGACAATTACTACCTTCATCTTCCTCCTTTTTCAATGTCACTTGATATACTTTGACCATTCATTTTTTTTCAAATGACTTTTTAAAAATTATTTTGCCTAATTATGTAGAATACCCATTTGGTTGGCATACCTGTAAGGTAATTTGGGTAATGTTTTCTGCAAATAGAAATAATATTTATTATTAGCCCATGCTAAAGGGTGGGAGGTGAGAAGGGACAGGATTACGCTTGTAATTTCATTAGCATAGAGAACTCCCAGAGGAAGAAACCTTTTACCAATGAAAGCTGACATTTTCTCTGAAGTTTTAAAGAATTATCTGGAGCAGAAGTGTCAAATACCTAACACTCCTGAGTACAATTCAAATAAGACTAAATTGCAATTTGAAAATATTCAATATAATAAAAATACAACAAAATATGGATAATATTATATTTTTCAAACTAAGTTAATATGTGACCTACAGGGATCCTTATGTTCAGATTAGTGACTTCTGTTTCTATTTGAAAAGTCACCACTGTCACTGACAGGTTAAGAAACTTGTTCGGGGCCAAACAACTAGTAAATGTTAGAGGCAGGACTTCAGGCCTTAAATCTTTCTGGTTTGAGGCCATTTCTCTGTCTCCTTCCTTTCTTGGTTATGTTTATTGTTGATCACACCCTCCCAGCCCCAATCCTTGCAATCTTCTGACACTGATACATAACTTGCTTGGTATACTACAGAAACTCAAAACCGAAGATTGTTTTTTTGTTTTGTTTTGTTTTTTTTAATTTAGCAAAAGGCTGATAAATCTATAGTTAAAACCTGGGAATATGTTGAATGGTTTTGACATTTGATCGCACAGATTATTTATGTTTGTTTGAAGTTAAAAGTATTGGTTCTGGAATAGTTAACATAAGGGATCTTTCATCAATTTGCTTCTTAATATGTTTGAGATTTTTTTCTGAATTTAAAAAAAGCAAATTCTCAAATACAGTTCTCCATTTCTTAGTAGTTACATCTAGCTATCTACTTTGTCTATGGTGCATTCTTTCATAAATGATGAAATAGATCATAATACTGAGTCCAAATTATAATAAAATATATATCTGATTGATTTGCCTAATGTTTTGGGAGACAAGAGTGAGTTTCAGAGATCTAAATTCTCAGATAACCAAAGAAAGTCATGTCAATCTTTCTACCATCAAACTTTTGAATATGTAACAATATTGACACTGTGAAATTTACTTCCCCTACTTTATATCCACATTCAAACTCTGGCTGCCAGAATGATGTGGGTTATATAATTCATTGCTTCCTGACCTGGTAGACAAAGTTTGTTTGCATTCGGAAGTCTGAGGTGCTTGTTAGAATTCTAAAAATGTCTTTGTTTTCTCTCTTCCCATCCCTATCCCACTCCCACCTGGTTTAGGTTGAATTTAGATGTACCAGGCCTCCAGTATAAATTCTTGTAGTTGCTTGAGAGTAGCAAAATGACTAAGATGAAGGCAGGCAGGTGGGAAGGAAAAAATTTGAAAGAGGAGAAATATGGAATCAGTTAAACTACAGATTGGACCACTGACCCCTGAATAATCAAGATTTTGGCTCTAGTTACAAAAATAGAAGTGTGGTCAGTGTGTGATAGCAGCCTTGAGGAGTCTCTTTTGTAGTTCTGAGATATGAGGCACTAAGCCAGACTTTCCCATTACCTCAGCTGCTCCCAGAGTGTACATTAGACACTTGGAAAGTGCATTCAGTAAGTTATTGCTTCAATGCATTGAGTAACTTCTCCATGACCTGAAAGAGTTGTTGGATGGAAGTTTACAAAGGTGTCTGAGTTACAACTACAAAGTAGTTCAGGCTAGAAGAAAATCTAACTCAATGTGGGGTGACTTCTAGAATAAAGTGTATGCTCTTTCACACCCTATCAAATTCTTGTTAGTCAATTCCACTTCAAAGTAGTAAACTCCAAAGTAATACCCCCAGGTCAGTGTTGGATTTCAGGAACTTAATAAAGTAAGCCCCCTCATTCAGAATCCTGATTTAGATCCAAGTTTCTGCTTCTTCATTCCAGGCTTCAATAATTCAATAACTTTAATAATACTATTAGGAAAATCAAATCTCCATCTGCCAATTAGTTTCCAAATTGTGCTATCAAAATTTGGACATTGCTTCAGGTTAGTCCTTGAGGCCTGATCCTCCAAATTTTCATTCTACTTCATCATCAGCTTTACTGAGTTTTTGTTTCTAGTCATAGTAATTTCATGCCATGTATCAGAGAAATACCTTTTAATGTTATAACCTTAATTTTTAAATTTTTTTAAATGAAACTATTTCTATTTGCTTTAGGAAGAGATACGATCTTTATTCTTCCCCTGGGAAAATTTTATTTAATTTAGTTGTCACATGTAGAAAGTAGAAAACATGAATATGTGGGTAAGGTATAATTTGAGTAGTTTTGGAATCAGCTCTTAAGAGTCCATTGTTAAATTTTCAGTGACCATTTGTACCATAGAAACTGGCAAATGTTACAAATCAGGTTTTGATTTATTCCTTTTTAAAAAATTGTCTAGATTTAAGAAAATAATGGAAAAAAATGTTAATGATGCAGATTAATTTTTTCTTTTTTTTTTTTTTTTTTTTGCTGAGACAATTGGTCTCAATGAGACAGAAAAGTCAGCAATGAAACAAGTTAAGTGACTTGCCCAGGGTCACACAGCTGGGAAATGTTAAGTATCTGAGTTCAGATTTGAACGCAGGTCCTCGTGACTTCAGGGCTGGTGCTCTATCCACTGTGCTACCTAACTGCCCCCAGATTAAATTTTAAAGTGTGTCTTTTGTAATTTTTTTTTTTTTGGCAAGCTTGTTAAACATTTACTAGCATACACCCAAGATTTAGCCCACCTTGATAGGAAACAAAGTGGTCTAAATCATATACTCTTCTTGTTAACCATTTGCTGGTATCCCCCCAGGACTTAGCCTACATGACAGAATACAGAGTGTTCTAAGGCATAGAGTCTTCATTGAAACAGGATATTCTATCCAATTAAGAAATCCTTATCCAGGAGAATACAATCTTTCTACCTGAATGAAAACTTCTTAAAGCCACAATTATATTATACTTGTTTCTGCATCCAAAATTTCTGGTGTATATAAACTGCATAATAAATGTTAGTTAAACTGAAACTGAATTCATGCTATTGTATCCTTTTCTCTTTCTTTCAAAGCCATATGGACAAATAGCCAAGACTTATTTTCCTGTTTCATTACTCTTCTCTGGAAATTATGACTTTAAATAACAGAAACACTGCCAACAGTTGTTCCTTCAATATCCTGGAGAGCCTTATTTGGATAAGTTCTCTCTTCATAGGATCACAGGTCTTAAGTCATAGGAATATAACTTCAGATCTGGATGGCCAGTTAGTCTAATCCTCTCGTTATATTCTTGAGGAAACTAAGGCATAAAAAGGTTAAATGACAGATCTATTGTCATATAGGTAATGAGTATCTGAGACAGGATTTAATCACAGGTCATCTGACTCCAAATTAAATGCTTTTTCCATTCACATATAGGTGCATTTCTTATTAGTCTTTAGCACACCATCAACAGAATGATGTTTTTTTCATCCTTGATTCTGAGAGTTTTCATTTTTGGCCATGTGAACAAGAATCTTTTGCTAAGTTGAAAAGGGAAGAGGTTGGGATGTAGATAATTGACAAGGACTGGATACCATTCATCTGTGTTTATTTGTCATCCTAACTGCATTGATTTTTCCTTGATGTTGACCTGGCAAGCTTCCTGTGAACCATTAACCCTGAACCCCTTTAGCCATGTCATGAGGATTAATCCCCAATCTTCAATGATAGTACTATTTCTTAAGTGGAGAAAGTCTCTGCATGTAAAGAGTGCTGGTGATCATAGGTAGAGGGAGCATTACTAATGACATCATTCATAGGTTTTTTAAATTAACATACAAAGCAATATTTAATTATTCTATTCCAGGCTATTTGATCATTCTATGGAAGGATTCAAAAACTGGGAGTTTATGACTATCCATTGCTGGGGAGAAAAAGCAGCAGGTGATTGGGTGCTGGAAGTTTATGATACTCCATCTCAGCTGAGGAACTTCAAGACCCCAGGTAGGAACTAGTCTTCATTAATTTCCTATTAACCTTGTTTTCTAAATTGTAAGAACATGAAATAGTTTTTTGACCTATTATAACTATCACATTGATTTTTATCTTACTATCATCAAAATAATGTAGGGTATAAATATTCACCATCAATTTGATGAGTTAAGCAGATGTAGTCCATGCCCACTAGGAACTTATAGCTTGAGAAATTCAGTAGCAATGAAAACAGCAACAGCAGAGCATAAACCACTGCCTCTTTTGCCCTAACTAATCTTGCCCTTTGTTTCATCGGGAAAACTCAGAAAATCTAAAATGTCTGATCTTCGCTTCTTTACATGATTGATAGAAGGAAATGAGTTTCTTTAAGTGTCTCCACCCTGAGTTCCTTCTAAATGAAATTTGTGCACTTAAGCAAGGTATTGGATTTGTCTTATACTAGCTAAATGAGTTCACTGCAGATAGCATGAATGATGACATTTTACTCTTTCTTGAGTGATATAAATCAAGAAAATAGAAAACCTTTTGGATACTTGTAGCATAGAAACAACCATGTGAACAGAGGTCTTTTCAGAATGGCTCAAACCACACTAGTCATACTGGGCAAACTGCCTTCTTCACACTAACATGTGACTTTAATTTTTAGAATAAAATAAGTCCTGACACCATTTCATCATGGAACAGATGGCTTGACAGAGTTTTTTAAAAGCCAGCTCTGGTCATATTCTAAAGAGTAGAACACATGCCAGTGCTCCATTCACCTACCATCATGGTTTTTTTAATCCATTCTGTAATCGATTCAATATCCTATTTTGACAATTATCTCATCAATGCTCCATCTGGTTATCCAGTAAAGAACCAACTCTAAATCAATCCATGTTGCTATTATCAAATTCTGAGCCTTCAATAGAATTTACACATCACAAATGATCTCAGATCTCCCATGTTTTGAAGTGTGAATAGACTCAGCTGCATGAAGTTTTGTGAGGGGAAATATTCCTACACAGAACACAGTGGCAACTTTTAGGATGATTGCTTTGGAGAGGAGAACTTAAGTTATCAATTCCAATACACTTTATAGATGAAGAATTAAGTCCCAATAGGGTTAAGGAACTTGTCTAATATTTCACAGGTAATAAAGGTGAAACATTTGAACTGAACTCAGCTCTGTGACTCTAAATCAAATCCTTGATTTTTAGGTACATCCTTCCTATTGTACCAGCATGCCTTCATTATATAGCTAATAGATGCTTAGGTGGTGACATGCTTAGGTAAGCAAGAAAAAGAGGCCTAGCTAAGTGACAATTGTCCAATAAACAATCTGTATGCATTAAAGGCCTGACATTGTAACTGTGCAGAATTCAACACAGTGTTAATAATAATAATTGATATTTATATGTAGCTTGAAGTTTTATAAGTCCATGACATTTTAGTACACTTTATTTGAACTACCCTACAGTCCTATGAAGTAGACACTATAATTGATATTACCAGCCCCATTTTATAAATGAGGAAACTGAAATATTCAGATAAAAAGGTCAACAGCCCATAACCACACAGTTAGTAGATATCAGAGGTGGAATGTGAATACAAGTTTTCCTGCCTCTAAATCTAGCCTTATATCAGCTCCATCACATTACTTCTTTTTTTTTTCACATTACTTTTTAATATCCAAAATCTTGTCCCTCCCTTCAAGGAAATCTTTTGTATTTGGCACATAAATCTCAATATAGTCTCTTCTTATATCATAAGAAATAAAAATCTGCTGGCTTTATAACTCTGCAAGCACATAGCATGTTGTAATGGGGGATAGGGGGAAGCTGACTCAGATGAGGGTGGGAAAGGAAGAACATTACATTCGTGGCATGAGGAATAAGGTGAGCAAATGCAAACAGGAGAGAGTAGAATATATATGAAGGGGAAGATTCTGAAATAGGGCTAGACAAAGAGGTAAGAGTTGCAATGTAGAAATCCTTGGTGATTAGATTCACAGTTTTATATGCTTTATTGGACTGATTCTGGGACACTTATAGCACCTCCTATGACAAGTCTTTGCTATTCCTCTGAGTTGTTAGTGTACAGAACTCTATTCACTTAGTGGGATACTTGATAAAACTCTAGTAACCAGTTACTCCATGTTGTCTCTTCTATTAGATTGTAAACTTCTTGAGGGCAAAATGTGTATTTGCTTGTCTTTGAATAGTTGGTGTCTGGCACAAGACAAATGTTCAATAAATGTTGATTTACTGCTTTTCCCCCTCCCTCAGATTATCATACATAAATTTCCATATTTATATGATACATAACCCATAATCACCACTGACTCCCATAGTAGATGATAAGCTTTTTGGATCACCAGTGCTTTATATCTAATAGAGATTTAATAGGTTCTCTGTGGTTGTTGGATTGAAGATTTTATTACAATGATCTCATCACTTAAGTCACTTTACCATGATGAACCTATTTCCTTATTTGTAAAACAGAACTAATAAAACTGACAAAATCTATCTTAATTCAATAAACAACAGATTTTTTTAAGAAGTTCCTACTATGTAACAGGCTTTGTGTTAGGTGTTGACTATTTGTGGAATGTTTTTTAAAAAGCTATATAAATGAAATTGTTACTATTTCAACTGCAAGTACAAAAAGGTAAAGGTCCGTGATCAACTCTACTCTCAGTTAACGCTAAAGATTTCTTATTTCCGACATGGTTTTCTTTTTGGCTTTTTTCTTTCTTGTGAGGAAAGTATTAATATATGATTACTGATAGCTGTTATGTAATAACTCCTAAGTCCTATTATATTTAGGGGTAAATCATACTTCTTAATAGAGTGTTTTTTAAGAGGAAAAAGAAACACCTACTACATTTCTATAGTTATTTCTTTGAAGTATGATAGATTTTTGAAAAAGAAAGTCTTTATTGGATGCTTGGTTGGGGATATAGAGTTCTTCCAGGCCAAATTAAATAGTGAAATCAGTCCAAAATAGAAACATTGCTGACTCCCATTTGGATTTTGTGTTTATTCATTATTAAAATATATATTTTGTGAATCATTTTCATTTTGCACATTAAAGCTGCCCTGGGGGCAAGTGACATTTATATGCTGGCAAATTGCATAGATTTTCTCATTCCTTATTTGCACAGCAATTGCTTAACAGAATGTCCCTTCTTCAGTCTCCTGACTCCTTCTCCACCCCCATGGCTATTTGCTTCCGTAGTGGAGGAAAAATGAAATCACTAATATGATAGTGGTTCTAAAGAAATTGTGACAGTGGTTATAAATCTCAAAATAATATCCCATAAGTACACAAAAGAGGGAAAATGAAGCTGAATGACAGGACAAGGCCTATTTTGTCTATTATGCACTTAAGGAATAGCACAAGAAAAAGAAACGAGATGCATCATGCGGCAGCACTCACTGAGAACTTAAAGGGAGGTTATCAGAGATGCTGTGAACTAAAGCAGAAGAAATAGATTTGAGGGTGGCTGATAGGTAGGAAAACAAACAACCCCATTATCCCATCTTTATGTCTGTTCTTTTTCTGAGCTGGGTGAAATGAATAAGAAAACTTGCTCTGGTTTATACCGCCATTCAATAACAAAAGCAATCTATTCCTCAACTTTTTGCAATTTCTCAGTAATTCTTTCCATTGCTTAAATACAAATTATGCGCATCCATGACTACAGTCAGGTAATAGGTCTGGAGTGTCTTGGGGTTTGAGCTTGGGTGTGCTGTAAACTTTAAGAAGGATGTCTTATAACAAGTGATTTCAAAGAGAAACAAGTAGTGAATAGCAATAAAAACAATAGCTCTTATATCTATAAAACACTTTCAATAATCAAGTGATGTAAGTAGTACCTATATTATTAGCTAATTGTGATCCAAGAGAAGAAATGTCTCATATTCACGTAGTTAATAAATACTGGAAGAGGAATTTGAACCCAGTTTTCTGGATCCTATATTTCATTCTCTTTACACTTTACCACCCTATAGGAAAATAAAAAGAATATAGCAAATAGTAATGCTCTTGAAAGCAGGAAATGTATTTTACCTTTCTTTGTATTCCCAGGATTTACCTCAGTGTCTTAGCACATATTAAACATTTAATAAATGCTTATTGATTGAGTGAACATTTTAAGAAGCTCAGGCTTACTATACTCCTAAAAATTAAGATCTACCTTTCTTTAGGTCCCCAAGTTTTTACATGGACAAATATCACCTGTGGAGGGCTCTCACCTGGAGTTCCTTGCTTACAATGGTTAAGAACAACTTCAGTCCCTTAATTTTCACAGAATAGTATTTAGACATATCTTGTATTTCATGAAAGCATTATGGTCTAAGACATTAGTTGTATTCCTGCTATTTTATATCATTTTTTAGCTCATATGTATTAATCATTGAAGACAGTGGTAATTCCTTTTTTATTATACTTGAAGTCAAAAGCCTATTTTTGAACCAAAGGATAACTTTTATGAAGCCAAGATGTAAATGAATGAATAAGTTTGGAAGAAGTCTACCCTGAAGAAAAGTTTCTTGAAATCTTGCCAAAGAGAGATGATGCATTGACTCTGATTTTCTGACTCTCCTGAAAAGACCAGATAGCATCAGATTAATTTGGGTTGTGTAGGGTGTGTGTGTGTGGTGATGACTGGATAAATCTGCTTTAAGGGCTAGCTAAGGCAAAAACTTCAGTTGGTGACCTAGAAAATTATTCTAATTGATACTGAAATTTTTCTCTTAGGGCTATTATAGCTTATGAAAAGGAAATCTTCCATAAAATTCAAGGATTCTCTGAGATGGCATATAATCTGGTATCCAGAAATTTGAAATTTTCTAGATTCTCTTTCTCCTCTTTTTCCTTTTCCTTCTTTTTCTTTTTTAAAAAAGAATGTCTTCCTTGTCTTACCAAGCTAGAAATTCAGTGGCTATTCAGGGGTCTGATCCCATTATTGATTGGTAGGGAGTCTAATTTGTTCCATTTTCCTAGTCTGATTTGTTTCCCTCAATAGCTAGCTTAGTGGCCTTCCTTTTACAGGAGCTCACCATATTGATGACAGGCTTAGTTTAGAAACTTGATCAGCTTTATCTTTACTTCAGCTCATAATTCCTAAATTCAAGGGTTCCTTCAACTTCAGTTTTCCCAGTAATAGAGAATACAAACATTTGTTCCTTATCCCAACAAATTATTCTTCATATTTATTCTTCTTGGAAACATCACCTAAATTCACTACATGCAAACTTTCAAAAATAAATTACTTCTATAATTTGTGCACATCATTGATACTTTTTCTTTTAACAATCTCCTGTTTGGGTATCATAATTAGGAGGTAGAATAATATGTAATACCATGAATATAGAATAAAATTCATGAAGGGGAAGAAGAATTATGTATGTGGGAGAATCAAACTCTGTGTGTGTGTTTATGTGTGTGTGTGTGTGTGTGAGATTTTGTTTGAAAGTAAAAAAGTCTTGCCCCCATGTCAAGAAAAAAAAACCTAATATAGATCATATGATGAAAGTTTACTCTGTGTACACACCCACTCACAGAAATGAATTTTAACATTAATCACTGTTTCAGTAATTCATACATATATCAAGCTCAATTTCCAAATAATTTTCCAAAGTTGTTCTTTTTATTGTTTGAAAGGAACAGAAAGATAAAAAGACCTAAAGTGTAAGCTTTTGTTGATTCTCTGATTTCTGATTTTTCCCAAGGCAAATTGAAAGAATGGTCTTTGGTCCTTTATGGAACATCTATCCAGCCTTATTCTCCAACAAATGACTTCCCCAGAGTAGAACGTGTACGCTCTAGTCGAGTGGAAGACCCTACCGAAGACTATGTTACAGATGATTATGCAGGTAAGTGGAAAATTATGTCTACAGCAAAACTGAGGAAATCTACCTGCAATCTACCCCTATATCCAGGACAGATTTCATTAGGATCTTAGAAATGAAAAGGCTGAAAGGAACTTAGTCAAACCCCTCATTTTATAAATGAGGAAATCCAGTGAGACTAAATGACTTCCCCAAGATTACATACATAATAAACCTCAGAAGGTAGAATACGAATCCAGTATCTCTGATTGTAGAATAAGCAGTCCTTTGACTACACTATTTCTTCTGATATGGGCTTCTTTTAGGCTTTGATGTCATTGAACCCCTTAGGTTAAAATCTAAGATTTGTGAATTCTCAGTATGTTCCAAATTCAGGTTAACTTGTATGGGTCCTATTCCTTTGAATGCCTGTATATATTAAGGAACTGTTGCATAATGAGCAAACTTTTCACATTGGAGAGCTGTTCTTAAATTACACACTTAATACTGCCCTTGGGAAGACCACATATTTTTATAATTCATGCCAAGATCTTTCCTTGTAGAAATTAAGAGAAAACCCTTTGTTGATATGCCTCATAACTTAATATCTTAGGTACTCTTGCAAGTCCAGTTTAAACAAGAACTGCCTTGGAGTAATTTATAAACTTCCATTATAGTGCTCTCAAGTTTACTGAGTTAATCAGGATCTAATTGACTAAATCATCCAAGCTCTCTTTTTTGGCAATGTAATTTTCCTATGCAGTAGAAATCCCATGGGCCAATTTTATTATTTCTGTTGTAGACAAAGAGAAAGGATTTCCCCCCATATATTTATCAAAAATAGCAAAGAAATATATCAGATATGTGTCAACTGTTTTTCTGCTTCATGGTACTATTCTTTCAGAATGATTTTGATCACTAAGTTTCTTCTCTAAGAAAGTAAAGGTAAGCTCCTTCATGGTCTATTCATGAACAGTTTCCATGTTGACTCTTATAAGTGAGCAAAGAGTCATAGACTTTGAGTGTCTCAGAATTTCAAGTTATAAGAAACATTAATGAGCACCTAGTCCAACCCACAGCTGAAAGAAAGTCACTCTTCAATATCCCCATCATATGGTTTCCCAATCTTTGGTTGAAGAGCTCTGATTAAAAAAAGACTACACTGTCCACTTTTGCATAGCTCTAGTTATTAGAAAGTTTTTTCTTCTTTCATATTTAAATATGTCTTCTTGAAGCTCTTACTCTTTCCCTCTTAGGACCTGAAGTGAGGTTACTGAATCATAGTAATCCATAAAAGTAGAATACTTCCTTAGGATTAGCTAAGCACTGGTTATTTTGATTTTAGAATGGACTATTCAGGGAGAGTACTGGAAAAACACCAGAGTTTTCATAACAAGTACAGAGTTCTCATAACAAAGATGAAGAAATGCTTTTTCTTCTATTTCCTCAGTCATCTGATGAAAAATTATGTCTACCAGGGAATCATTTTCCTCTGAAGTTGTCCTAGTACTTAAATGCTAACTCCAATTTTTTTCAACTTTTTTTTTTCAGAAGTCAGCTAGGCTTCAGGCATTTAACCTAACTGTATGTAGATCTCTTTACCTATTAATCTGATCACAGAAGTTCTGCCTCAATCAACACTGCCTTCACAAGCTTTTCAAGTCAATGAGACACAGAGCTAACTTGAAATTCAATTCAACAGAACAGAGATGTTATTTATCAGACCTCATAAGCTATTTCAAAAATAGTAATAGTATATGTTATACTTAGGACTTTTGGAATGGTAAGACAAATGTTGCAGGAAGATAATTTTTGTTTAGTTGTTTTTCATCACGTTTAATTTTTCATAACTCCATTTGAGATTTTCTTGGCAAAGAATCTAAAGTGGTTTACAGTTTCTCTCTCCAACTCATTTACAGATGAGGGAACTGAGGCACAAAGTGCTAAATGATTTGGCCAATTACACAATTAGTAATTGTCTAAGACCATATTTGAAATTAGGTCTTCTTGCCTCCAGGCCCAGAATTGTATTCACTGTAGTTGCTATCATTAATTAGCATAACGTCATTTAGGCTCTTTAATATATAAGAATGTTTACAGTTATACCTTCTACATTAGGGCTTTCCCTATTGTGTTTTGATATATTGTGGGTTAGCATAAGAATTTAAATGGGATTTAGGGGAGAATTTTGCAGAAGCTGCAGATGACATGCAAAAGCCAGCAGATGACACAGAAAAAGTTTAGAATCTCAGAAATATTGGAATATATTAGAAACTGTATAAAATATATGTATAGTATTACATGTGTGAATAACAGCCCTAATATTACATTAATGTACTATAAGTAGCCCAAAGCAAAAGAAAAAATTCAGATTTCTTCTCTAGCATGAAGAAAGGGCCAAAAAATTTTACACAAATTTTCTATATCACAAGATTACCTCACCCCAAATACCTACAAAGTAGAAGGGTAACTGTACTTGCCTTTCAGACCTAGAACTTATTATTTTATAATGAAAAATGTTATAATAAAAATATTGACGGGCACATAGGTAGTACATAGAATAGAGCACTGGCCCTAGAGTCAGGAGGACCAGAGTTCAAATTTGGCCTCAGACACTAGGTATGTGATCCTAAGCAAGTCACTTAACCCTACTTGCCTCCAAAACAACAACAACAAAAACAAATGAAAATGAGAGACTTTAAATATTTATAATATAATGTATACTAAATTTCAGAGTGCTCTTATAAATTCTCTGTGGATTCAGTGGTTGCATCCTGGATATTTCTTTTCTTGGAGGATGATTTATATCCCGGAATGCTTATAAAGGAGTACAACTAGCATATAGATGGATCTCAAGATTATGTCATCTCAACAGAAGAAATTGAGGAGGAAGAGCCTTAAGAAATAAAATAGCCATCTGCGAGTATTTGAAGAGCTGTCACTCAGAAGAAAGATTGAACTAATTATATTGGGTCTCAGAAGGCAAAACTAGGACCTAGTAAAAG
This sequence comes from Sminthopsis crassicaudata, assembly GCF_048593235.1. Taxonomy (NCBI): domain Eukaryota; kingdom Metazoa; phylum Chordata; class Mammalia; order Dasyuromorphia; family Dasyuridae; genus Sminthopsis; species Sminthopsis crassicaudata. The sequence continues at coordinate 490,465,593 of NC_133617.1, read as the reverse complement.
TTACAGAGTGGCCAACTGTCCAAAAGTAAGGATAGCCCTTCTATTATAGACAGATAATCTGTCTGCTCTACTTTTACAAATTGAAAGACAATACATGGTAAATGTCATTATCTGTGCTGGCTAGTAGGAGGAGCATCTGTCTTCAAGCATGGCAGCATGACTACATGGGTATGCTAGAGAAGGAATTTGTTTTGGTATATTTCGGATCACAAGGCTTCTGAGATTTTTTTCCAATTCAGAAGTTTTGCTATTCTATATATTATATCTGGGTGACAGGAAAAAAAAAAAAAAGATCCCTCCAGTATCCTTCTTTTGCTTGAAGTAAACTCTTTGCTGTGCCACTGTTAATACCCACTTCCTTTCCAAAAAATATGGTATGCTGCTGACAGGAATTATAGGATTATAGAATTTTAGCTCTGGGAAAGACCCTAGAAATCAAGAGATGAAAGATTCCTAATTATAAACAGCTAGTAAAAGAGGCCAGGGGATAAGGACTTTTCTATCACTAGCTCCACCAGTCAGGAAATAGTTCAACTTCCATAGGAAAGACATGAAGCTTTTCTCATCTTTGTGCCTAATGCTGTTGTCCATTGTGTGTTCTCTTTTATTCTCTGCCAGACAATATGAAACTAGTGGGTTCATAGAGAGAAGGTCCCAAGTCTTGAGGTGATTTGGACCTGCTGACTTATTTTTAATTTTATTTGTAGTTTTCCTTTGTTGAGTTGCCCGTTGGCCTGTGGGCAGGGATATAATGGTTAATATATTATCTGTGCCTAAAGTTCCTGCTTTGTAATCTAAGACTAGATGCTGATAAATTTGTGCCAAATATCATAGTAATGTTTTATGTTCACCACAGTATCACTGAAGCTTATTGTGTTGCTTTGCTAACCTCAGAAGAGATGAGCATTGTGCAATAGCTGTATTTCTGTTCTAACATTGGCTTCTTTCCTACATTTTTTATATCCTGAATATTTTATGTCTGTTTTTGATCCAATGACACTGATATGAAAATCTCCTTTATTGATATATAATGGTAACTCATCTATAACTTTCAATCTTAGAGTATTGCTTGGGGAACCAAAAGGTTAAATGTGTCAGAGATAAGTCTTGAACCCAAGTCTTTCTGATTCCAAGAATAGCATGGCTTGATTTCTTGGGGGAGTGGGGAAGGGGGGAATGGTCTTTAGGCATCCAATGTCTTTGAGAAAATCAAAGATTCATCTAATGACTTAACAATCACATTGATTTCTGACGGCTCTGTATAAGACAAGAGAAATAGAAGCTCACTCAAAAATCATTTCCTATAAATGTGTTGCTATTTTTGTTTCTTTTTGGGTTCCCAAAGGCCCTTGTGACCCTGAGTGCAGTAAAGTAGGATGTGATGGGCCAGGACCAGACCACTGCAATGACTGTCTCCACTACTACTACAAAATGAAAAACAATACACGGTAAATTTTAGTCTTTATGCTGCTCAATTCATAAACTGTGGTTCACCTTGTCCATGTGGAAAATTGTGAAAATGCTTCTTTACTAGCTTCAAAATAAAGGCATGATTATGTTGTTACTATTGAGTTGTGCTAGCTTTTTATAACCTTGTGAACCATAGTACACCAATGATGTCCATGGAGTTTTCTTGGCAAAGATACTGGAATTGTTTGCCATTTTCTTCTCCAATAGGCTTAAGGCAAATTAAGTCATTTGCCCAGGTTCACACAACTAGTAAGTGTCTGAGGCCAGATTTGAACTCAGGTCTTCTTGTCTTCAAGACTAGCACTTTACCAATTGAACCAATTAGTAACCAGTTCAGCAGATAGAGAAATTGTTGTCATCATCATCATCTATATCATATTTGATCCTCATAGCAACACTGTGAGACACATGCTCTTCCTTTATAGATCTAGAAAGTGAGGCTAAGACTGTAATTCTTCTTCATTCTTCCTACTGGAAGAATGGCATCTCCCACTGTTATCTCTTGAGCATTATCAAGCAATCTAGGTTTAAACACATTATCTCTTCTTCTCTCAGCTTCCCTCTTCCTTGCCAAAGCAATGATGAATAAAATTTTATTGGTTATAACAATGAGTAATTATATAATTATGACAAAATATTTTATGTGCATTGTTTTATTAATCTTTATTAGAACTTTGTGAAAGAGACATTATTATTATCCCTAGATAAAGAAAATGTGACCCACAGAGATTAAGTAATTTGTTGAATGTCAAACATCTTATAAGTTCTGATTTATTCAGATGGAATGTAAATAGCAGATTCATTTATTTATTTATTTAGATTGCCTTGTATTTGGTGAAAGAGGAGATTCTTTGCCTGAATTGTTATCTAGCCTAACCCCTGAATGGGTGCAGCATCAATCAAACCAAGACCTGTTGAAGGCCTTAGTTAAGGTCTCCCATTGCATCCAGGTCCATCTCCAGTTGTCCTGATCTATATTTTGCCACTGAATCATTTTGGTTCTCGAGGGGAAAGTGAGACAGGTGACCTTGTACATCCCTCCTCACTTAAATCCCATTCACTTTCATGTCATGGCATCACTTCCCTGATATCATGGTCCTCTTCAAGAATAGCAACTTTTGACAAAGCTGGGATTTGAAACTGCTACATGCACTTTTCCATTCCTAGTTAACCCAAATTCCCTCTGATTAGCTTCTAGCTAACATAGTAGGCTTCATAGTAGGCATTTAATAAGAATCTATTAGTTGATGGATTGAAGGCAAGAACTAAACAAGGTTAAACAAAGAGATAGATCTCTTCTTTTCTACTGAATACACGAACACATTAGAATGTAGAAGGCTTCAGAGAGCGCAATTGGATATGAAGGCAGAAGATAGACAATAAAACAGGGATAAAAACTGGATTTTAAAGCCAAGATGAATCACTAGTTGTCTCTCAGATATTAGTAAAATACATGAGAAAGAATCAATGGTTATTTCCATTTTTTTTATTTTCTATTCCCAACAATCCAGAATCTGTGTCTCAAGCTGTCCTCCAGGTCACTATCATGCAGACAAGAAGCGTTGTAGAAAATGTGCCCCCAATTGTGAGTCTTGCATTGGAAGCCATAGTAACCAATGCCTGTCTTGCAAATATGGCTACTTCCTGAATGAAGAAACCAGTTCTTGTGTCACTACCTGCCCAGATGGATTTTACCAGGACATGAGTGAGTTCATTTCTATTGTTAGGGGTTGAGGAAGAAAACATTGAATTTCTATTTAAAGAAGGGGTTTAAGGAAGGGGAATTCCTCATTCCTGAAGTCTAGGTTCTGGTCAATGTTAAAATTTAGTTATTGTTGAGATTTTAAGAAACTTGGATTTTTTGTGGATTTGGAGGGAGAGGGGGAATATGAGAAATCTATATACAAATCTGTATACAAAAATGTTAAAGTGGAAGCCAAGTGTGCAGATAATCTAAACATGATTCTTATTGATCTGAAATTTCATGTCTCTGCTTTTCCTGGCCAAGTGGAAACTTAATATTAAAAAAAGGAATAACAAAAAGCTATTAAAAATTTCCATGCAAAAAAACACATTGATTTTTTATCTCCTGGGTAGTAAAATTCCTGGTTAATTCCATCCATCTTATGGTTCAAATATATCATCTTATAGCTCAACAGTAGCTTCAGTATTCAGTCAATAGAGAAATAGAATGGAATTCCCATCAATTTCTGCTTACATATAAAAGTCAAATGATTGGTAAGGAAAGGAAAAAACACAAGTGAGTGAAAAAGGAAAGACACAAAAAAGTATTGTTCATTCAGGGGGAAAGAGAGCCTTAAAGAGGGAATATGATTATTATTGTATGAAAGTATCCAGAGTAGAACGAGTCCAATCTTCTTCCAAACTATGAGAAATAACAAGATAGACACATTAAAACAATTTGAATATCAAAATATTCAATATATTTGTCTTTTATTAATCTTCCTAGAATGAAATAAGGTCTAAGTAGATATTTCTTAAATATGCCAAAAGGTACATGTTTTCCATGAAAGTATAACTTCTTATTGTTTAGTTATGGCTAACTCTATATGACCATATGGATCATACTCTCCAGGGGATTTTCTTAGCAAAAATAGTAGAGTGGTTTGCCATTTCCTTCTCCAGTAAATTAAGATTAACAGAAGCTAAATGACTTGCTTAGGATCACCAAGCTTGATTGAATGTTGAAGGTTACAATTGAACTTCATATTCCTGGCTCCAGGCCCAGCGGTCTATACAGTGAGCCACCTAATTCACTGATGCAAATCATAGCTCTTTCATGCTATAGTAGAAATCTCTTTTTTGACTGCTATGTCTAACTTTCTGGTGATGTGATTTTCCATACTTAGTGAGACTGGCGATTATCTGATAGAACCACAATTTATCCTCTATTGAAAATCTTTCTGGCTTGAAAGAATGGTCCAGAGCTTGAGATCCATTGGGTTAGCCTTTAAACCAATATGACTTAAGGAAGAATTAGAAAAGAAATGTAGTAGAAGAAATACTACTAATAAAAGTTAACAATATTCTTTACATATATTTTTTCATGTGAAGACTGCATTTTATAAACTTAAGAGAATTTCACAAATATGAATCATCAATTTTTCATCTTCACCATAATTCCAAGGAAAATACTATCTCCATTTTAAAGACAACAAAACTGAGGCTCAAATAAGTTCAATTATTTCCATGAGCATGCAACTAATTTCAAAACTAGGCTAGTCTTGGCTCCAAGCTCTTTCCACTGTCCTATAATATTTCTAGGTAAATACCTCATAAATAAACAAACAGATAGACAAATAGAGTCCCCTCCTAGGGAAAAACAATCAGGACAATCAATAATTTGGAATCTATATTGTATTCAATTAGGACAATTATTTGTTTACAATAAAATGGAGTGCCATAATCTATAGGAAACTACTTAGTGTTTTCCATATTTATTTAGTATAAGAGACTACTTAGTAAACATGAAGTACTTTCCAGATTAATGTAAATTTAAGCATGCATTCACGTTATCTGCCTGCATGTATAATTAATAATAATATCACAAATATATTTGAATTAAACATATCTTATAATTTTTAATAAGAACCCAATTTCAGGCCATAATTTTTACCAGCCATATAAGGTCTTACTTAAGTTAGATAATAATAACCTAAGTTTCATCTTAGAATCATAATTCTAATTTCATAATTCACCCTGATTTATGAATTTCCTATTTTTCCTCTAATGGACAAATGCTTTGACTTCTTTTAACATATTGTCTTTTCAAAACCAGGATTCTTGGGTGGCAAAAATTCTGTTAATTTTTTTGAAATATGTGTTCTGATAGAAAAGAGAAATGAAATTAGTAATCTCATGGTTCTTTTGGGTACTTTCTCCTACTCATATTGATGTGGAAGATATTGAGAAAATAGCAGGTATTAGAACATTTTACACTCACTCTTGTTGAATCAAATCAATGAACTTATTTTTAACCTGAATTTTCTTTTATTTTTTTGATCAGATAAAAACCTTTGCCGGAAATGCAGTGAAAACTGTAGAACATGTACTGATTCTCAGAATTGCACTGAATGCAAACATGGCTTAAGGTAAGAAATAGCCAACTCCATATATGGATATACACTTCTTAAAAAGATAATTTTACTGCTTAATCTCACCTTCATTATCTCCCTCTCTATATATATATACCCTCATGTCCTCACTATAAAGCACCTTATAGCCATTACATTATCTCTGCCGCTTTATATAACTAAGGAGATGTCATCTTCTTTAAGGTTGGAATTTAATAATAAATATCATTATATAGCACTTTAAAATGTGCAAAGTGCTTTGCATATTTCATTTAATTTGAATTATAAAGAGATACACTGATAAAGAAAATATTAGTAAATTAGGCATACAAATATTTAAAAGATACCCTTTACTTTTCTTATCAGTAGCAGTCAAAAATTGGTATGCAAATGAATTCAGGGAATTGTGTTAATCCCTTCTGTGGTTATCTGTAATAATAGAAAATCATACTTGGTAGAAATTTTCACTTGAAACCGAGTTCTTGTTTTAAAATATAAGATATGTTTAATCCAAACTTATTTGTGATGTATGTAGGCATTATATACATGGTCTTTTCAAATATCAGTTGTTCTTTATTTTATATATTCCATGTTTGGTACCATTCTCAAATGATATACACAAAAGTTTGCTATCAGTGGATATTTTTTTTTCTTTCAGTAACTTTTGCTATTGCTGAAACAAATAGGTGAAATCCATAAGAGATTCTCCAGATAAACAAAGTAATCATGATATTTAAACAGAGAAAACCAAACTTAATTTAGTTTTATTTAGGTCAAAACACCCTCCTATGTCTGTAACTTATTTCCTTTAGGTAGGTATTTTCAGTATATAGATTTTTGCTCAAAAAATGTTCATCTGCCCACCTCTCTGATGACAGCACCTAAACAAGAAATTCTCTATATGAACCAGTGTTTAAATTTTTTTTTGTTTCAATTAATCCATGTAACCTTTTTTTCTTATATTATCATTACATATTATTGTAGATTGAGAGTGGGAAAGGACCTTAAAAATCAGTTAGTTCAGCCCCTTATTTTACAAATGGAGAAACTGAGGTCTGGAGAAGTTAAGTAACTTACACAAGATCCCATAAGTGGCAAATTACAGAGTTGAGATTCAAACTCAAGTCATAGGGTCATATAATAAAAGCTAAAAAGAGCCATATCAATCTACTTCAATCCTTAATTTTAAAAATAAGGATAAAGAGGGCCAAAGAGATTAGGTTCACATAAGCAAAAACTGGCAGAAGTAAGATTTGAACCCAGATCAGATAATTCCAACTTGAGCCCTTTTTCTAATTTACCACAATATAAACATACTTAATTTCATTTGCATGTACTTTTTGTGAGTTATAATTGCCCAGAATAGGATACAATAGATATTGTCCTCTCTCTTCTTTAGAGCTATACAAAGAGGTTTACTCTTCAGAGCATATAATTGATATATTTCAAGGAAAACCCAAAGCTTTTTAAAAATCCCAATTAAATCAAAAAGTCTTTGTTAAGCACCTATGTTATAACCTAACATGCCAATATACTATTTCTTCCTTGCTGAGGATAAAAAACAAAAATAAAAAACCCTTGCTTTCAGGAAGCTTGCATTCTACTGGTAGAATACAATGTATAAATAGTTATATATATATATATATATATATATATATATATATATATATATATATATATATATATATATATAAAATTTGAGAAGGGAAAATAAAGCACTAACAATTAAGGAGGGTCACAAAAGGTATCCTATAGAATGATGGTATAAAGGGGAACATATTCCAACCTGTAGGAAAGCCAGGAAATAGGAAATAGAATGTTATGTATGGAAAACAGCAATGGGGCCAATTTGCCTGAATACAGAGATCCAGTGCTCTGATTTGGTGACGGGAATGGGGGGAGGAGGGGAAGTGCAGAATGATGATTGCCAATTATTACTGGGGTTCCATCAAGGTTATGATGATTTCATCAATATCCATTAAGTATGTAAGGCGCAGGGAATACAAAGGCAAAAATAAGATAACCTCTATCCTCTAAGATCTTTCACTCTTCTGTGGGGATATAATTATATATATATATAAAATAACAATAATTTAACAATAAATATATATATGTAATAACAATAATAAATAAAATAACAAAAATGATATCTACAAAATAGCAATACATACAAAATATAAATAATTATATGTAACAATAATTAAATGATATATAACAATAATTATATATATAAATATATAATATAAATATATAACTATAAATTTAACAATATAATAATAATAATTTATTTATAAACAACAATAATTATAAAATATGTTAATTTGAGGGGGGAGCCTCAACTGCAATACTTAGGGAAGGCTTTGTAGATGAGATGTTAACTGAACCAAGCCTTCAAAGAAGACAAAAATGTTTTTCTGAAAGGTGGAGATGAGCAGAGATCTCATTCCTTGTTTAGAATATGAGATAGATATATATATATATATATATATATATATATATATATATATATATATATATATATATATATATATATATATATATATATATATATATATAATTGCAAGGTGGTTGTTTATCCTTCATTCTCAAAGAGGACTATGACATCAGGGAGGTGATGCAAGTGAACTGGATCTAAATGAGGAAAGGCTGTGCAAGGTCACCTGCCTCACTTTCCCCTCCAGAGCCATCTGGGTCCAGTGGCAAGATATGGATCAGGACGACTGAGATGGCCTTTGATTAAACATCTAGCATATGCCAGACACTTTGCTAAGTAATGAAGATACTAAAGAAAGCAAAAAGAATTTATGAACTAAATTAATGAATGAGGAAGAGAGACATAAAGGGAAGTTGAGAAAAAGAGGAAAGAAGGAAAGAGGGAAGAGGGAGAGAGAGAAGAGGAAAAAAGCAATAAGCACTTATTAAATACAGGCACTGTGATTGGTATACAAAAACAAAACTGTCATTACTCTCATTCTAATGGAAGAAGACAACACATTAAGTATAGCTGGAAAAGAAGGAGTGAAGGTACCTATTTTGAGGGGACAAGGCAGCCAGTGTGAAGGTAGAGTAGACTGTAGAGTGAGCCAGAAGGGAAGTGAGCAATGAGCTTCTGATGATATGGCAGGCCTGGGCAAGGGGGCTCAAAAGTCACCTAGTTGGCCCCAGGGTGGAGTCAGTCTCAGGAGGGCAAGGCAGCCAGTGTGGAGGTAGGTCAGACAAGAGAGTGAGCCAGAAAGGAAGTAAATGTAGATATTTAAAGAGGAGAAAAGTTAAATAAGACTTAAAATAAAGTCAAATTAAGCAGGCTGGTGCCAGGTTTGAAATGACTTTAAATACCAGTTTGAGAAATTTGTATTAAATAAAATATAGCCTCTGTTTTTAAGATATTTTGAAAGGGAGAGGAAAATTTTTTCCTATTTTCTGAGACCAAATAGAAAAGATTTCACCTCCTTCTAGGTTAGGCTGTATGGAAAAAGAAGTTTCAAGTTTCAACTATGCTATTTATTAACTGCATGACCTTAACTAACTTATCTGAATCTCAGTTTTTTTCAATTCTAAAAGGAAACAAGCATCATTATCAGTTTCTTCAAGTTTCTCCCAAGTATTAGTGCTTCCCTTTGAAATTACTTTGTCTTTTTTATTCACATATGATTTCCTCCCAATTGAATGTAATCCCCTTGAAGGCAGGGATTGTTGCATGTATTTTTAGTGATTCTTGTTTTAAATTCTAAATCATGTGCGCACACACACACACACACACACACACACACACACACACACACACCATTTCCATACAAATATCAGACTACAAAAAGAATTTAATAGGAAGCTGTGAATCATTTCATTATACATTATTTTCTTTTTTTCTCTCAATAGTATTTTATTTTTTCAAATACATACAAAGACAGTTTTCAACATTCATCTCTGTAAGACCTTGTGTTCCAAATTTTTCTCCCTCTCTTCCTTACATCCTCCAGCCAAGACAGCAAGCTATCTAATATAGGCTAAATATGTACAATCCTTTTAAACATATTTCCATATTTGTCATGTTGTACAAGAAAAAAAAAAAGACCAAAAGAGAAAAAACCCACAAGAAAGAAAAAGCAAACAAACAAACAAAAAAAAATGGTGAAAAAAACTATGTTGCAATCTATATTCAGTCTCCATAGTCCTCCCTTTAGATGTGTATGGCATTTTCCATCCCAAGTCTTTTGGAATTGTCTTGAATCATCGCATTGCTCAGAGGAGCCAAGTCCATTACAGTTGATCCTCATGTAATCTTGCTGTTACTGTTACATATTGTTTTCAAATTGGCTTGCTTACATATATTTCTTTCTGAACTTTTTTTTCTGTTCTCTTCAATACATTTTTAAGAAATGTTTCCATGGCTTTTTTAGGCATCATTACTATTTTCCCCCTACTTCACCCATTCCTTCCAGCCCCCTTTTGAAAATTAGGACAAAAAAAGAGGAGGGGGGAATATAACAAATTAACATAGTCAAGTAAAACAAATCCCCACGTTCACAAATGTATGTATCTTTCCTCACTTCTTACCCTCTCTTCTTTTTTTAGGAGGTAGGTAATATATTTCATTATAGGTTTTCTATAAATATGGTTGATCACTGCATTCATTAAAGTCCTTAAATCTTTCAAAGTTGTTTTTTCTTTATATTATTATTATTATTGCATACATTTTCCTCTGGTTTTAATTACTGCACTTTGTCACTTCATACTACTAAGGATTCTCTAAAATTGTCTCTTTTACTATGTCTTTTGATTTCTTATAATAATATCCTGATACTTTTGTATATGATAAAATTTTCAGTCGTTCCTCAGTTACCTAAAAACAATCTAAGCCTCCTCTTTATACTTGATTTTTAAACCTCATACTTTCCCCTTTTTATCCTTCTTTCTAATATGGAAGCTTGTTTTGCTATCTTCCTTCTTAACTAGTCCTGCTATCATTTGATTTTCACCTCCACTTGTTTCCCTATTGACTTTAATGTATTTATACGCCAAGCTTGTATGTGCATTCCTTCTTTGTATATGTTAAATAAGAGCGATATTCATAGGATACCTACTTCCCACAGCCCCTTCCTCTGTGATTGTATACTATTCCCACATATCACATTTTATGAAAAATAACAAGCTCTTCCCCCATCTTCCTCGTTTTTTCTTCACTCCCCTTCCCTTCCCTTTGGCTCTTCAGAACAGAACCATCCATCCCCAGGACCAATGTTTTTCTTATTTAACTCCCTCAACAATACCCTTTGAAGACATTGAGATTCTGAGAGTACATTTATGTTTTTTCTGCATATTAGAATATTAGTACTACATCATACAGCTAATTCCTGTTGGTCAAATAAATGTACCTTCTGAGGTTTCCCTTTGACTCTTTTTGTTTTGTGTTTCAAAGTTCCTGCCCATCTTGGATTTTTTCTTTGTAAATTCTTGCAAATCTACTATTCCAGTGAGTAAGATCAGGTTATATTTGTAAAGTGCTTATCACAATGCCTGGCACATAGTAGGTGCTATATCAGTGTTTATTCACTTCTCCTTCCTCCTTCTATTAAAGCTCCATTTTTTCCTACCTGTAGGACTATACTCTTTTGCTTTTTGGAACATCATATTCCAAGACCTCCTTTCAATTATAGTAGAAGTTAGAAGACAGAAATTGAGGCTTTTAAAAAATCATTCCTAGTCTAGGATGGTATCTAGTACAACATAGGTTTAACTAATGTTTATTGAAATGAGTTGAATTAAATTGAATTTTATCTATCTCCCAAGATTGTTTAGGGAGAAATAAAAACTAGATAAGTAATACAAAAATTACCTTGTAAATAAACTATGTCACAGCATACAGATATAAAGTATTATTTAGTAGCAGTAGGGGTATTCCTGAAGCCTCTGGGATCATGGCATGTGCTTACTTTTGACCCTATTGCATAATTGAAAATCAATCCTGCAGGAGAAAGAGTTTCTATTCAATCTCTATTTCTTAAGCACCTAGTACATACAAATCGCTCTGCTGGGCAATGGGAATTGAAAGATGTTACAGATGACATAACTTGTATTTTTAAAGATAATACACAGGTTTAGTTGGAAGGGATCTTAGATATTATCTGCCCAACCCTCTCATTTGCAAATGATGAAAGAGGCAATATTTGGTAAATAATTATGACAATTTGAATCATTGAATCTGACTACAAATCATATAGTCTTTTCACTGTAGCACTCTGCCTTTTACAGTCTACTTAGTTCCTCTGCTGACCTTTTATGTGATTTAAGGCAAGAAGGTTTTCTTGCCAGCTCTGAAATAAATTAATAATAGCCAGTGGGAACCAATAGAACAGCTAGGTGATATGGTAGATTGAATGCCAGGCCTGGAGTCAGAAAGACTTATCTTCCTGAGTTCAAATCTGGCTTCAGATATATACTAACTGTATGACCCTGGGCAAGTCACTTAACCCTGTTTGCCTCAGTTTCCTCATATGTAAAATGAGCTAGAAAAGGAAAAGGCAAATTACTCCATTATCTCTGCTAAGAAAATCTCAAATGTATTCATGAAGAATCAGACAAAACTGAAAAAGTAAGATCTCTTTCAGTAGAATTGCTATTTAGAATTATCTCAAGTACTCTCAATTATCTCCCTCTATGTTGCACTTTAAACAGGTACAATCTACAAATAAACTGCAAATTCTTTTTTTTTTTATCTCAAGTTTCAATTCATGTTCTTTCCAGGTTTTTCTGAAATCATCTTGCTTGTGATTTTTTATATCACAGTAATATTCCATCACAATCATCTATCATAACTTGTTTAGCTATTCCCCAATTGATAGGAATCCTTTTGATTTCCAATTCTTAACAACCACAGAAAGAGATGCTATAATTATTTTTGTACATATAGGGCCTTTTCCCTTTTTTTTGGAAGTCTTTGGGATATAGATCTAGCAGTGGTATTTCTGGATCAAAGAATATGCAGAATTTTGTAGCTTTTTGGGCAGTTTCAAATTGCTCTCCAGAATGGTTGGATCAGTTTATAATTCCACCAACAATGGATTCAAATTTACTTTCTTATAAATAAAGCCTTCCCTTTGCCACATCTTTTTTTTACTCCTGGCTGATTTGCAATGACACCTCTAATTTGTGTGCCAGCCTCCATGGATCCAGATGTACTGTCACATGTGAAGATGGGAAATACTACAGTGGAAAAGACTGTGAGCCATGTCATCGTTTCTGTGCCACCTGTTCAGGTAGGTGTCTCCCAAAAGTTGAATTACTCATTCCTTCTCTGGCACATCTTGGGCTTTATGCACTACTTTTCCAGGTATGACATAGGAAATTGTCTTGAAAAACTAAACACTGCTAGAAATGTCTAATGGAGGGCCTCATGGTACAATGATAAGAGCACTGGATTTAAGAATCACTAATTTCAAATGCTGGATCTGTCACTTATTTCCTTCTTTGCCTCCCAAGACCTGTCTTTCTTATCAAAGGTTTTTTTTTTTTTCAAAGTCCAAATCTTTGACCCATGGATAGTCTCTATGACTCTATGAGTAACACTGTTTTCTTCCAAATATAACTCAAAGACAATGTCTTAAATTTATAGATTGATCAAATCTGACTTTCTTATGAGAGTTCCATTGACATAACCTCCCTGCATTTGAATAGGGAATTAACCATTTTATGTAAGTTTTCTTCACTTTTTTAACAGATGTTTATTTTTGTTGAGGGATGGGTATTAATTATGATTCTTATTTTAAGCAGGAAATGTTCTCAGTTTAAAAAAAAAAAAAGAAAAGAAAAAAAGTCCAGTGGTAATATTCTTCTTCAAAGTGTCACTAAGAATTGTAAAAACATACATTTCTCCAATTTTACATTTTCTTAGGTTTTTACTATCCTTTTGGAGGTTTCTGTTCTGAAAATTTTGTGTATCTGTCCTAATGATGCTTCCCTTTATTTTAAGGGGCAGGAGCTGATACATGCATTACCTGCAGTGAGGGCTACTTTATGGAGGATGGGAAGTGTGTGCAGACCTGCAGTAATAGTTATTATTTTGATCACTCTTTAGAGAGTGGCTACAAATCCTGCAAAAGGTAAAGTCCATTTTCCCTTCAAAGTATATTCGTTAAGATACCATATTCTTCATAGCATTCTTCTCTTGAGGAACACCGTAGGAACTAGAACTTTTGAATGATGAAATCCTAGTCACAAATATTTGACATAGATGCATTTGTTGATAATATATTTATCTCAATCAATAAGCCTTTATTAAGCACTTACTGTTTAATAATACCATCTTCTTCACAGAGTTTTTGTAAAGAGCAAGTAAAATATAAGTAAAGCACTTTTTAAAACTTAAAGCATTAACTAATTATGGCTGAGAGAGAGCCTGGTAGGAGCAATGGATTATAAAGAATATTCTAATTCTCTCTATGTGACTACATGAATTAAGGGGTGGGGAGATTATGAATTGAAGTGTAAATAGTTCTGGAAAGAGTGATCTTTATGTTGTGATCAGGATTTAACCAGGTCTTAGTATAAAAAGGTATAAGGAGTGAGAAAAGAAAAAAGTTTAAGATGAAAGCCAGTTTGTTTCTATGAAGTGGACATTCCAAAGAACAGTAGGAGTTGGGTGGAATGTCGTGTAGAGGGCAGGTAGGTTAAGAGGAATGGGAACAATGTAGTAGGCAATAGGAACTAGGGATCGGCATTTGAACAATTTTAGCCAAGGTTTCAGCATTACTAGGATGGGGAAATAATGACCAGGTGGGAAAATGCTAAACATTGAATTCAGATATGTTGTCATTATGCTATGGGAATCCTGCAGATGATGTGAGGGGCTAGAGGTGAATCAATAGTGGAGAATAATCAGTGTTTTTTTTTTTGTTTTTTTCTAGTTGTAACTCAGGAGCATATGAGTTCAAATCCAGCCTCAGACACTTTGCACTTAATAACTTTATTATTCTGGGCAAGTCACTTAATCCCAATTGCCTTGCAAAAAAAAAAAAAAAAAGAAGACAAAAATGAAATAATATTTTTCAAAAAAAGAGAAAGAAATAGTACTTATGCTCAGGAAATTTCTATTCTAATAGGTAAGAAAGCAAGAGGCACATAAATAAGTATATAGAGCATAGAAGTAATATGATAAAAACAGGTATTTGGTGAAGGGAAGTCTCTAAGAGCTAGGGAATCAGGAAAGGCCACAACAAGGTGTGTGTTTATTTGCCCAGGCTCTTTCCTTTTGCCTGTAATACTTAAGTAGCTATATAACCTTGGGCAAGGCACTTAACCGTAATTGCTTAACAAAAAAAAAAAATTAATAGTCCTGCTTCTCTGTTTCAAATATGCAAAATCCTGAAAATATTTGAGGAAGTTTCTATTTGCTATGTTTCCTGTAATATCATTGAGCATTTGGGAGAGATGCCATTATGCTAGCCTTATCTTAAGAGTTGTATGAGATAAAATGATGATATATTGTTACATTACTTCTTAGATGTGCTGCCAGCTGTTTGGCCTGCAGTGGTCCTGGAGACAGAAACTGTACCAGTTGCCCCAGTAATTATCTCTTAGATACAGGGGCCTGCATCCTTGGAGCAATCTGTAAGGATGGTGAGTAATAGAGTTATAATTTGATCTTCTGTGTGATCAATTGGGATCATTATAATGGGAAACCTCTTGTAGTTTAAATTTTGTTAAAGGAATGATAGGCAGACTGATAGGATTTCACTCTTCAATAGTTTGAAAAACTTTCTATTAGTATTTTTACCTATCGTTAATAAATGTGTAACAATTTAAACTATAGAATGATAAAATGAATGAAAAACCTCACCTGTAATTAGAAGATGAATTTTATTCTTCCATAAGAATGAAAACTGATGTTAATTGAAACATGTATAACCAAGAAAATGGAGACAACAGGTCTTTTTGTTATTAAAACACTAGTTCAAGAATTTCCCAATTTGTTATATTGGGTTCCATTATTTGCATATTTTAATATATCAAAAATAAATATTTCTTTGGTATTTAGTTTTAGGACATTTATCTATTCTATTCAGTGGCTTATATTTTGCAATATTTTATGCCTATAGAATATACTACAAAGTTCTCCAATTGCTAAGCAAACAGACTAGTGCAGTCACCCAGAACAAAGGGTAATACAATGTAAATAAAAGAGAGGTTGAAATTTAATTCATTTAGTCATGATATTCTCTGAATACAAATATTAGATATGACTGTGTGACCTTTAACAAATAATATCACCTCTCTGGCCTTAGTTTTCTTGTCTATACAAAGTGTCTAGACTTTCAGATTCTTTCAAATTCTGACATTTTATGATTCCAGAATTCATTTTCCACCCCTTTTACAGACAAGTTCTGTCCAAGTTGGGAGCTTAGTCCCTATATGGTTATATTGACAGTGTTTTATAAAGCTTCCTCAAAGAATAGTATAGAAATAAGTGGCCTTAAATTTTCATACCTACAATGCTGTATCATATATTTATCTTATCCTAGAAACAAATCAGTTAAACATAGCTTTGATATGAGGGGAACCATTATGACTTTGAAAGGCAATCCCATTTAACTACAGTTAAGACATTATGTCTTTTTTTCTTTTCCTTCCTTTGACTGCTTTTCACCTCTACCTAGAATTTTCATGAAAAGGCAAAAAATTAATAGAAATTGCAATATCATCCAATGAGCATTTAGTAAGCACCTTCTATGTGCCAGATAATCTGGAGATGTAAAGAAGAGCAAAATACAGTACATGTTCTCAAAGAACTCATAATCTAATCAGTCTATCCCGTTCCCAAGGGTTATGCAAGGCTATTTTCCCTCTTTAAATGTATATCCCTCTCCTCTGAGAGTTATAAAATTTAAATGAGCCTGGAAAGAATAATGAAGATGATTCTCCCAAAACCACCACTTTAAATTCTTTTTTTGAATAGTTTGGTAGAAATTTCCCTTTCTAGAGCTGATTCTGATGTTTGCCTACTTAATGATGGGATAAGAAATATGTGGCAAAGGAACCTTGAAGACCATACCAATATATCCCCAATAATTATATATCAAGGGCATTTAAGCACACATCTTTGTCTTTTAAAAAGGTAAGGAAGATGTCTCTACATACACAAAATATGGAGAAAAATTCTGCCTTCTCTAGAGAAATTTAATGCCAGAACAGTAATGCAGATTCAAAAGCCCAAATCTTGAATCAGTCTGGGTTAAACTCAAGTTATTCTGGGCTATAGGCAGGCAGAAATTTTAATAGATTTTGATAATCCAAGCCATAATTCTTGTGTTATCCTTGCTAAAGAATGCATCCTTGTTGGTAAACATATGAGCTAGGCTAGGGCAATATTGATAGGCTAGTAAGGTACTTACTTAGGCAAAAGGGCACTGTGTAGAGGAAACTGAAAGAAGAAGCTGTACCGTATGCATTGTTGAACCATTCGGAGCTGACAACACTGGAAACATATTAGACTTTCCAAAAAAATTTCACTTGCTATTTGGAATTCATGGGTTTTTTAAATTTTTCTTTCAAGTACATGTGACTGTATATTCTTTGACTCTAGATAATTCAAAATATGAGATTTCTTTGCTGTATTTATCACTGATTTCTGATTTATTCTTTCTCTAATCTGTTTTTTGTTTTTTGTTTTTTTCTTTTCATAAAATGGATACCAATCACACTCCCTGTCGGACTGCAATATCTCTTCTTGAAACAATGCTGTTGATTGAAATCACTTGGGGTGGACCAAATTTCCTTCTTGTTGACTGCTCCTGAATGGTTTCTTCCGACCTCCCCTTCCCCAAATCTACCTCTCTGACCAATCAAAACCTTCTTCCATGGGTGCACACCATGCTGTCTACGTCTCCAACTCCCCTCCCTTTCTTGCTGGCCCTGGAATAGCAACGGAAGAATCGTGGGCCGAGGGGAGCTTTTGTATGCTAGTAAAAAAAAACAACCTCTGTCAGCGGAAGGTCCTTCAGCAACTCTGTTGTAAAACTTGTACATACCAAGGCTGAGCAGGCCACTACCCAGAATCCCTCTGTTCCTGTAGACTTCTAGATTAATCCATATTATTATTATTAAAAAAAGAAAAAGAAAAGAAAAACAAGAAAGCCACCTCTCTCTCTTTTCTCGCTCTTGTTCTCTCTCTCAAGTTTGTGCAGGGAGATGGTGAACTGTTTTGTCAGAACTTAAATGAAAAAGAAAAAAAAAAAAAAAAAAAAAAAAACTACAACAAGCCTACCTTTTATAACTGGGCACTTGGTGCTAAGAGCCCAGAATCACAGAGTCAGTATTGTGTGGTGACCAAAGCATTTGATGCCAAAATTGAAGGTTAAACTAACGATTTGATTTCCTGTCAACTTCAGGGTTTCCTTGTTTTTGGAGGCCCTTCCCTCCCTTCATCTCACCCTCTCTTTTTCTTGCCTGCTTTCCCTCTGAGATGATGAAAGACTGATTCGAGAGTTCTCGACAGGTTGACATGGATTAAAACAGAATAAATGCTCCCATTGGTCTTTCTGTGTGCATGTGTCCATAGTTGGGGAAGAGGGGAGACCAGGAAAGAAAAGATGAAAGAAGGATGTGATCATACAGAAGAGCTATATCCATGTTATTTGACCAGAGTCTTTACAAGGTGAAAATTGACACTTGTCCACTGCCATATCTTCATATGATATGTGTTTTGGGTTTTTTCTTTTGTTTTGTCTTATTTGAATTTACTTACTTAAAAGGTCTTCTCATGGCTTTTTGTATAAAGAAATGGGAGTTAAATGGATGCAAAAGAATAGAATAGTCTGCCTGGATTTCACCAGGGGCAGGTTTGCTGCTATGGTTTAACTATATCTCTTTGGGAGCTTTTAATACAAATTCCATTCCATTCCATTCAACAAGTACTGATCATTGAATTGAGTGATCCGTGCTCATGTTTCATAATTAAATCTGCAAGGTCAACCTAGCCATTGAATGAAGAAGGTCTTAGGTGATGAGCATCAACTATCTTCACTACCCTACTACTACATTGTCACACTTGCATAAGTTTCTTTCAAAAGTTATTTTGGATATAATACTAGTAGAGAATGTGGGGCTGGTGGGGAGGAAAAAATTAAATCAAACATGCTAGGAGGTATATGATAGGACTTTCTTCTTAAAATCAAAAGATTTTTGTGTTTTTTTAACTTTCTGTATTTCTAACAAATGATATAATCATTATCAAGCTTGTGCCCAAGTTGGCCAGGTAATTCATTCAATGGTGCTGTTTATTTTTCTTCTTGTTATCTGAAGAACATATATCTAGAAAATAATATATTGGTGGCATAATTGTACCCACCTCCACCAATTATTATTCTGTCACTTGTGCCCATTCCTCCTTAACCTTTTCATGATTTAGTTCTCTTACCTGAGTACTCTCGTGGTCCCCAAGTTGCTGGGCATTTCCTCTCTTGTGGTTTTCTCTTGCTTCCTTTTCACATTACAGAAACCAGCAAACTAAACATCAGAGAAAAATGTTTTGGGTCAATTGGCAGAATTAGAAGCCAAATACAACCTCTTGTCAGCTCCAAGTTTCTCAGTTTAAAGAGATCTCTACAAATTGAAAGAGGACTATATTTCAGGGAACATAGCTGGATTTTAAGTTTTCTCTTTCTCTGTCTCTCCCTCCCTTTTTCCCTCTCTGTCTGTCTCTCCCTCTCTCCCCTCCCCCCTTTTCTCTCTCTCTTTTTCTCTCTCCCTTTTTTTCCTCCCTCTCTTTCCCTCTCCTTCTCTCTCTCTCTCTTTTTGTATGTGTGCCTCTCTCTTTTTTTTTTAACATACCAAAATTAGACTGTGCACTTGGGTTTTTTGTGGTGGTGGTTGTTTTGGGGTGAACAGTAATATTTTTTTAACCTAGGAGATATCAAGTTTGCTTTCTGCTTCTTAACACCTTGCATCCTTAGAGTAATTGTGGTAAAATAGGGGAGTACAACACTAGTGTCCATCTAAATAATCAGGATACCATTTTGGTGTCCCAGTGATAAAATGTATTTTCTGACAGTGTTTTATCACTGTTAAGTCACATTTCAAATTTTAAAAAATACCTGCTATATTTTAAATAACATTAAACAATATGGAGCCACATATCAACTTGTGAGGAGCTAGAGAAGCAATGAATTTCATTAACTTGTTTCCTACTTATAATAATGTAGGCCAAATTTGGCTTTAGGAAAGTAGGGATGGAATTTATAACAGCAGAACACAGGCTTAAATTTGCAGATACCTTCTTGTCTAGAACTGTGGACAAATGTAACTGGGAACATAAAATAAGTTCAAGAGAATATACTTAAGCAAAATAATTTTGTTTTGTTTGAAGAATCCATTTAGCTAGAGTAGCTCATAATCATTTGGAGCTCAAAGTTGATGTGATTGGAAAGGCAATAAATTATGACTGTTTATTTGGGAAAAGCACAGTCACTGTGAAAGCTATGGAACTCCACCCATACCCACTTCATTTCCCATTGACCATTCAGACTTTGAGTATATTTATGCTGGTTTAACTACTAGTCTGTTACTGCCTCATTTCTATACATAACATTAATTAGAACATAATGCTTTCAAAGTTTAAGTTAATTTTTTATATATATTATGTATAAATATATATATATATTCATAATTGAGATATAATTATGTAATGAATAGCAAAGAATTTGTTTGGATACTAAACAAATGCCTCTAACATCATAGAGACAAAAATTCATATCCACAATTTCCTTTTTCTTTTTTTTAAACTAGTGACCCATTGTTAAGTCCAAATTCATTTTTATTGAGAAACAAAATACTGTACATCTGTAAAATGTTCAGTTTTTTTTTTTTGTTTTTTTTTTTTTGTTTTTTTTTTGTAAAATATAGTAGAAATGTTGTAATTGATACTGGCCAAAATCAATGTTATTCCATATTTTATTTTTTCTATTAAATTAACCTGAGTTCCTGTTCATTTGATCTGTTTATAAACCATGTGTTTAGGGGATGTGGTTTTGGAGGGATGGGGAGGTCCTCTCTCTTTGAAATGAAAGTGAAATGAAGAAAGAAAGAAGGAAGGAAGGAAGGGAAGAAGGAAGAAGGAAGAAAGATTTGTCATATGTTTGTCAGAGAAAGAGATTTATATCTAACTCAAACCCCCTGGAAAGCAACTCTCTAGATGACTCAAGCATGAGTTCTTTTCTTTTTTTCCCTTCAATAGTATTTTATTTTTCCGAATACATGTAAAGATAATTCTCAACATTCATTTTTAAAAGATTTTGTGTCCAAATTTTTCTCCCTCCCCAAGACAGCAAGAGGTCTGATATAGCTAAATATGTACAATCTTTTTCAACATATTTCCATATTTGTCATGTTATGCAAGAAAAATCATGCCAAAAGGGAAAATCCCATTAGAAAGAAAAAACAAACAATAATAAATAAGATGGAAATATTATTCTTCTATCCATATGCAGTCTCCATAGTTCCCTCCCTGGATATGGATGGCATTTTTCATCCCAATTCTATTGATATTGCCTTGAGAAGAGCCAAGTCCATCACAGTTGATTGTCACATAATCTTGTTACAATTTACAATATTTACTTAGTTCTGCTCACTTCACTCAGCATCATTTCATATAAGTCTTCATGAGTTCTCTTCCATAAAACATATATATTTATATATGCTCTCAATCATACAGAGCTGGTATACTCTTTATAGAACTTCCACAGCTTCTTTTTTTTTTTGCATTTTCTTTTATCTACTCCTCCCTGGTGCTTTTTAAAGGACATTTATTCATTTGTCTTTAATCATCATCATAAGATAATAGAGTTTGAAACTATCTGTCAGTCTGTGTCTAGCTGTGTGTGTGTGTTGATAGAAAGTGTCAAAATAACTTATATTTTATATCATGTTATATATCAAAATAAGTAACAAAATAATATATAATACAAAGTTTATATTATATGTGGAAGCATGTATGTATATGTATATGTGTGTATAAAATGCAAAGTTATTTTGATATTTCTGCCTTGTCAGTTAAAACATAGATTAATCATGGATAATCAAATAAGTACATTGTATTAAATATACTTCTAATATAGACCATATCATATGATTCAGGACTACATTCTAGTCTAGAGTTTATTGTCCAATGAGGGAAATTATGAGTCCTTTAATTTAATTCTTAATCCAATCAAACATCTGGTCAAACCAGTACTCTCAAACTTAAAGAGAAACAGAGGAAACCGTAAATTAACATTATCTATGTTGTATTATAATTTTATTTATTTTGCTATTTTAATCCAATTTGGAGTACTCTAGAAAATTTTGTAGGTGCAAGTAGCAGCAAGTTTGATACCTCTAAACTAGATTGTGTATGTTGGGGAAGAAAAATGAGAAAAAGTCAAAAGCTTTCTATAAGTCAAGAGACTTATAGAAAGGCAATGGAGATTAGAGGATGAGCTGGAAAGGATAGTCTTTAAGTCTATTAGTTCTCATTGTACAGATATAGAAATGGAGTCCCAGAGAAGTTAAATGATTTTCCCAGAGACATAAAACTAGTAAATATGTGAAGTGAGATTCCAACCCAAGTCCCCCTGACTCAAAGTCCAGTGTTCTATGCATAGTTAAAGATTTGTTTTTGAGAAATGATCCTGGAAACACGAAAATGCAGGACTGAAATTAAAAAGAAAGGTATAAACTGAAGATAAAGACCTGGCCATCATTCACCACTTAATTTCAACAAATAGTTGAAATTTGTAGGAATGGGTAAGATGGAGAAGAGAATAATAATACCTGTACTTGGATAATGCTTTAAGGTTTGCAAAGTACTTTTAGAGATGTATCATTTGATCCTTACAAGCCTATAATGTAGGTTCTATTATCCTAATTTGCAGATGAGAAAATTGAGACTGAAATAGGTTAAGTAACTATCCCAGGTTCACACAGTAAGTAAATATCTTAGGCAGGCTTTGAACTCTGATTTCCCTGATTCCCAACTTTAATACTCTTCACTGTTCCACTCAGAAGGACATGACTAAGCTATGAGTCTTGATGAATATATGGCAAGACAACAAACATATATTTTCTCTTCATACTCAGGGAGATATTAATTCTAAATCAGTTCTTGACCTGTGGAATATTAAAGAAACCACTTAGCAGAATTGTAACTCAGTTTTTCCACTCACAGTATATATAAGTGATTATTTCTTTCTTCTCTCCCTGCCCAAGATTAGCATAAAAATAAGCTTGATATCCTCAGAATCACAAAATTTAATATTTAGAAGGGACCTCAGAGGTCATATGGCCTTACCCCTAAACCTGTAGTACAAATCTCCTTTGACATCATCCTCCAAATAATTATCTAACTTTTCTTCAAACATATCTAGTGATAGGAAGATTATCACTTCCCAAGCCAGACCCTTCCATTTTTGGACCAGTCAAATTGTCTGGTCCAAAAATCTATCTGCCTGTAACTTCTACTCATTGGTCCTAACTTGACTTTCTAGGGCTACATGAAGCAAACTCCACACAACCCACACAACAATTTTTAAATCTATAAGATATGAATACAATCTCATTTCCTCTAAATCTATTCTTCTCAAAACCAACCATTCCTCTTCTTTCAAACTATCCTCATAAGACTTGATTTAAAAGTTCTTCACCATCCCAACTGTCTTCTTCTGGACACTTTCTATCTTATTGATATCTATCCTTCCAAAAGATGTGGTTCCCAGAGATATCACAGTACTCCAGTTGTGATCTCATTAGGGAAGAATACAGTGATACTATCATCTCCCTTTTTTTCAGGAAAGCATTTTTTTATATTGTCCTAAGATACTATTAGTATTTTTTACTGCTGGGCCCCATTCATTGTTGACCCAAACTTAGGGTTTTAAAATAAAACTTTTTTATATGAATGGTCTTTAAATCATGTCTGGCCAAACCTATACTTGAAGATGATTTTTTTTAGCCCAAGTACAAAATTTTCCATTTATTCTAGTTATATTTGATCTTTCTTGGCTTTAACTCATTATTTTAGCCTGTCAAGATCCTTTAGATTCCAGTTATCCTATTCTATCTGTTAGCTATTTCACCTAGCATTGGGTCATTTTAATGTTTGATAAATATACCATCCATAAGTTCACTCAAGCCATTAATTTTAAAAAATGTTTAACATTACAGAACTGTATGGTACCCCATAGAGATCTAACTCCAGGTTGCCATCAGTCTGTGGTTTCAGTAAAATACCTAATGTTCTCTAGCTCGCCACTACTAAGATTTGATTTATAAATACTTAGAGTCTAATACTCTCCAAGTGCTTTAAACTTTCAACATGTTAAGTTTGACATAGAAATAAAATGTATTATAATTACACAGTGGTCTGGGGGGAATTATCTGTTGCTTCATCATTGACTCATTTTGAGTTTGTAATTCCCTAAAACCTTCAAGGTATTGTTTTTTAATTGAACTTTGTCAAATTGATTTTTAATTCAAAGTCAGGATTTTATGCTTAGCTCTACTAAACTTCATCTTTCAAAATTTAACCCATTATTCTATCAGAATCTTTTTGGACCTCCTATTCCCTTTGGTCCTTCTTAGTTCAGTGAATTCAGGAAAAACAACTAAATTCCATCTTATACAACTCCTCAGATATCCTATCCATAACCACTGGGCATATTTGTGAAAGGAAAAAATGTTCTATTTTGCATCCCTAGACGTACTCCCTTTTTAAAATGTGAGCATCAAAGAAAATGAGATCCACATTACCTACTTCTGTTATCAGAGAAACACATCACTGCTAATGCTCCTTTCAAAATTAAAGAAGGAATATAATGCATTGCTCTTCCAGCCTCTATTTCAGAATCTTTTCTTTCAAGGTACTAAAATTTTTTAAGATCTTATTCTATAAATCCTTCCAAATTGTTTGTTGAAAATAATTCTTTTGTGGATTAAAATGTAGAATCCCCTAGGTCTAGTGCTCTGCCACTAAGTAGCTACTATGACTATTGCCAAGTCACTCCCTGGCCCTCATTCTCATTTATAAAATGTGAGTATTGGGCCAGATAATCTCTGAGTTCTGATAGGTACCTAAAAATTCAAGTTTTTCATTCAACAAACATTTATTAATCATTTTCTAGGTGCCAAGCACTGTTCTAGGTACACAGGCAAAAAGTAAAATGAAACAATTCCTACTCTTAAGAGGCTTACATTCAAATACACATTTAAAGAAATACAAAGTAATATCAGAAAGGAAGGCACCAAAAATTAGGGGAACCAGGAAAGACCTTCTATAGAAGATGACTTCTAAACCTTGAAGGAAAATGGGATTTGAATTTCTACAACTGAGGAGAAAGTCTGGGCATAGAGGGCCAACCTATACAAAGGAACAGAGACAGTAAGAGTTGGAACAGTAAATAAACCAGTTTGGCTAGACCATAGGGTAAGTAAGGGAGAGTGGTGAAACCAGTCTGGAAAGAGAGGTTAGAGTTAGATTGTGAAAGACTTTGAAAATATTTGAAAAAAAAATCAAAACTTAGAAGCATGCATGTGTTATATGGTATTTCATGTTTAGATAGGGATAAAGACTAGGTGTGTGACCTCACTGATGTTGGCAACTCATGGATTAAGAAACTCTCCATAGCAAGATGGGCCAGCATCAACTTCACAATTTAAGAAACCTGTCTAGGGTCAGTGGTAATAGCAGCTTGACTCAAACCCAGCTTTTTCTGACTTCAAGGTCAAGCCACATTGGTTCTCATATTATGAACCAGCAATGACAAGATCATTAGCTTGCTGAAGCAGTTCTAAAGACCAAAATCTCATATGCTAACCTCTTTCCCTCACTGGACATTCTGTCCTTTAGAAATAGACAGTCTAACAGAACCAGCATCACTCTCTCTACTGAGCAGATCATGATTTTATTTAAAATAAAACTGTCCATGGTAATACTGTCCCCCTTTAAGTGATCATTCAGGGCTCCTCCTTTGTTCTTATTCCTCTTCTTGGAATCCTGATTCAGCTCTACCCAATACAGTTCACTACTGAATTCATCCAGGACTCACCTATGTTAACATCATCCACCTTCCTTTCCTTGTGGCTTTGTGATCTTCCCATGGTTCTCTCTCTTTCCTCTCTTCTCCCCCACCACATAGAACAAGAGCCGGAGAACTAACTAGCCTTTTTTATCAGCCCATCCAGGAAGCATTCAGACAGAACACAGGCAATGAGTGGTTATTTCCTTCAACTTATTAGAGAATTGATAGCTCCATTCAGTCAACTTAATGAAAGTGCTGGGCATTCACTGGAGCTTGACTTAGTAGGATAAGGTATGCACTGCAAGAGCTTGTCCATATTTCCTCAGGTTTGTTTCTGACCTGACTGTCTGACACAAGTACAAGGTCCTCTACTCAGCTGATAATCCCAAGGACAGTAACATAAGCGAGAGGATATATGAATTAACAGGACTGTTTTCAAAACAGGTATTAGGGCTATGGAACTTATTAGACACATTCTCTCCACCTTCCAGAGAGAGAGCAAGATAGAGATGGAGACAGAGAAGAGAGATAGAGATAGAAACAAAGAGAGACAGAGACAGAGAGAAAAGGTGGGAAAGAGAAAGTTTATCTTGAAAGTAGCCAGTGCTTTGCACAGAGTAGATGCTTGATCAACAAGAATATAAAAATAATAATTTTTAAGTAAATTCTTAATGAGCATATTTTTAAAAGTTATATGATGCTTTGTGGTTTGCAAATCACTTTCACAGATATTATCTCATTTGATCCTCACAACTTTGTGAAAAAAAGTATTTTTATGATTCCCATTTTACTGATGAGGGAAATTGAGGCTGAAAAGTAAAGTGACTTAGTAAGGGTCACTAAGCTGACTTAAGGGAGAATTTTAAATTAGGCCTTCCTGTTTCCAAGTCCAGCAATCTTTACACTATGTCACCTAGCTGCCTAGGCATTTATTAAATACCAACAATGCACTATATATTATGGCTCTGGAGATATAAATACAATAAATGAAGTAAGTCCTATTCCAAAGAATCTTATCTTCTAATAAGGGAGACAAGAAGAGCATATTTAAGCATAAAATAAATATATTTTCTGCCAAGAGCCATTTGGATAGCTTTAACATTATTCACATGCTATACAAAATTATCAACTTACAGAACTCAAGCAGTGGGAGGTTGTAGTACACAGATTCCAGCTCATCATCACCAGCAGCTGCCTTAACAAATGGTTTTATAAGGCCCACAGGCCAGACGTTATCCACCCCAAGGTAGAAGATGCTGCTTGACTTGCATCTGGAGAGAAAAGAGAGATTCTATGAGATGGGGACAGACTGAAATAAAGGTATGGGGTTGCTGTGTGACCCTGGGCAAGTTCCTTAACTCCAATTGCCTGCCTCAGCAATAAATAATAAAATAAATAAATAAATAAAGGTAAGGGGTTGGAGATAGATATGAAAGGCCAGTTTTGTTGGATACTAATGTAGAAGACTAATATGCAATGAAGTTATAAAGATAGGGTGGGGCAGAATTATAAAGGGCTTCCAGAGCTAAACAGAGGAGTTTATATTTGAATCTAGAGAAAACAGGAAAGCACTAGAATTTGTTGAATAGAAGAATGATATGGTCAGATCTGTGCTTATGGAATTCTTAAATTCTGGTCAAACTGGATTGAATTGGGGTTGTGAAAAGAGTCCTCTAGATCTAAAATTCAGTAATCTGTTCACCTTTCTCCTTCCATTTAATCAATGAATCATAAATTTAAAGCTGGAAGGGACCTCCAAGGCTATCTAAATAGTTCCCTTGTTGAACAGATGAGAGAACTTGAACTTCAAAGAGAGTGAATTGTCCAGGACCACACAGATTGCAAGTGACACATTTCTCTTTTCCATTAACCTGGAAGAGGAGAAGTTATGAAGGACAAAGTGAAGCTACTCTGAATGAATCATTTGTCATTCTAGTCTTTCAGAATGTCATGTTTGGGGCAACAGGACCATCTTGCTTAGTTGGTAAAACCAAGATTAATGATCTACATTGTTCAGTTGAGAGTAGTAGATCAGTCCCCATATGTAGCTTTGTTTATGTAAGAAATTTGTTTCAAATGAAAGAATGCCAGATTTGGAGACAAAGGATCTGGAATAATTTTCAGATACCACAAGTCCCATTGGTCCATACTCATCTCCACAAACCTACATTATTGCAGTAACCTGCTGGTGGGTCTGCATAGGGGACTCCTGGAAGCCTGTAGTGGTGCATCTTGACTTCTTCCTCATTACTTGTACTCTTCAAGAGTTGCCTACAGAACTTTGGGCTTAAGTGATTTGCAACAGCAAGTCTTAACACAAGAGTCACCTAGGATAGGTAGACCCACTTGGGGTGCAATCAATAACATTGGATAGTCACATGCATGAGATAATAGATTGAGTGGAGCAGAGCTATACAATGGGAAAGCTAATGGCAATAACCTAACCCACCTACAATACAAGGTAAATATTCTTTACAGAGGCAACTATCAGAGGACGGGTATAGAGAGAGGAATAGTAGCAAAGTCTGTAGAGTGAAAAGCATGGCCAATAAAAGGAGGAAAATCAGTAAACATTTAACCAAAAAAGTCACTAATTTTTAAAAAAGAAAATTACATATTTTTTTCATTTAGTTTTAATGGATATCTATCAGCAAGACAAGTACTGCGATTTTCTGAACTAGTTGAAATGGAGAGAAGTTAGGGATGAGATGTCTGGAAGGAAAGGGCAGGAAGAATGGATGGCTTTGGTAAGTGGACGTAAAGGACATAAGAGAATGCTGGTTGAATAATAAAAGGGCCTCTCTTATGTTTGTATATTCATGGCCTAGCACATAGGAAATATTTAATGCTTGTTGATTGGCATGAATAAGGCATTTAAAATAATATTGTTGGATAGCTTTTTTGGTACTGACCATAGGGGAAAAACATACTATTCATGATGGGGGGTTTTCTAGGGATGAGACCCCAGCATGAGCTTTTTCTATGAGGTCCTCTCTCCTACACAACCTTCTTAGGAGCTTCAAATGAAAAACTAAGGAAGCAGATACCTCACCATCACCTGGCTCACATTCAGAACAGCTTACTAAATTATTATTAGCTTACTAAATAAGAGCAACAGGTTTTTGAAACCCCATGCTAAAGCCACATAACTGCTGGCCTCTGGCCAAAGGCGAAGCCTGGAGGTATTTGAATGGGTGGCTAAAGCCAGAATCATACCTGTCTGAAACATTAATAGAAAAGGTAAGAAAATCTGCTAATGGACCACTTTGAGACTGCCTTAATAATCCAATCTAAGCATGCCATTAGATTATCCTTATTGTCACCTTGGTAATGCTTAACTAAGTCAAACCAGATTTTTTTACATTTTTTTAGGTTATGCATGTACTTTCACTTTTTACATATTTCCATACAAGTCATATTAGAAGAGAAAAATCAGAACAAAAGGGGAAAACCACGAGAAGGGAAAAAAAAAAAAAAACAACAACAGGAAAAAAAAGTGAAAATACTATGTGTTAATCCACATTCAGTCTCCATAGTTCTCTATCTGAATGAGAATGGCATTTTCCATCCAAAGTTTATTGGAATTGCATTGGAGGATTGAATTGCTAAAAAGAACCAAACCTATTATGGTTAATCATCACATGATCTTGTTGCTGTGTACAAAGTTTTCCTAGTTCTGCTTGTTTAACTCAGCATTGATTCATGTAAATCTTTCCAGCCTTTTCTAAAATCAGCCCATTCATCTTTTTTTTTTTTTATTGAACAATAGTAATGTTACATTACTTTCATATACCATAACTTATTCACTCATTCCCAATTGGTGGTCATCCACTCATTTTCCAATTCTTTACCACCGCAAAAAGAGCTGCTACTAACATTTTTGCACATGTGGGTCCTTTTCCCCCTTTTATTATTTCTTGGGATACAAACCCAGTAGTGGGTATGCTGGATCAAAGATTTTTTTTCACCTCAATTCTAATCCCTTATTCATAAGCATTTATTAAGCGCCTACATTGTGAAAGGAAAAGGCACAAGGCTCTATATCAAGGCACCAGAATTCATTAGACACCACTTTCACTTTTTTATTTTTAAAAAAATCATAAAATTTTGTTTTCACATAGACATTTTCCTAAACAGCAGGATCACTGTTCCTTTTCCCCCTAGCATATAATTAAAAAAAAAAAAAAAAAAAAAAAAAAAAAGAGGAATTTAGTAATGGCTTAATGGAAGGAGCACTAGCCCTAGAGTAAGAGGAGCTAAATCCAAATCCTTCTTTTGATATTTTTTGGTTGAAGTGTGTAATCTCTGAAGTCCCTTCCAACACTAACATTCTGTGTTTCTGTGATTCTAAGCTCTAAGATCTTTTAATAAATCCATGATTTTAGAATTTACCTCTTCTTACATGCACTTAGGATAATGGAAAGAAGGAAGGAAGAAGTGGCTAAGTCTTTCAAGAAGCAATAATTCCCCATTTAAATATATATATATATATATATATATATATATATACTGTAACTTGGCATAAATTCCTTAACTTTCCCATACCATGTATGACTACATGAACTTTGGGCCTCATTTTCTTCAAGTGAAAAAATGAGAGGATTGGACTAAATGGCTTGTGAATTCTAGATCTATGAATCTTATGACTGAGTCAGATAATATATGTAATGTTCAACACCCACCATCCACTATCTCTGCAAAAATATGTGAGACAGATGACACTCAAAACCTTTTTTTCAGTAACACAGAAACAATTTAGCTTAACACGTAATTAACAAGAATATCAAAAGAAAAAGAAAAACTGCCAGATGGTACACTTCCCATACTTGTCCAACAATAGATGAGTTCCTGCTTTCTTCCATTCCTGCTGCACCTCAAAGTAGCCTCTCCCATTATACCTTGGTACCCCAGAAACCCCAGAAATGAATGACTCTATTTGTCTTAAACAAGTTATGAGGGTATCTTTGGAAAGCATGTTTTTGAAGCTATTCTCTGGAACCAAAAGGGATACTAGAGATACAAAAACAACAACAACAAAAAAAAAGATTGAAAAATAAGTAGCTGGCTTAATGATTATCTTTTTAAGACAATAGATGTATTTCATGAAGAAAAAGGGTAACTTCTATCTTCCATAAGATTGGTTCAATCTTGGCTGACACAAGTAGACTTTTTCCATTCCTCCCATAATGCTAGTGCCTTCCCTATGTTTATAGTGTCCAATTTATCCTGTATATAGTTTGTTTATACATACTTCAGATATAGCATATTGCTAAATATGTCATGCCTTACATTGTCAGCACAACATGTTATTCTCCCCTCCACATTATAAGCTCCTTGAGGGCAAGGATTGTCAGGTACCTTTCTTTGTATCTCAAGCTCTTAGCACAGTAATGCTTAATCAATAGTTTTTAACTGACTATGTGACCGTTGAGCAAGTAACTTAACTTATTTGGGCCTTATATGTAAAATAAAGAAATAGATGATCTCTAAAGTCCTTTCTAACTCTAAATCTATGAACCTATTATTTACAAACCTATATTTTTTCCACTCACTTATCTGTGTCCTATCAGTCAGCCCTAGTGACCCATTGATCTTAGTTATCTGTGAGATCTCTGATGAACTTCAATCTTTTTTTGGTCATTCTGGAAAGGGGTTTGGTTTCTGAAAAGCCCTTGCTGATCAGAAAGAGCTGTGTTTACTCATAGCTATCCTCTGGACCTACTGGCTGCTTACAGGTGCCTATGAAATTTGGGGGTTCACAAAAAGATGTTACTGTAGCTGGCAGAATCTACTAGTGGGTGGCTAGGAACAAGAAGAGCTAGTGAAGCCTTCATAATTTAACCAGTTTGGCTATCCCACACATCAAAGTAACTTGCTACTGATTTTCTGATCGTTAGATTACAAGTTTGAGAGAATGGTATAATGGATAGTGTGCTTGATGTACAATTCACAAGATCTGATTTGAAACCTGTTTCAGATACCTACTATCTTTGTGACCAAGATAAATAATTGAATCCTACTATTACTCAGTTTCCTCATCTGTACAATGGAGATAATAATGAGTCCATCAAAGGTTTTTTTTTGAAGTTCAGATGAGATCAGATATATATATATATATATATATATATGTGTGTGTGTGTGTGTGTACATATATCTGTATGTGTGTATATATATATGTATATATATATATATATATATATATGTTGTGTGTGTGCATACTTTATATTCTCCTTTAATATTTGTCCAGTTCTATACTTTTTGTCTGATCATATCACAGTTTTGTCACCATACATAGGCTCCCCAAGATATGAACTGTCTATTTAATTCTCTTTTATTGATGCCTAGGAAGGTATACCAGGTGTTAAATAAACACAAATGACAGGGATCTAGCCATAAATCTCCTGGCTATTTCTCAATCTAAGTCTCCAGACAACTCTCATCTATAATGGAATGATAAGGGCTTATGTGTAATTATTTGTTGACATTTTTAATAAGATCATTAAAAACCAGAAATTCTCAGTACATCCTGCTCATCCCACTAGAACATTAAAGAAAAGAAGTAGAATTTTTTGCCTTACTATAACATCCTTTACAAATTGTATTCCAAGCCTTAAGTTAGAGTCCCATCTCTGCAAGCAGAATTATGCAAAAGATAGTACACAGTCATGATACCTGAAGTGTGATGGAAAGAACTTTGGATTTAGAGTTTGAGGGCCAGGACTATAGTGCCAGGATTGCTACTTAGTAGTTATTATCCATTATCTATTTAGCAAGTAATTTAATCTCCCCAAGTCTTGGTTACAAAAACAAAAAACATCAAGGATGATCCTATTTAATAATTAGTCATTTAAAAACATTTAAATTTTGAAAAGAACATTTTTAATGACTTGCTATGTGCCAGACACTGTGCTAAGTGGTATGCATACCAATAAAAAGCAAATCAGTCCCTACTCTTAAGAAGCTTACATTCTAGTGAAGGAGACAATGTATAAATATATAGGCCCATACATACATAAATATATACAAAGTAGATGAAAAATAACTGTCAAGGAGAAGTCTTTAATAGCTCTAATATCTATTTATCAGGGTTGTGGTCAACATTCATAATACATGAAATTTATGTAGTGTTTTAGTAGTCTTCATTCTCAGAGAGGACCAATGATATCATCAAGAGCGATATTTTGACTTTCTAGTGAATTGTACTTAAATGAGACTTCTTGTTGTTGTTTAGTCATATTAGTCATGTCTGACTCTTCATGATTCCTTTTAGAGTTTTCTTGGCAGATACTATAGTGATTTGCCATTTCCTTCTCCAGCTCATATTACAGATTAGGAAACTGAGGCAAACAGTTAAGTGACTTACCCAGGATCTCACAGCTAGTAAATTCCTCAGTTCAAATTTGAATTCAGGTCTTCTTAACTGTACATCCTGGATGTCTTTAAGCAAAGCAGAGCCCCACAAAGTCATCCTCCTTCTCCAGAGTCACAGAGCCACAAAGTCTAGTGGCAAGACGAAATTCAATATAACTGGTAATGGCCCAAAATGCAGTGGATGACGTTGGCCTTTCTAAATATGGATACAGTTATCCCTTCTATATCAAGACTTTTCCCATTGTTGTTTCAATATATCATAGGTTGGCATAAGAAATTAAATGGCAATTTGCAGAGAGTGGGGGAGGTTTCAGAAGCTACAGATATGGATAGACCAGCACATGACACAGGAAAAGTTGTTTTTCATACAGTATTTTTTACTTAAGTTTGACCTACATATAGTCTATGATCAAAAACTTAACCCAAATTTTACAATAAGGTATTATAAATACCCCCATAAAAGAAAAAGAAGAAATTCAAATTTCTCTGGTATGAGAGAGGGCCAAAAGATTTTACATGGATTTTCTAGATCATCAGGGGATCTAATAATGAGTATCCTTGATCTTCATGATGTGGAAGAGATAATTGTGTGTATGCTGTCTCCATCAATAGAATATAAACTTCTTCAGGGCAGGAACTGATTCATTTTTTTTTAATCCATGGCTTTTAAAACAATGATAAAAGGATCATATTTAGATTAATGGAGGATACGATAAGAAATAGCAGATATAAAGAATAGAGAGGGAAAATGTGAAGACCTTAGTAAATGAATGAATCATTTTATTATCTACTCTGGTTAGAGTATGGGGACAAACAAAATATCATCCAGAAGTGTTGAAAGCAAGACATTTAAGGTACATTTGTACATGTTGTAGATTTTAGCTTAGAAAGATAAAAGGAACTTTATAAATGTTTGTTGGTTGATTTTTATAAATGCTGTTACTTTTGTGCACATTAGACATTATGCACATGGGCCATGCATTTTGAAAGCCCCAGATTACTGAGAGTTAACAGGGCCTTGGTAAGCCAGCTCTGGGAGAACACAGTATCTTCAAAATAAGAAATGTAGATCTAGCAGTCATTCATAGCCCATGAATTCCATCTTGCAAATATCCCAAAGTAAAAGCTTCTCTTTTTCTACTAATTTCCTCAGGTTGCATGTTTCTTTAGGGTTTCCTCTTTGTTTTCTACTACTATGCTGTCTAGGAGGTTCATATGTACTGTCAAAAAAAATGTTATAATTATATATATATATATATGCATATATATATATATATATATATTTATAATTATATATGCATATATATATAATTATATATATGCATATATATTTATAATTATAAAATTAATTTAAAAAAACAGATTTTGCCAATTTAAATTTGCCCAAAAAAAATTGCCTCAGTGTTAAGAAGACCTGAACTCGGGGTCCATTTAGCTGTCTAACCAATGGCAAATCCCTTAATTTTTAGTACCTCCAAGAAATTCTCTGATATTGCAAATTGCAGATGGTTTCCCACTATACATAGTAAGAGAATATTTTCCACAGAAAGGAATGGCTCCCTACACTGATGTAATCACAAGAATAGACTAAAAATATGAAAAAGTGGAGGCAGAAGAGGAAGGACCACATATTGTGACCTTCTGTGGATCACCTCTGGATGTGGGTTCAGCCACCAAAGCCACTATTCACTGCTGAAATAATTCTCTTTCATTTCATTCTTATTAATCTTGTAATATTCTCCTATCCTTTATTCTTTATTTTATATATGAATTATTTATAGTTAATTGTATAAATTTATGATAATTTTATTCTTTCTCCCCAGCCTCCTCATTTATTTCTCTCTAAGATTACCTTCCATCTAACCTGTATATGCCTCCTACATAAACATTTATCTAATGAGAATTTAAGCGCCTTAAATGAAATGTATTTATTTATTGTCTTTATATCCCTGCCAATAAGCACAATGTTGGGCACAATGTGTGCTTATTCAATGCTTATTGATGGACTGATCATTAGTAAAACAATATTTTGTTAGACAATTTGGAAAGATACTTCCATACAATTGGATGTGAATTATTTATCTAGCCAGCTGAAAATGAGAAAAGCCCTTTACTTGGTTCCTACTTCTTTTGAACACTATGGCTCATGGATTTTTGACCTAGGTTGCATTTTTCTCAGAGCCTTGGCACTTAATATTCATTAAGGATGTTCTGGTACTTAAAATATTGGCAAACTGCTTAAGTTCTTAAAGAAAGAGAATGATTGATTGACTTTGCTTGCCTATTCTTTGACCTACTAAACTGCCTTGTAATAATACCAAAGGAAATTCAGTAGTGATGCTCTAATCCACTAGAGTATAATTGTACTATGGATATAGTTTTATTGGAAGAAGGAGAATTAGCAAGGCTTGTGATTAGAGGCCAGGCTCATATACTAAGATATAGAGGAAATTGTATAAAGGTAAACAGTATTTTTTTCTTACAATTAGGGTAGAATGACTAGGACTTTGCTCCTGCATGCCAAAATCTAGATAGTGCTGTTAGCCTTGTACCCCTTTTAAAGATAGAAATAACTGAATTTAGGATCTATTCAGCAAAATTAATCAGTTAGAATATGAAGCTTCTAAATAGAAAGCTATCTTTTTAGGAAACCACATTTCAGATGAATTCAGCTATGTTTCAGCCCAATCCTGCTTCATCATAGATAAATCCCCTCCCCTGAAATACTCTGGTAGTACCTGAAGGTTTCTCTATTCCCAGCTCAATAGAATTTATCTTCAAAGGTTACTTTCTGGGTTCCTTTAGTTTTTCTTGTTTCTGGTACATTTTATGGTGCTGGTCTGTGCTTTAGGAAGATCAGTCTAATAGCTAAGCAGATGTATTAGAATTGGAAGAACCCAATGCAGGGATACCCATGAAGAGGTTACTGCAGTTCAGGTATGATAGCAAAACAAGAGGAGTGAAAGGGCAGTATACAGAAGATGTTACAAATGACAGGACTTCTCACATCACAACTTCTTCCCACTCCCCATCTCTCATTTCCCCTTTCTTCTAATAAAAAATATAGTCAAGTAAAATAAGCCAACATAATGACCATGCATGTCAATGTGGGATTTCCTTGACAGCTGTTGTCCATCATCTTTCTAGAGAGGAGAGAGACATGATACACATCATTAATCTTATGGAATCAAAAGTGGGCAGAGTTCTTAGGTATTTCAATGTTGTTCTCCTTACGTTTTCATATTTGCTATATAAATTGTTCTCCTAGCTCTGCTTACTTCATTCTTTGAAATAGAGTTTTAATAATATATGTCAAGCCTTGTTCTCAAGGAGCACTTCACATGCATTATTTCATTTATTGTAAGTTTCTTATTAGAAAAAACAGAGGCAAAGCATACATACCCAAACATATATATATATATGTGTGTGTGTGTGTGTGTGTGTGTATGTAATATATATATATATTACATACACATATTCCATTCAGATCATCCTCAACTCTCTGAATGAATTTGTATTTTAAGACCTTATCTAGTATTCCTTAAAAACAAAAACAAAAAACAAAAAAACATCAAATGCCAAAGAAGCCAAAGAAAATTGCTGAGGATGCATCTCTTCCCTCGGCTTTTGTTGTTGTTGTTGCTGCCCTTAATAGACAGGTTGCTGTCTTTCATTTGTAAACTCTAGATACCTTATAATTGAAAGGGACCTTAAAAGTCATGTCAATCACTTAGCCAAAGCAAGAATGCCCTCTACAATACTGTTGACAAGTGGTTACTTAGCAGCTTCTATTTGAACCCTTTCTCCCTTATCTGATGGCTGTATGGTACTGGGGAAAGAGTGTGAGATTGGTAAATCAGATGATCTGAGGTCAGATTCCAGATCTGTCTTTTACTGTTTGAATTTGGGCAAGTCCCTTAAATTCTCTGGCCCTCAGTTTCTTCATCCATAAAATGAGGGGGTTGAGTGAAATTCCTCTAAAATTCCTTCCAGTTAGAGATGTGTGGAGCCAGCTCATGCTGGCTCATGAAAGCTAATTGTTGAAATTTCCAATGTGAGCATTTATACACTAAAAATCAGTAAATACTATAAATCAGTGCCTGATTTATTATTTTGTTGATTGTCTAGTCCAAAAAAAAAGTGATAAAATATTTGTAATGGAGATTAAATTTAAAAATGTGTCATGTGTATTTTTTCAGAGAACTAATTATTAAACTTTTGCTTCTCGTTCAAAATTTATGATCCCATTATCTCTGGCAAGACAACTATTTAATTTCTAGACAACTATACTTTTTGAAAGTTACCTCATACTGTCCTTAAATTATTTTCCTTATCATTTCTACCAATGGCTCCTAGTTCTATCCTCTGGAGCAAAATAGAATATCTAGTCTCTCTTTTTTTATATGATAACACTTCAAAACATTTATCATGTCCTCTAGTCTCCCTCCTTTCTATCCAAACTTATTTTCCACAGGCTAGACATCTCCAAGTCCTTCAAATATTCCTCATGTGGCATACTTTCTAGATTCCTCAATATTTCCTCTAAATAATATTGATTTACAAGTACTATCACATTTTTTCTCTACCTATTAGGATATTATTATCTCAAGTTAATAAGAAAAGAAACTGAAACAGAGAGGATAGTTGATTTGTTCAGGATCACATGGCTAGTAACTATCTGAAACTGTATTTGAACTCAGGTTTTCTTGAATTCAGGTCCAATGCTCTATGCCATATGGTGCTACCTAGTTGCATCTGAATGAAATCGAGTTCATAAATGTCCCTATAAAAAGTTTTGCATAAAGAATTACAATATTCCAAATATGTGTGATATGATCAATAAAAAATATAGTAAAGTTTCATTAATGGAAGTCTTCCTACATTTCTTTTTATCCTTCATATTTTTCATTTGCCATTTCTTAAAGTGCCTTTAGTAATCTGAATATTATTCTTCTATTAATGTAGTCTAAAACTGCATTAGGCAGCTAGATGTGGTAGTACATTTAATAGAGTACCAATCATACAGACAAGAATACTCACCTTCTTGAAATCTGATCTGTCTTCAGACAGTCTTCACTAGCTGTGTGACCCTGGGCAAGTAAGTGCTTAACAACCTGTTCATCTGTGAAATAAATTTTAGAAGGAAATGCCAAATCACTTAGTATCTTTGCCAAGAAAATCCCAAATGAGGTCATAAAGTGTTGACATGACTGAAACAACTAAAGAACAACAAAATTACATTGATTTTTTCAGATATGTTTTGAAAATAAGTTTTATTAAAAATAAATAAATTTTAAAAAATCTTTTTTCAGAACCACTTGGCAATCCACTTCAAGAATTTATTAATCCTCTCTGTGCCATTCATTTAAAAATGAATATCATAGAAGGTACTTTGGATGTGAACAGAATGTAATGAATGAGGAACTCCAAAGAAAGAACAAGAATAAAAGTTGTCAAGGAATTCCACATGATAGGAAGAGAGGAAAACAAAAAACAAAACAAAACTAGCAACATGGTGAGAATGAATCGTGTACAGCCAGACTGTTCTACTGTTACAATGCCAAGAGAAAGCAAGGAATGCCTGCAGCAAGTCAGATAGGATCCTGTGGGAAACTGATGGGATAATAATGAATAATAATAAATAAACCTTATATGGAACAGGCAGGCCGAGATGGGTTACAAAACACAGCATTATAGAGAAGTCCTAAATCTAAGAAATCACTGATCCATTTGTGTATTTGTATTTGTGCTAGATACTGTACTAGATACTTAAGATACAAAAACAACAAAAAAAAAAAAAATCTCCTGATCTGAAGAAGTTTATATTCTCTTTGGGAGAAACAATATTTAAATTGTGCATAGCAGATTTGCCGTTTCATGTGCAATCATTTTTTATTACATCAATTCTTGTTTTATTCCAAAAATAAAAAGAATATTTTTTTTAAAAAAGGAAAAATGTAAGTTCAAAGTTAAATATAAATCTTCTCAATGGTAAAATAAGCAGAACCAGAAAGACATGGTACACAGAAACAAGATTGTATGATTATCAACTGATAGAATTGGCTCTTCTCAGCAATTCAGTGATCCAATGAAATTGCAATAAACTTTGGATGGAAAATGCTATCCTCATCCAGAGAGAGATGCAGGCTGAATGCAGATAGAAGCATACTATTTTTACCTTTTTTATTTTTCATTTTTTTTCCTCCTTTTGTCCTGATTTTTCTCTTCCAACCTGATTCATAAGCAAATATACTAAAAAATGAATGTGCATGTATAACCTTACAAAATAAATACAAAATATATATTTTTTTCAAAGGAACTGAAGGCATCAAAAAGCTTCCAATAGGAAGTGACACTAGACATTTTGAGGGAAGCAGGGATTTTATGAGGCAAAGGTGAAGAGAGAGAACATTTCAGATATTTGGGGAATGTATGCAAAGGCACAAAGATGGGGAGGTGCAAATAGGGCAGGATGGCTGAAAGGAAGTGCATAAAAGAAATCGATGTATGGTAACTCTGGAAAACATGGATTGAAGTCATACTCTGTAGGATCAGGCAGAGCAATTCATATTTGATGCTAGAGGCAAGAGAGATCCCTAGAAAAAGATTCATATAGGAAGTGGTCCATGAGCTAAGCCTGGAAGGAGGCTAGGGAATCTCAGAGGTGATGGTAAAGAGGCAATTCATTCCAGATATGGAGTACAGCCTTCATTAAGGCACAGAGATGAGAGATGAAATGACTTGCATGAAGAACAGCAATTAGGTCACTTTGCCTGGACCACAAGCTACATGATGGAAAATCATGTGCTACCTACAACAGGTCTGAAAGATAAACTGTGGCCAGATAATAAAGGGCTTTAAATCCTACACAGAGAAAATTGTGCTTAATCTTAAAAGCCATGAGAAGCCACTAGGTTTTTTGGAGGAGGTGGGGTGATATAGTCAGGCTTATGCTTTGGAAATATGACTTTGGCTGTGAACCTCAAAGAATAAAAAGTTGGTTGTGTCTCCCACAAAAAATAGTGAAGTCAAGAAAAGAGGAGCATTTGGAGGAAATGTGCAATGAATTCCAAATGGGCATACTGAATTTGAATTGCAAAAGGATTACCTAATTGAAGATGTGCAATAGACAATTGATAATGTGGGAATGGAGAGAGATTATAAACATATAAGTCATCTGCACAGAAATAATAGTAGAACTTGTGCTGCTGTTAAACTCCTCTATTTTTTAAAGCCCTTTCTTACTTGACCCCAACTATCTTTCTAGCCTTATTATTATACATTAATTTCCACACACTCTAAGGTCCAACTAGATTTATTTGCTTGATGTTGCT
The DNA here is from genome assembly GCF_048593235.1 of Sminthopsis crassicaudata. Lineage (NCBI taxonomy): Eukaryota > Metazoa > Chordata > Mammalia > Dasyuromorphia > Dasyuridae > Sminthopsis > Sminthopsis crassicaudata. Next base: position 490,425,285 of record NC_133617.1, on the reverse strand, counting down.
CACAAGTCACCTTCCATCTCTCTTGCCTTTTTATTATCTATTCTACAAGCCTGAAAAACCATTCCTTTCCTTCTCTACCTCATGGAGAGTCTTTAAAACTCAATTTAAGAACAGCATACTATATGAAGTCTTTTATGATCCTTCTATATGGCTCGGTCTTCCTTCCTGTGTTGTATTTATTTGTTTGATACAAGTGTGTCGTTGTCCATCCCATTAGAATGTAAGCTCTTAGTGAACAGGGATTGTCTCATTTTCTGAAACTGTATTTTCAGTGCCTAACATAATAATCACTTGATGATTGCTTGTTGATTGATTGATTAAACTGAAAAAAATCATGGTACATAACCATAATAGAATATTATATTATGCAGGAAGAAATGGCAAATATAAGAAATTCAGAGGGAAAACTAGAACAAACCAAAAAATAAATAACTAGAATCATATAAATGAAATAAACAACAAAAATAAAGTTTGGTTCTTTGTACAGTGATTACAGTGCCCTTTGTGGCCATAGGGAAGCTTAAGAAATTTGCTACCCTCCCTTTTGTTGGAGGGGTGGGGTTCATGGATGCAGAATGTTGCATATATCATTCAATATGTACTATTGTGTCAGTTTCTTTTACTTAACTGTTTTTCATTATTGCTCTGTGTATGATAAGGGAGTGGAAAGGAGGGAAAATGGGATGTACTAGGATGGATGATTGTCATATAACAACAAAAAGTATTAATAAAATAATAACAGTAACAATAATAACAATAATGCTGATGATAATGGGCTATTTATAAATGACTTCATGTACCCTTAGTTTAAAATGTCTGCTTTTGTAGACATGTGGTAGCCAGAGGAAGTTTCCTCCCTGATGTTCTGCCTTCATTCCTAAAACTTTGTCCTCCACTTTTATAAACTTCATCAACTAAAACATTTTCTCTATAAGCTTTGACAAGTTGGTGATGGATTTCTGCAGCTGAAACATTTCCGGAGCTTCAGAATTGAAGAGCAGCCCACATTCCATCTGGGACCACATGTTGAGGAAAGCAGAAACTTTCATATGAAGGAACCCAGTTCTCAAGTTACAGCCCATTCCTTTCCCAGAGTTCCTACCCATGCCCAAGAATACCTTGTTGTGTAAACAACATGGTTGCATGAAGAGATGGTTGATCCTTCTATATTTCTGAGCTACTCGCTTAAATGATCATTTTTTCCTTAGCTTCCAGACCCATGATCTCCAAGATTCCCAAATATCTTGTATTTTACTCACCACATCTGATCTCCATGGAGTTTTTAGCTGTCAACCTTATCCATCTTTTTGTTATTTTATCCAAGTTCAATTCAGATCTCCCAAACACTGAAAACTTCTATTTTCTTGAGTTTCCATTTAGTCTGATAAACATTTATTATGCTCCTACTAAGCTGAGTTAGGGGAAAATATAAAGATTATATGACTAGAAAGGCAGTTTGGAGATTACCTAGTCTCTTTATTTTATTGATTTGGGGATTCATTTGTAAAAGAAAATTTTATTTAAGCTCATTAACACCAAATGTAAAAATTAAGTCTGCAAATTAAAAAAGAGGTATGGACCTATACCTGGAGAGGGAGTTTCCTCATTTCGAAGTACCCTATATCACTGAAGTCATAGCTCTACTCCTTATCCCTAACCATCTAAAAAACATTAAAATGAACAAAATAAAAGAAATAAACTCAAAATTATTTATTTATTTTAAGCAAATGTTAATTTTTACACAATAACAACCAAAACTGTTGTTAATAATCTCCTGATTATTTTATGGGTTTTTTGGTTACTGTTATTGTCATCATTTCATTTTTCTCATTATTATGTTCAATCATTATTATTATTGTTTTGGTTGTTATTAACATTTACATAATCTTGGCGTTTCTTCTGATTCTGTTTTCTTCACATTCTCTCCCTTCACATAAGTCTTCCCAAATTTCTTTGTAGCCTTCATATCTATTGCTTATTTCTCATGGTGTGTTAATATTCCTATTTTAATAATTTACCTCAATTTATTCATTCTTTAATCCTTGTAGATCCAGTTTTCCCCTCTAGTCTTTTGCTATTACAAATAAAACCTCCACAAATATTTTTGTAGAGATTGGTATTCCCTTCCCTCACCCCTTCATCCTTATAGAATAATACTAACATAATCCTCTATTATTCATCACTGAATTAAAAGGCATAACAAATTTTAGAACATGGTGCAGAGAATGTTGACTTTTGACAAAAATCTCTGGTAGTCTGGAGAAGCTTATGATCTCTTTTCAGGATAAGATAAAATATATAAAATTACAAATGAAACTAATTAAATTGAAATGCAATTAGCAACATTTTTTTTTAATTCAGGAACTCCAAATCAAGAACTTTTCCTTTAGTGAATTGTTTTACAAAAAAGATTATATGAATACAGAGTTCCATCAGAAGTATGATAGTGAATCTGCTTCTCCACAGCTCTTCCATCACTGAATTATATCACTTTTCATTAATGACATTAATTTCACTAATGACACTAACTTTGGCATTAAAATCCTCTCTACTGTTTTTTACCTGTGCATTTTTGGTAATTATTTTAGCCTTGCCAAACCTTAGTTTCCTCACTTATAAAATGAGGGAGTTAAATAAGATGACTTCTAATGCTATTTTCAGCTCCGAAATTTATAATTGTCCAATTTATTTGTTGGAAAAGGGGGGAAGTGGTAGCTGAGAGTTGTTTGAACTCCCATTTTCTTTTATTATTACAAGATTTAAATCATTTTAGATAGTCCTTAACAATTTCTTTTTGTTTCTGTTTCTGTTTTCAAAACCTCCTATTAATCAAATCCTTTAGCCATTTATCCATTGGAGGAATTGATCTTTCATAAATTTATATAAACTTCTTATTGACTTTTGTGTCAGATTCATACCAGGTAAATTCATGGAAAATATTTTTCCTGGTCTATTTTATCCTTTTAATTATGAATTCATTGATTTTTGAAATGCATAATTGCTGTTTTTATATAACTAGTTGCATCTATTTTGCTTTTTATAGTTTTTTTTATTTGTTCAGTAGATCACATTTTCCTTTCCACAAATTCAATAAATACTTCATTCCACTTTCCTTTATTAAAACATTTTAAAAATTTGTATCATTAATCTACTTGTAACTTATTGTAAAATATGATGTAAGAAGCAATATTGTTTTTTTAACCTTCTTTCTACTTAATTTTCCCAACAATTTTAATTGAATAATGAAGCTCTTCTCTAATTTTTTTTTTGTTTCTCCAGGATTAGTCTAGTGGATACCTTTGATTCACATGCTGAATTATATATTCTGTTCCAATGATCTATTTTTAATTTTTTATTAGATAGTTTTAATAATTACCATTTTATTTCGTGACACAGGAATCCAAGTTTGCTTTGTCATCTTTTCACAATTTCTCTTGATATTCTTATATCTTCTATGGAAATTGTATTCTCACTATTTTTGAGAAATAATCCAATGACCCTGCTTTATATTTATAAATAAATTTCAGTAGTATTGTCATCTTTACTACATATTCTTGAGTTAGCTCTGGATATTGACTACCTCTTTTTTTATTTGATTTTTTTTTTCATAAAACTACTGATTTTAAACCAGAGAGGACCTTGGACAGTGGTATGCTAATCAGTGTTTGATTAAATGGTGGAGGAGACAAGGAAATGTATACATGACATATTTTAAAATTTAACTTATATTAATAACATTTTCCACTTCATTTTCTTAATTCTAGACATTCCACAAAATGATGAAGCCTAGATTTTTAGCATTTGCTGATTTTGGAAGTATAAAAGCTCATGGTGAAAAAGTAATAATCAGTTCTCAAAATGAGCCTACGAATTGATTCCATGAAAAATAAGACATAAAATAGTGAAATAACTTGCCTGAAGTCAAACAAGTAGTAAATAACAAAGATGAAAATTTGAGCCCAAGTCCTTGATTCCAACTTCAGCACTCCTTCCCTGCACCACCTTAGTATTCCTTGCATCAAGAGAAAGCTGAAGGCTCCAATAGATTTTTTTAGAACTAACTGGAAGAAATCTTAGTGCCCTTAATCCCTTTTTCATTTTATGGATGAGTTGGGACCCAAAGAAGTTCCATGATTTTCCCAGCCAATGTAATGCAAGAAGTTAGTTAGTAACAGACCAACTTCAGTTCACATGCATTTGTATAAGGTTTGATAATTTATTATACATGTCAAGGACATAGAATTTTGTGTTCTGTGCCATTAGTATCCCTATCCTCTGAAGACTTTCAGCTTTCTTTGCAAACTTACTACCTGATTTATGCATGATATTTATAGAGAAGAATTCTATAAATTAGTAAAAGGCAGTGTTAAAGTGTTCCTCTTTTTGCCCCTCCCACTGTTGTGTTCTAAAAAAAAAAACAAACAAAAAACAAACAAAAAAAAAAAAACCTACCTCTATTGTCTAATTTTAGTCCTGTTTTTGCAGCAATGACATAGTTAATGTGAAATGATGGCCAGGCCAACATGGAAAATTGGAAATATCTAAGAAATGCATGAAAATTATAAAATAGGTGCCCTTCTTCCTCCCCTATCATTTTTCCTTTCCTTTCTCAAATGTTCTCTTTAGTTTGTCAAAAGTCTGTCCCTTTTCTTCTTTATATTTTCTGGTTTTCAGTATGTCCCTGGTAATTAATCAGACCACAAGTCTATTTAAGTTCTATTATGTGCCAGATACAGTGTACATTAAACCCTGGGGATAAAAAACAAGGAAGATAATCAATCCCTGAAAACATGGTATTTGCATCCTAATAGGAGAGATAAGGATGTACATATTGATGAATATGACTCAAAACCAGACCTTGGGTCTGGTAAACTTAAAAGGGAAGACATTTACAATTTGGGGTGTGGACTTTGGGTAGGAAGTGCCTCCTACAAAGGTACTCTAGAGAAGAATCTTGAGAGAAACTAGGGATTCCATAAGGCTGAAGTGAGACGAGATTTCATTTTAGATATGGAATAATAATTTTAGAGTATGATTTTCCTAGAGGTACTTTTATTTTTTAAGGGATTTGGAAGATAGATGTACCTTTTAAGACCCAAAGGAATAGAATGAATGTGCTAGAATTAAAAAAACAAACAAAACAGCTAAGTGGTACAGTGAATAGAGTACCACCTTTGGCATCAAGAAGACCTGAATTCATACCTGGATTCAGACATTACTACCTGTGTAACCCTGGGTAGTTAATTCTGTTTGCTCATCTGTAAAATAATCTGGAGGAGAAAATGGCAAATCACTCCATTGTCTGCCAAAAAACATCAAATGAAGTCATGAAGAGTGAGATATGACTGAAAGATGACTGAATGACAGCAATAACAGAAAAACATTTCTGGCTTATATAGCTGGAGTTTTAGAAACAGGTATTAGTAGGCAACTATAACAGGAAAGAGTCAGCTTCTCATCCTATGGTAGAGTGATGGAAGGTAGAGGCTACAGCAGGAAATGGTCATGGGAAGCAAGATCTATTAAAATTCCCCCACATCTAACAGTGAGTTCGGATGAATATGAAAAAGTGATAGATGATGTTAGGTTCTTACTAAGTGTTAATGAGATAATGAGATATTAGGTTCTTACTAAGTCCTAAGTCAGTACTTAACAATTCACAAGTTCTGGTCTTTACTAGGAGTTAACCCCTTTCTTTTGATTTAGAACATAGTCAAGGAATTATGTAGTCAGACTCCCTTATCAGAGAGCTAGGTCTCAGTGAGAGCCAGAAAATGAAAGAAGTAAAAAGGAAAATAAAATTAAGATGAAAGCAAATTTGCTATCTATGAATCATGTATTCCAGAAAGCACAATGGAAGGGATGAGTAAATTTTATAATACAATACTATAAGAAGAGATAAGAGAAAGTTAAGAGGAATAGAAATACAGGAGTACACAGTGAGGAATGGAGAAGTTGGGAAACACTGGAAGAAGGGACTAACCCAATAAGAGTTTGTTAATCATCACAATGCTTATTAATATCACTACAGGTTCTACTTTAGAGTGGTATCCTTTCACCATATTAGGCAATTAAAGTGAAGGGACCTTTGAGGGGAACTAATGGAATAGTGTTTCTCTCCTTTAGCTACAGACAAAACCAGAAAATAGGGAAGCAAAAAGAAATGGCATCTCTCTGTCCCTTGTAGGCAGCAAGACTCCAGATCCCACTTTACCTTTCCAACTTCATTGTATATTACCCTTCTTATATTCTAGTCCAACTAAACTGATATCTCTTTTCCTCACACAACATTCATCTTTTTTCTCCATATCTTTATACTGGATGTGCTCCATCTGAAATTCACTCCCTCATTAGTTACACCTCATAGAATTCCTCTCTTCCTTCCATACTCGGATAAAGTACCATTTTTCTCTATGAAGCCTTTCCTCATTCCCTCCAACTGCTAGAAAGCTCTCTCCCTGACTACCTTGCATTTAACTACCCTGTATTTTTTAAATTTATTCCATCTACATTTATTCTATTCTATCTATGTACATCTATGCACATGTTTCTCTGATAGAACACAAGTTTCTGGAGATTAATTTTTTTTTTTATTTTCATGCATCTGCATTGCTAGCACACAGTACCTTACATAGTAGGGACTTATTAAGTGCTTACTATCCAATTGATGATTGACAAAAAGTTTCTCTTGTTTGGGAAATCAGTGTTTCTACTCCTCTATGAAAATATCATGGTCTTTCCAATTTCTCATAAATTTGCCTTTAATCTATCACTTCTTCCTCAGCAACATCTTTCCAACTAAAATGCTTTTTATAGGATAATAAATTTAGAGTTTTGAGGGACCTTATAAGTCATCTAGTCCCTTCATTTGCAGATGATGAAATTAAGGGGAATAGTGATGAAGTGATTTGTTCAAAGTCACACAGGTAAGTCATCACAGACTCAAAACCCAATATTTTTACACTGTGTTATATTACTACATAGGAATTCAGATGGAAGAAGAAATGATTGAATATTAAATAAGAGGAAAGGGTTTCATGCTAACCATATATGCTAGAATTGTGCTTAGAATTGTCTTTTTCTCAGAAACTAGTGCTCTTTCCAAGACACACTTTCTCCAGAATCATGAATGGGGAGCTAATGACTGAATAAATGTAATAAAAAGCATTTATTAATCCCCTTCTTTGCTAGACACCATAATAGGTGCCAGAGATACAAATACCTATGAAAAGACAGATTTTGCATTTTAAGAAATGGAGACCATAGGAATGACAGCCAAGGAAGGGTGTTCTGTTCTGGGAAATCACTGAGATAGTGAATTGGTCCAGAGGAAAGTCAATAGCATACCCTTTTAATGAGTAAAATTAGTGTCGATTTATTTACTTTTATTTTACTTTTCTTAGAGAGAGGTAAGAGAAGGAAGTCATAGGAAGCTCCTTCAGGGATCTCTATGGAAGTTTGGAGAAGGGAGAGGCATGGCAGGAAATGTCTGAGATAAAGCATAGTTTGAGTCCAGCATCAGCTAGACACAGTGGGTTCTCACACTCAGAGATGCATAGTCCCATCTGGAGAGCTGAAGAGCATATGGAGAGATATCGAGCTAAAGTGACAGATGGAGGTGAAAAGATTGGCCAAAGTCCACCTTAAATTACACATAAAAAAATCAAGACTTTCTAATATCTCTCTTTTTTGCTGAATAGCTGAAAATGAGGTACAATTAATTTTCCCTTTTTGTTCTATGATTTTATCTGTAAATGGGAACACTTCGTGATATGAAAACTCCTTGCCCTGGTGTAGTTACTCTATACCACAAAAATCTATATACAAATTAATTACAAAAGACATATGAAGGAAAATGCTATCTGTATCCAGAGAAATAGCTGATAAATAGAAGTATGTATAGAATGCTTTTACACACACACACACACACACACACACACATATATATATATACACACACACATACATAATTGTGGCTAAAGGTAGCCATCTCTTGGGTAGGGGGAGGGAAAGGAGGAAAAAAAGAAATTTACATGATAACTTTATTATATATTTTTAAAAGTTGCAAGTTGTACATAATTGATTTTCAGTTCCACATACAATCATGTTTTTATTATGCTATATTATAGAAATACTTGTTTTATTTCATAAATTGAAAAATAAATTAATGATTTTTTAAAAGTTAGTTAGACTTACATGTTGTCATGCATCCAGACAAATGGATGCATGTGTGTCAAAAATAGCATTTGAACTCAGGTTTTTCCAACTACAAAGTTGGCCCTCTATCTACTACACAATGCTCACTTATGCCATCTTGCCAAACTTCCTCCCAGTGCTACCAAAAAAATGGGTGAGCTACCTTAAGATGAGGCAGGGTTTCCCCATCTCTGGGGTTCTTCAAGGAGAAACTGGAAATCTATCTGTCAGATACATGGTGGTGGGGATTCTTCTAATGTATGTGTTGGTCTAGATGGCCAACAAGATCCCTTTCAAGTCTCTAATTGTTAGTCTATAAATTTTATCCTTTTGGGTGATGTTGGATGAGTCATGTTCAACTCTCTTTGCAAAGACATTACTTCTATTAACTTTGTCCTTTTTTTGGTTGTTATTCAATCATGTTCAACTCTTTCTGACTCCATTTGGGGTTTTCTTTACAAAGTTGGTTGCTATTTTCTTCTCCAGCTCCTTTTACAAATAAGGAACTGAGGCTAACAAGGGTAAATAACTTGTCCAGATCCCACAGCTTGTAAGTATCTGAGACTAGATTTGAACTCAGAAAGATGAGTCTTCCTGAATCCAGCCCTGACACTCTATCCACCTAACTACATGAACACATTTCACAAATAACTTACTATGAACTTCACAACTAAAGTTTCACAACAAAATCCAAAATTGAAATTCAATTTGTTTAAGAAATACTCCGACACTGTCACTGGAAGCATTAATGACTACTGCTGGTCATAGACCAAGCATATATCCCCCCTATAGTTTGAATATGTGGATCCTTCCTGTCTCAAAGCTTGATTACAAATTAGAAAGCACATCAGCTCAGGACACCTTTAAAACTAGATGCAGTGTTTCAGAGATTCTGCCTCCCAGAAATCAGGCAGCTAAAAGCATTAGCATGAGAGTTATCTATCCTTTGTGTGCTTGTCACAATTTCCACCTTCACTGAAGGTGGTATTTCCTATATGGAGCATTTACAGATTCATGTTTCTCCTACCAAACCTCCAGGCCGGCAATTTGAATAGCATACTCCATAGGAGTGCTGGGATAATGACATTCCTTTCCTCATTGTGCCTTCAAAACATGACATTATCTGGTCACGATGAATTTTGTTTGCAACTGTTTGTGGCAAGCTCTAGAAATAGAGGACTATGGAAAGCCTGAAATGTCTTGGCCTTCATCAACCCTGCTCCTTTGGGTGTCCATAGTGACTCAGCAGTGTAATTTTTTTTTTTTTTTAAGTAGGCTCAACTAATAGCTACTGTCAAAATATTGCCAGCAATCTATGGAAATGTGTATATAGAACACTGCCAGGTTTCCAACGGTTTTGAAAAAATTCAAGCCAGCTAGCTCCCTTCCCAATTTCCCTGTCTCTGCCCCTGGCTCTTCAAAACTTCCAATCACCAAGCTCAAAACCATGGAGTTTAATCTGTTTCAGTTTCATTCTCCTTCATCCCCTACATTCAATAAATCACCAAAGGATCATAGCTATTGAACTTGAAGGGACACCCTCATTTTACATATAAGAAATTTGAGGCTAAGAGAGATTAAGTAATTGCCTCAAGGTCATGCAAGCAGGAATTGGATTCAAACTAAGATCCCTCCATGTTAAAGTTCAGAATTCTTTCCATAGCACCACATAAAGTCCTGTGAGAGCTTCCTTTTGGAATGGAGTTCTTTATCTTTTCTTTTCTATTCCTGTTGCTACCTACTTCAAATCCTCATCATCTCACATCTACATTGTTGTACCAGCTTTCTGGATGGCCTTTTTATTTTCTTTCCACCACCACTATCCTTCAGTTTGTTCTGACTGATTTTCCTAAAATGGCTTTCCTATTGTCTACCACATTAAGTCCAAATTCTTCTGTCTGGTTTTAAGACCATTTTATAGCTTCTCCTCATCCTGCTTATTCAATCCTATTTGCTATGACTCTTTACTATGTACTTTCCACTTCTCACTGTCCTGATTATATTATATTCATTTTGGAGCAGCAAGGTGGTGCAGTGGATAGAGCACCAGCCCTCAATTCAGGAGAACCCGAGTTCAAATCTGGTCTCAGACACTTAACATTTCCTAGCTGTGTGACCCTGGGCAAGTCACTTAACCCCAACCTCAGGGGGAAAAAAAAATGTTATATTCATTTCCATACCCACATACCCATTGAAAATTTCCCCCTCATCTATACCCTTTCCTATTCTAATCTATCCAAATTCTATTCAGTGCCCAAGATTCAACTCAAATCCCATTTTTTCCTTTAAATGGGATAATAACAATAATAATAGTTTCCATTCCCTAAGTAGTTTGTAACTCATTCTCTTAACTGTCACCATTAGAGGTAGATTGTATGAGTATACTTAATAGGGGTGGAAACTGAAACTCAGAGCAATTATGTATCATGACCAAGCTAGTAAAGAGCAGGATTTTGACTTAGTTTCAACTCTTCTGAATCTAAATTAAAAGTTCATTTCACTATGTCATAATATATTTACAAATAAGTGGATGACCACCAATGGGAAATTATTGACCAAATCATACTATATAATTTGAGTGTATGAATATAATAAAATATTATAGCACCATAGGAAATAATGAATCAGTTAACCAATAAACACTGATCAAGCTCCAACTATTTGGTGGAGTGCATGGAGTATCAAGAACCAGACACTGTGGAATGCTTATAGTTGGTGAGACATCAAAGAAGCCATGGTCAAACACTGCAATTCAGAGTTTTGTCCTGCTATTGGATTTCACTGACTCTGGAAGAGATAGTGAGGGTGATGACTCTGGGAAACTCTAACTTTCTTCATGCAGAAATCAAAATATCACCCTATGATATCATCAGTCCTTTTCAATAACAAAGGACAAATAACTAAATTGCATTGAGCACTAAGAGTGGTAGCACTCTCTACAGGGAGAAACAAGAATTTTGGGAGAAAGATAATAAGTTGATTTTTGGATGTGTGTGTTTAGGATTTCCTAAACCAAATAACCGTGCAGTTAGCAAGTACCTGCTGATAGGACCCTGAGAAATAAAATTTTTAAAAATAAAAATAAAATAAAAATAAATAAATAATAAAAATAAAATAAAATAAAAATAAAAGATAGTTCCTGTTTTCAAGGAGCCTATATACTATTGGAAGAGATAAAATGTATATATAATGTATGTATACATTATGGTGAATAAAGACAAAACTCTATGCATAGTTCCCCCAATACACACACATACATACACACACATGAAATACAATGTTATGCAATATAAATAGAATATATTGTAATGAGGAAATATTAAGAATTTGGTCAAATTTGTTAAGACATCTGAAGTGATGCAGAGCAAAGTAAGCAAAACTAAATAACCAATTTATCAAATTATAACTAAAAATAACATCAAGGAAAATATTAACAGATTTTGAACTCTAATTCAGTGGCCAATCATGATTTAACAAGACCAAGGATAAAGCATGCTTCTTAACTCTCAACAAATAAGTGGTGGACTCCAAGAATAGGATCAGTACTATATTTTTTAGACAAGACCAATGAGTTTTTTGCTTGATTTCATTTGTTTCAAATAAAAGGTTTAAAGAGTTTGGGCAAAGTGACTGATGAAAAAAATAACATAAAACACTTTTTTTTTTTTTTTTTTTTTTTTTTTTTTGGTAATTTAAACTCCTTAATGAGAAGCTCCTTTTTTTTTATCTTGGAGTATTTGTGTCTCTAAAGCCTAACCTAATGACCCTAATAGGTGCTTAATTAGTACTTAGAAGAATTGAACTGAATTAACTGGTGGATAAACTTCTAGTGATGAGTATCTTAACCAATGTGATCAACAGAGACATACAGACTACGTGCAGGCTTTCTAGTCTCCTAGGACAGACAGTTATCTGCAGTGGAAAGAGAACTGGACTTGGAGCTGGAAGATGTGGGTTCACATACTGCCTCCACTTCTTTGGGTTTCAGTTTCTCTATAAAAAGGCAATTTTGATTGGAATAAATTGGAATAAATAATAGCTTAAATTTTATGATTCTATTTACTACATTGTGGGACAACCGACCTTAACCTTAGTTAACCTGAGCCTCAGTTTCCTCAACTGTAAATTGAAAAGTAGGAATCAGAAGACTGTGAAGGTCCCTTCTGTCTTTTAATTTATGATCTTAAGACATTTCAGAAATTGCTCCCAGAATCCAAAGATAAAGAGCTCAAATAGGAGGAGATTAACAACACAAATAAAATGAAACTGCTACCTGCTTCATCTACAGCTTTGGAAAATATTCTTCTCTGCTTCTGAGATCATTAAAGCTAGTTACCTTATTACCTACCACATTAACCAAAATCTTCCAACTTTCCTGTTTCCCCAAACAACTCCAAATTGTTCTGTGGCAGAATAACACATGGCACACTGACCTAATCAAGTGCCTTCCATAATCATTAAGAGAATTGATGTCCTGAGAGTTCTGAGCTCAGCACCGTTAGGGAATGCATATCACTTGTCAAAGGCCTGAATCCACTAGGTCAGGTGGCATTTGTAAGAGATAGGCAGTGGGTAATGATGACCCAATAAAAGACTAAATTGTCAATTCCAGCATGGGACTCAACTGTGCTCTGGTTATGGCTTCAGGGCTTAGAATGCAAATTCCTCCTATTTTCAGGACCTTCTTCTTTGCTTTTAATTAGTGTTTAAGTTGAAATCTGTTACAGCCAGCCTCAGCAGAAAGAGGGAGAAGGGAGGGGGAAGATAAACTCCGAAAACCTGTTCAGAATTCAGTAAGGGAGGGGAGGAGATAAGAAAGGGAAAGGAGGAAAGCAGATTTTTTTTTTTTTTTTTTTTTTTTTTTGCCCATCGTGACTAATATTTTGAAACAAGAGCAGATTGATCATTATAGCCTGATTTCTTCTCATGTGAAGATGATGATGATGATTCAGGGGCAGGTTTTGAGTTATAAAGACCATGATGCTGGCTGCCTTGGTTGCTTTGTTATTAAAAGGTTTTAAACTAATTCATATTCTTGGGTCTGCATTTTAGGACCCAAACCATTCCAGGAGGTGATCTTCAGAAAGTCTTACACTTTGACCCAGAAAAGAAGGGCCTTTGATATGTCTAAGAAATTTGGGTTCTGAAATAACTAAGTGATAGGAAAGCTTACTTGGTTACTCCCTGGGACTGAAAGACATGGAACTTGGAATTTGGAAACACAGGGCCTCAAGAACTCCAGATGTCTTTGGCAGTGGGATAGCAGCTGCTGGGTAAATGAACCCACCCACCCTGCTGAAAAACATCAAAAGCTTACAGCTGCCCAGCTTCCAAGGGTCTCACATACCCCACTGTGTCAGTTGTGACCTAGTGGTGAGTACTGGACTTTGCGGGAGCTCCTTGCCGGAATCTTTGTTGAATGGATTGAAATTGGCCACTCTTAACCACCAGGAATATGGGTGGTATAGTACTCTGCTCTCACTTCTGGGTAGAAGGAGGAGTAGAAAGAAGGAGAGATTGGCCCATAAAGAAAGGACCCAAGTTCCAAATAAATGAGCTAAGCCAGGGCTTCTTCAACTATTTTTCTTTTTTGGATCTCTAACAGTCTGACATATTCTATGGACTCCTCTTCTTAAAATAGCATTTTAAAAGACATGATATAAAATATAGAGGATTACAAAGGAAAGCAAAAGTTAGTGAAAATAAGACATTTTTCCTAAATCCAAGATCACAAGACCCCTGAAATCTATCCACAGACCCCAGATTAAGAATCCTTAAACTAAGATAGTGGGCAGCTAAGTGATAAAGTGGAGTCACAAAGACTCATCTTCCATAGTTTGCATTTGGTCTCATGCACTTACTAAATGCATGAATCTGGGCAAATCATTAACTTTATTTGCCTCTCTAAAATCCTATTTACACTGGATGAGTAAATGAGCTGGAGAAGGAAATGGCAAACTTGTCATGAAAACATCAAATGGGAATAGACAAAACTGAAAAATGACTCAAGAGCAAGAACAAAACCAAACCAAGCCTCTGCCTTGAATGCATAGCCCACTTTGGGTTTTTATATGGGTTTTCACTATAGTCTTTATCTTAACCTCCTTTGGCATCATCTTCCATCATCAAATTTGTGTCTTTCTCTGTTAGAAAAAGGGAAGGAGAAATAACCCTTTTGTTGACTACGATAAATCTCTCTACCTGTGCCTTTGATCCAGATTCAGCCCATCTCCTCTGGCAGCTGCATCATTCCCCACCTTCATCATTCTCTTGTATCTCTCCAACATTGAATCTCTCCCTTTCTATCATCTCCCACGCCTATCTGTATTTGCTATGCTTGTATCTCTCATATCTATATCTTTCCACTGGTGACCCCCAGTGGATACACTGGACCCCCCCACATACACACCCACACACATCCCTCTGCTTTCTAGTTTTCCTTATTTTCTTCAAGACTCCCTTCAAATTCCATCATTTGCAGAAAGCATTCTCTACTTCCACCTCCAAAGTTGTTAATGTCTTCCCCTCTCAGAATGCTTTTTATCTATTTTTATGGCTAGACAGCTTGGTGGATAAAGTGCTGGATCTTCAGTGAGTTCAAATCTAGCCTCATATACTTTCTAGTAGGTATGACCCTATATGCAAGCCACTTAACCTCAATTTCCCATCTATAAAATGGGGATAATAATACCACCTAGATACCAGGGTTATTGTGAGAATAAAATGAAATAAATTAATAAAGCACTTTGCAAATTTTAAAGAACCATATAAATACTATTACTGTTACTACTAATATACTTAATTATTTATGTAATATTTAGGTATTGAATACTTAATTATTTATTATTTCCTCCATTAGAATATGAGCTTCTTGAGGACAAAGATTATTTTTCTTTTTTATTTATTTCTTTTTTTTTTTTTTTGAAAAAAAAATATACAATTAGGGGTAGCTAGGTGGTGCAGTGGATAGAGCGCCACCCCTGAAGTCAGAAGGACCTGAGTTCAAATCTGGTCTCAGACACTTACCACTTCCAAGCTGTGTGACCCTGGGCAAGTCACAACCCCAATCGCCTCAGCAAAATAATAATAATTATAATAAATAAAATAAAATTGGGGCAGTAGATAGAGGACCAGCCTTGGAGTCAGGAAGGTATGAATTCAATCCAACCTCAAACATTTGCTAGCAGTGTGACCCAGGGCAAGACATTTAACTCCAAGTGCCTCTCAGGAAAATTAATAAATAAATAAATATATATATATATATAAATAAGTAAATAAATAAATAAATAATGCATTTAGTTTACTTTGTATAAATATTTATAAATGATATATCTATATTATAAAATAATACTTTGTAGAAAGATTTATATGATGTAATGTTTTAGTTATATATCGCACCAATATCATAGTATATCCTTATGTTATGAAATAATATTAATTATTTTCTATTTGAGGCAGCTAAGTGGTGCAGTGCTTGGAGTCTGGAAGCCTCATCTTTCTGAGTTCAAATCTAGCCTCAGAAATTTAGTAGTGGTTGACTCTAGGCAAGTCACTTCTCCCTGTTTGCTTCATTTTCCTTATCTGTAAAATGAACTGGAGAAGGAAAGGACAAACTATTTCATTATCTTTACCAAGAATGGGGTCACAAGGAGTTGGACCCAACTAACAACAAACAGCAACATTTTATTTAGGCACCTAGGACAGTGCCTAGCGTAATAAATGCTGCTTAACTGATTTGTTGCCTCTTTCACTGCTATCTATAAAGATTTACAAAAATCCTTTTTTAAAAAGCCAACTTTCTTTTGACTTTTTTTCTTCCCTTTTTTTTTTTGCTTGACTTTGTCATCCCTTCAAGCTACCAATTTTTCCCATATCACTTCTCCATTTCACATTCAAATTCCTAGAAAAATGTAATATGCATTTATTGCTTCCACTTCCCTTCTCACTTACTTTTAAGCCTTTGTAATTTAGTTTTTGAATTCTTCTTTCATCTGAAACAGTACTCTCTAAGGTTTCCAATTATCTCTTAAATCTGATGGCCTTTTTCCAGGCCTCATTCTTCTTGACCTAACTATAGCATGGCAATATTAATCCTCCCTTTCTCTTGGTTATTCTACTCTCCCTAGGCTTTTGTGAGAATACTTTTTTAGTTCTCTTCCTAAACTACACAGGACCCTGATTTATACACTGAATTCAACTGTGGCCCTGGCTCAATTTTGTGAGCAACACTTTTAAAGAAAATGAGGAAAGTATCAATTCAACAAGAATTCCTCAGGTACCCAACAGGCTGCTGAGATACAAAAAAGACCCTTACAAATGTCATTCACTGCTACAATGGGAGTATTTCTAGACCTAGAGGACCTGAAATGATTCTTAAAATTTGTAATATGCTGTCAATTGTTCATAATTCAGCATTCTAATAGCCTTCTACAATTGTTTTAGGTACTGAAAGCATAATTTGTTTCCTGTCATATAAATTCTGTGGTCAATTCCAATGAATTATCAATATATTTAAAAATCTGAAATTATAAGTGATTTTCCATACACATGGACTTCCCTCTTTTGTAAAGGAGACAGGGAAAATATCTCCTTTTTATCTCTACTTTGAGGTCACGTTTAAGCAAATTATCTTTTAAGGACCTACTTACTATGTGGTAGGTACACTGTGCTAGAGGGTATGGATACAAATACTATGAAACAATCCCTGCTCTCAAAAAATTATATTATATTCGAGATTCAATTCAATAAGCCTTATGAAGCATCTATTATGTTTCATAATTATGCCAGAATCCAAGGACACAAAACCAAACATGTATATAAAAGTTCCTACTCTCAAAGAGCTTACATTCTGCTAATGGCTACAACCAGTTAAACAGATTAGCTCAAGATAATTTCTGGAGGGAAAATACACATTTGTTTCCTAGACAAGCACTGAAAACAAACAATGACTTGGACCCAGAATTGAATAGGAAGACTAAAGTAGATTGGATAGATTGCATTTGGGAAGCAACAGCATTTTCAACAGCTCCAAGCTGTTCTGTGACACAAAGAATCTCATTTTTTAAACACCAATGTGCTCCCAATGACAGCACTGAAGAAGATGTAGTCGGAAAGAACAGGCGGAATAAACACTGAGGAAATCTTTGCTGGAGGCAACACAATTTTGAAAGCATTGAGGGATCACTTTACAAGAAAGAGAAAGACATCAAAGGAATAGAAAAGACTATATATAGATGATGCTCTCAAAAAAAAAAAATGATCATGATGACATTGCTGACTATCAACCCATATGCCTGATTTCTCCTATAAATTCATTATAAGAATAATCTGCATATATAACATTTGGTTTGATTTTAAAATATCAGCACTCTCCAGCTATCAGGACCTAAGGGCAGACTACGTGTTCAAGAGGGTGGATTTTGGTGAATCCCAGAGAGAAGTAATCCTAACAAAACATTCTCTCTGTCTATAACTTTATAAGTATCCATCCAACTTCAACTAGACATTATTAATGTTTCTGTACCACAACAGTAATAAGACCTTGTACTTCCAGAATCAGTAATCACCTAGTACACTGACTTTCCCCTTTGTACTTGGGCGAGAATCTAGTTCCAATGGACTTCTGTGGAAGCAAAGCAATTTGTTCAGGTGACCTCTTCAGATGTCAGGTGAATGATTGCCTTCCAAGCATGCCCCAATGGGTGAGCTGTCAACCCATCCGTACAAGCCTCCAGGTGTGGGATGAATGTTTGCCTTCCAGGAATTCCCCAATGGGTGAGCAGCCAAGCAAAATTGGTTCCAGGATGTAAATCATGAAACTTTAGAGTTATTTTCATTTGAATTTCTCTTATTCTTGATTTACAACTTATTTTCTTGTGGTTATTGATAGTTTACAATTCTTTGGAAAATTCTTACTATCTTTTGACAGCTTCCTTCCTTTCTCAGAGGCTAATGTTACCATTTTTACTAGACTTTTCGAAACCATGGTTAATGCTATTTAATGTTATCTCATTTGATACAGGAGATCCTTCCTCCCTCTTTCTGCCCCAGTTATTTAAGTCTTTAATACAATGACAGGGGCAGCTAGGTGGCGCAGTGGATAGAGTGCCAGTCCTGAAGTCAGGAGGACCTGAGTTCAAATCTGGTCTCACACACTTAACACTTCCTAGCTGTGTGACCTTGGGCAAGTCACTTAACCCCAGCCTTAAAAAAAAAAAAAAAAAAAAATGACAGCTTCATTGGACTTCTACTGAGCAGTCTTCACTAGTCCTTTTCAATCAATAGGGTGCTTGGGGCACCTGTTGGTAGTCTACAAAAATTTTTTAATTCAAGCTGGTCTCCTCTAGGATTAATTTTTGTTTGTCTGGTTGGTTGGTTGGTTTTGAATGAGATAATCTTTTTTTTATTATTAAATTTCTTTATTTTCAAAACATATACATAGTAATTTTCAAAATTCACCCTTCCAAAACCTGGTATTCCAAATTTTTTCCCTCCCTTCCTCCCTACCCCTTTCCCCTAGATGGTAAGTAATCTAATATATGTTAAATATATGTAATATTTACACAATTATCATGATACACAAGAAAAACCAGATCAAAAAGGAAAAAAATGAGAAAGAAGACAAAAAGCAAGCAAATAACAACAAAAAAAGTGAAAATGCTATGCTGTGACCCACACCAGTCCCCATTGTCCTCTCTCTGGGTGCACATGGCTCTCTTCATCAAAAGATCATTAGAACTGGGGCAGCTAGGTGGCGCAGTGGATAGAGCACCAGCCTTGAAGTCAGGAGGACTTGAGTTCAAATCTAACCTCAAACACTTGACACTTCCTAGCTGTGTGACCCTGAGTAAGTCGCTTAACCCCAATTACCTCAGCAAAAAATAAAAAAAGAAGAAGATGGGGTGGCATTAGATGAACACTGAGGAGTAACAGTGTAGTGCATGGATCAATAGACTTAGCATCATGAAGAATTTGGTTCAAATCCTCCCTGAGTCATTTA
The DNA here is from genome assembly GCF_048593235.1 of Sminthopsis crassicaudata. Taxonomy (NCBI): domain Eukaryota; kingdom Metazoa; phylum Chordata; class Mammalia; order Dasyuromorphia; family Dasyuridae; genus Sminthopsis; species Sminthopsis crassicaudata. Next base: position 490,406,090 of record NC_133617.1, on the reverse strand, counting down.
CTTGCCATTCAATTCTGGTAACTGACTTGACTCAACTTTCTCATCTGCAGATTAAAAGGTTGGATCATAACTCTACAACACCTACCTTGTCTATACATATAATCCTATTTACCTATGACTTTTAATGTCCATTCCACCTTTATGATCCTATGAATTATAAAAGAATAAACTAATACTCACCTACTTGCCCTAATGATGAAGAAAAAAGTAACAATACTGAAGATAGAACAGAAGAATTGAACTCATTTTAGATCCATTCATTCTCTTGCTGTATAACCCTGGATATATCTCTCTGAACTTCAGTTACCTTATCTATAAAACAGGGACTATAATTGCTATAATACCTACCTCCTGGTACTTTGGAAACCATAAGGTGCTACACAAATATGAAATAAGTGCGATTCTGGAGAAGACTTTTTTGAGAGTCCCTGGTATAACAAAAAGGTCAAATCTGTCAAATACTTAAAAAAAAAAAAACCTAACTCAGACTATCCAATGGAAGATTAAATACTGAAGATGACGCTTAAATAGTTTAGTCATAAAAATATTTGTAGCAGCTCTTTTTGTGGTGACAAAAAAAAAATTTGAAAATGAATGGATGCCCATAAATTGGGGAATGACTGAATAAGTTACGGTATATGAATGTAATAGAAAATTATTGTTCTATAAGAAATGGTGGACAGACTAACTTCAGAAAACACTGGAAAGATTTACATGGACAGATACTAAATAAAGTGAGAAGAACCAGGAAAAAAATGTATGTATCAACAGTAAGATTATATGATAATCAGCTATGATAGATTTAACTCATCTAAGCAATTCAGTGATCCAAGGCAATTCTAATAAATTTTGAATCTAAAATACCTCCTGCTTCCAGAAAAAGAACTTTAGAGACTGAGTGCAGATTGATGCTATGTTCACCTTTTTTTCTTTTTTCTTTGGTTCTTATTTTTCTTTCCCAACATGACTCATATGGAAATCTGTTAAAAATGAATGTACATATGTAACATATCAGATTGCTTGCTGTCTGAGGAAGGGGGAGATAAAAGAGGGAGGGGAAAAATTGGAACTCAAAATCTTACAAAAATAAATGTTGAAAATCATCTTTATGTGTAATTTGAAAAATAACATTTTATTAAAATAAAATTTTAAAAATACTTTGGCCATATAATGAGATAACAGAATTCATTGGAAAAGACTTTGATATTGGGAAAGATTGAAAGCAAAAGGAGGACAGCAGAGGAGGAGATAGATAGATGAATGGAGGGAGGGATGGCTAGATAGATAGATCATGGAAATAATGAACACAAATTTGGATAGGCTTCAAGAGATAGATGCATAGCTAATTTTCACAGTGGATAGAATACCTGCCCTGAAGTCAGGAGGATCTGAGTTCAAATCCAATCTCAGAGACTTAACACTGCCTAGCTATGTGATCTTGGGCAAGTCACTCAACCCCAGTTGCCTCACCAAAAATAAATTAATTTTTAATAAAAGAGATAGTAGAGAATGAAATGGTCTGAAATATGAAAAATGAAAATGGTCCATAGGGCCATGAAGATTCAGGCATGACTGAACAGCAACAACAAAACAAAACAACAACAACAACAAAAAAAAAAAAAAATAGCAGTGATACCAGTGCAATAGCAGGAGAAGAAGAAGGAAGAAGAAAAAAAAAGAAGAAACATTTATGTACCTAGAATCTCTTAGTGCTTTACAAAGATTAATTTATTTTATCCTCATTGAACCTGGAAGACAGGTGCTATTAATATTCCCATTTTATAGATGAGGAAATTGAGGCAGATTGTGAATCATTTGTCCCTAGTCACATGATTAGTGAGTGTCTGAGGACAGATTTGAACATGAGTGCTTCTGGTTCCATGCCCAGCACTTTATCCACTGTATCATCCATCTGCCTTCCTATCATTTATTTATTTTGTTACCCAAGGAAACAAATTCAGATGCCACCTTTACTGCAGGTGCTCGAGTGAAGCTTAACGGCCTGGTTGCTGACAAAAACCAGATTGATGGTGGGAGCTGAAAGAATCAGCTCCTAATTCTTTCATGCTTGAGCAACATGCAGTCTGAACAAGCTAACCATTTGCATATGTGCTGGATCCGCAAGTTAAGATCCATCCTTTCAGTTCTGATGCCAACCCCTAGGGGTGCCAAAGCAGCTCCTCAAAGCATCTCTACACAAATCATGAGCAGTCTGCCCTTGTCAGTACAAAAGCAATCAGGCCCACAGGGATGCTCAGTCTCGACAATCAAGAAAAAATCTATGGGAGGAGGGCATGTGTGAAATGAGTGAGGCAAAGTGATAGAGCAATAATTGTCCCCTTGCTGCCGCCACACTGGGGGCTCAGAATTATCATTCTGTCGGCCCCACATGTGCCTTCTGCCTTCAATGAATCCTTAGGGAAATGGAAATAACAGAGCTCTCCATCTGCCAGGCCTCTCAGTTAGAACAAGCTCCTACTAGGAGCTTGGCCAAGCCTCAATCCAGCAAACTGGCTGCTCAAGATGGTTGACAATATCTGGTCCAATCTCATGAAGGGAGGCAGCCATTTTCTAGATAAAGTGGAAAGGGTTCTGGTCTTTTTCAGTTAAAATTAAATATTTGTCTGCCAAGATTAAGTTCTATGTATAAATGCTGAGATTTGCGTATTCAGTCTGGGTTTATGGCCTCTTAATTTGAGTGTTGCTTACAGGAGTGCCAATTTCTTACTGATTCCATGTCTTGCCATTTTCTTAGCAGGTGTTAAAAAAAAAAAAAACAAGTCTAACTATGTTTAATTTATAAGCACCCATCTCATTGAAAATGTTGAGTGTTGGCATTTCAAGATTAATATTGTACATAATTATTGTGGCTGGTGGAAAGTAATGAATTTATAGATTTATTTTAATGAGGTCATCACAAAAGCAGATTCCTTAAGTAGGTAAGTACACATTGGCATCTCTGCCAGGAATGTTTTTAATTAGCATCCTGTAGTTATGGAGAGATGCTTAAAAGATGAATTCTAAGCAAGCTTGTTGGCCTCTATGTAGCATCCCCTAGTAGAGAGAGTGTTGAACTCAGGTCAGAAAGACCTTCATTCAAATCCTGCCCATGGAACTAAGAATCATTGAATCCTAAGTTAAAAAATAAAAGGGACTTTAGATGCCATCTGGTATAATATGTCATATGATTGAAGAAACTGAGGCCCAAAGAGATAAAATGACTTTCCTAAGATCATACATATGGTAGGTGGCAGAAGTGAGGTCTGCATTCAGTATTCTCTATTCCAAATCCATTAATCAACAAACATTGATTATGAACCATATGATGTGCTAGACATCAGATTAGTAGCTAGGGATACAAAGACAAAAATGAAACAATTTTTGTTCCCAAGTAGCTTATCAGGTATATCATTTTACTAGAATACACATATGTAAATACATATAAGATTATTCTAGGGTGAGGTACTAGCAACTAGGAAAATCAGAAAAGGCTTCATGGAGGCAATTTTTAACCTGAGCTCTTAAAAAAATTTTTAAAACTGGGAAATCAAAATTTTTTCCAATGTAAGTGTATTGGCAAGTCACTTGACCTCTCTCTCCAATATTTTTCTTATCTGTAAAATTAGGCTATGTGACCTTGGACACCAAATGTAAAAGTCACCAAATGAATGAATGTTATCTTCTTATTACATGTCAGGCTATAGATTGGAGATGCAAATAAAAAAAATTAATTTAAGATCTCATTCAGGCAAAAAAAATGCATTTTTCATAATTATAAGTTGTAGTTTAATTGGTTGAGGAAGTTGTCTTGCTGGGAGTTCCCTATACCAGTGAAACTATAAGTAAGAAAGAAAGAGCCTACTGTTATTAGAAGTCCATTAGAGGCTTCCTAAAGAGATTGGAAGCTCTTCTCTATTGGCAGTCAGTGGAACAACTAGGTCAGAAATCAAAGGTTTCTGACTTTCAGTCCAACTTTCCATTCTCTTCTCCCTGCCTGGGAAGTTGATATGATATCTTATATTCATCTCCCTCTTTATCATCCTTTTATAATGCAGTTTATGTCTGGACCACTATATTACATGCTCAGTAAAATAAGTTAATCAAAGGGAGTCTTTATTTGCTTTGAGTCCTCATAAAATTTACTTTCTAAAATGGATAGTTTAACACTAACATGAACAAAAGAATATTAATAAAGGCTAGAACAAGAAAATTAACATCTATTAAAATAGACTTTTGGGTTTTTTTCTGATAGGTTTGGTGGGGATTTTTGTTTTTCTGTTATTTTGGGATTTATTGGTTTGTTTGTTTTGATCAAACCATAAAATAGATATTCTGGATTTAGGTTTTAGTTTTGTTTTTCCATATACAGAAGGGCAAGAGAGAAGGAAGGGGGAAAGCATTTATATTTTCCCTACTATTGCCTAGAACTCTGCTGAGCTCTATACAAGTATTCTCTCATTTAAAAACAAATGTCCTATCATTTGGCTCCAAATTTTTCAAGTTGATAGTTTCATGGATTTGGAGCTAAAAGAGAATGTCAAAGGTCATCTAGTCTAGCCTCCTTACTGTATAGATTATGATAGTGAGGCCCAAAAAATTAGGTTAATTGCCTAAGGTCAGTAAAAAGAGCCACCAAAAGTTTTTCTGACTCTAAATCCCATGCTCATTCACCTGTACCACCATGCTTTTTCTAATTTTTTAGGAGTATATTTCTTCTTTCATTTTATTAAACCCCTGCCACCATCCCTTCTATCCTAATTTTACCACTGGAAATGGGGGGAAGGAGGGGGTAACAGGGTAAGTTAAGGGGAAAGTTAAAAAGGAGTTACCAGAACTTCAAGAGTTTAAAAGAGGGAAATGATCATTAATGATTTAATGTCAGAAGGCCTGGATTTGAAAGCCAGTTCTTCTATTTATGTCCTAAGTATTTTTGGACCATAGAGTTTTCATCTGTAAAATGAAGGATATGGACTAGAAAACCTCTGGGCTTTCTTCTACAATGGGAAGGTCCCTTCCAACTTTAGATCCCCAAAAGCTTAATCCACAGAAAGATCAATAGCACAAAAGGCTGAATAAGTAACCCAAGAACTCAAGACTGGACCCCCCAGTCTGCTACTAAAGACAACTTCCTTCTAAGAATTGAGTATAAAAGTCTTGTCACAATCATTCATATTCATTACGCAATAAAGACAGACAATGAGAATTTGCTGCCCAAACAATTCAAAAGAAAAATCACTGTGTCCCTGGAATCTGGCTTGTTCATCTTCAAGCTTGCAGTGGAAAACTTGTGCCTGTAAGGCCTGTGGGCAGCTGTTTATGTAACTAATTGGACATTCACATAAATATGAAAATGTAGACAGGGGCAGGTTCCCATTCCTCTCTGTTCTTTGGCCAGAGCTGTTTTTTTTAACTCAAGAAGCAGATATGCTTGAGAGAGATGCACAGTTTAGAATCTGGCCCACAAGCCTCCTAGGTTGTATACTAGCCAGTACACTTTTTATTTTGTGTTAAGAGGGTCTGGATTTCTTTTAAAAGTTCTAACATTGAAATGAGTCTATTTCATTTATCTGGAAAATTGTTTCTGTGGGACATCTCTTCCCCCAAAGATGATGTTGGACAAACATTTTGCCGATGTACATCTCTATTTGCTACTGGTTCCTTTTGCATGGATGGTTGTCTTTGGCAGCCCAACTACAACAGGATATGAGGGACCAGGAGCCCCTTAACAACCCCCAGATGCCATATGAAGTTATCCGGAGGTGTGTAGAGGCCACATTAATTTCCAGTCTCACAGCAGCCTCTCAGTGACCTCCAACAGGCCAGCTTTGTTTTCTCTTCCCTGCCTATAATTAAAGCAGAGACTCTGGTATGGGTGTGGTACAACCCTCAGAGTCATTTGACTCCCTTTTGCTGGGACAGATGGGGTGAGTTGCATTTAACTTAGACTCCTACTCTACCCAAGCATTGGACCCGATCACTTTATAGGCAGTAGAGAGCGTGGGGAGCAGCCATGAAGAAAGAGAATTAAGGGAAAACAGAGAAGAACCAAAGTTAGGTTCTACAGAGCCAAATAAAGCAGCATTTCTGGACCCTCTGTTTCCAACTTTTTTGCCATCTTCCCAGTTGACCATTCAGTTTGGGCATCTGTATTAGACTGACCAGAGAATGTTTCCACATTTGCTTCTGTGATATCCTGAGTTTCTATAAAATGGAAAGAATAATATTATTATGAACTACTTCAAATTGTTGTTGTGATGAAAATGCCTTGGATTCCATAAATCAGAGCAACTCCTAAGAGGAGTGGGTGGTCAAAAATTTTTTCAGGGGTCTCTATAGAAACAATTTAATTTATATATAAATATATATATATATTGCAAAATCCATAAAACCTTGTGAAGTATAGTGATTTAGAATAATGGGTAAAGGAGAGATTGAGACACAGAGACAGAGGAGAGAAAGAGAGGGGAGGGGTAGTCTCTATCTATCTCCTCTTTACCCATAATTCTAAATCACTGTACTTCACATCTATGGATCTATGAATTTTGCAGCATATATTTAAATTAAGCCATGTATTGTTCAATCAATGTCCATGGAGTTTCTTAAAACTGTCTAGCAAGCAGGGTAAGGAGAGCTACAAACATCTCTGAGGGGACAGGAAGCATTCTCAGCAGGGTGGTGGGTGATATTATGGATTACTCCTGGGTCTTGAGTGTACGTCAATGAGTAGGCAACTGTCGTGTCAGGATTCTGTGGCTGGTGTCATCAGGTGAACAGGTCTAGCAGAGCTTCAGGTAGGGTGAAAGAAGCCCACACATGAATCTCAAGGGTGGGCCATGGGCAGCTGGAGAGACCATATGGCAGCTACTGAGCCCAAACCCTAACGTCTAAGCCAAAAGCTCCTGAGTCTCCAGGGTATCTAATATCCTCTCCTCTCAGCTAGCATATAAGCAGGTGGAGGTGGTTTGGAGAGTGGAGAACCAATTTCCAGGCTAAGGTCAAGGGCATAACCATTTTTTTTTCCTGAGGCAATTGGGCTTAAGTGACCTGCCCAGGGTCACACAGCTAGGAAGTGTAAAGTATCTGAGGCTAGATTTGAGCTCAGGTCCTCCTGACTTCAGGGCTGGTGCTCTATCTACTGCACTACCTAGCTGTCCCCATAATCAATGTTAAAGTAGAGATTTTGGTAAGTTGTATGGTAGTTACTGCTGCTATCCTCCAGAGTTTAAAGGCTAGGGCCAGGACAAGGGCCTGCCTCCCCAAGTTTAAGGCTGCCATAACACTCTATAGAAAAGCAAGTTATTACTGTGGTCATTGTTTGTCCTTCGTTCTCAAAGAGGACCATGACTTCATGGAGGTGTTCCTATGACATACAAGTGAATTGGATCTAAGTGAGGGAGGGCTGAGCAAGGTCACCTGATTCACCTCCAGAGCTTTTGGGTCCAGTGGCCAGACATAGATCAGGATGACTGGAAATGGCCCTGGATACAGTGAGAATCTTTGGTCTTTTTAAGCTAAGGTCTTTAATGGGTCTAATTTTGACTAAGGAAATGCCCAATCAGTGATTAAGTCTAAGTAAAAATGAGGCAGAAAATAGCTTCTTTTACCTGTCCAGGTATATAGTAATCAGATATATATACCCCCTCATATACAATCTCAAATATATAATCAATCTGAGAGGGGAAGAATGGGTTGCTATCACTCTGGAATGAGAGATCTTTTGATTTTGTTTTTGGTTGTTTTTTTTTTCATTTTAATAATATTTTATTTTTCAACATTCATTTTTATAAGATTTTGAGTTCCAAAATGTTTACTCCCTGCTTCCCTTAACCCTCACCAACACAGCATGCAATATGATATAAATAAATTACAATTACTTTTAATATATTCTCATATTAGTCATGTTGGGAAAGAAAAATCAGAATAAAAGGGGAAAACCATGAGAAAGAAAAAAACAAAAAAAAAGGTAAAAATATGTTTTGATTCACATTCAGTCTCCATAATTTTTTCCTGGATCAGCCAAGGTATTCTCTTGGGTCATTGTATTTCTGAGAAGAGCTGTCTATAATAGTTGATCATAGGATGAGGGATCTTTAACTTTCTAAATAATTCCCTTATACCTAATTCTGATCCAATGAGTCCACTTAAATCTGGAGCATCTTCCCCTCACGCAGCATGCTTTTGGGCTGTTAGGACCATTTTACAACTAGTTCTCCCTCCTACCTATTTACTCAGGTAAAGATAAATGGAAGAGAGTAATCAGTCTGTCAAGAAGCATTTATTAAGTGCACTATGTTAACACTGGGGAGAAAAAAAAGCAAAAACAGTCCTCACCCTCAGGGAGCTCACATTCTAATAGGGTGATACATCATATAAATGACTAAGTATATACAAGATATATTCAGAATAGAGAGAAGGGAATTTGAAAAGAAAAGCATTCATAATCAGTGGTACCAGGAAAAGCCTATAAAAGGCTTTGAGCTGAGCCTTGAAGAAAATAAGGGAAAACTAAGAGGTAGAAGTGAGGTCATTCCAGGCAGTAGGGACATCTAGGCAAAGTCAAAGCATAAAAAGACAGGATTTATTTTCTAGGAACTGTAACTAGGCCAGTGGATCTAGAATGTATGAAGGAGAGTTATTTGTAAATACTGGCAATCTCTGCAGTTTGTATATTTTTTTACTCTTTTGATTAACTTATAGGTTTGAAAAAAATATTTTTCACACAAATAAAGTCTAAAACTAGTCCACTCTATTTTTCCTTTGTGAAGGATACTAGTATCAGGAACATCATGCTGATCTTAGAGTAATCCCCAATGCTTACCCCTGTGTAACTCAGGACAAATCATTGAATCTCAGTTTTCTCATCCTTCAAATGGGATAATAAGCCATATATCTTTTATTATTGTTATTATTATACCATACTGTGGGAGTGTTTATTTTATTCCATTAATTAAAAATAAAATAAATGGACATATTTTAAAGGATTATTATGAAGAAAGAAAGTTATTACCCACTTATTTATGGGTGAATACAGATAAAAGGAAGATTTTATTTCCAGGGTACTCCATGTAGTGGAGTAAATATAGGGTTTTAATGAGAAACTAAGGTTATGTTTACTTCATTCCCCATTTTACAGATGGAGAAGACTGAGAGACATTAAAAAACTTGTTCACATTGGTATAGCTATAGTCTCCATCTCTGATTCTGATTTTTCCATTGCTCAGTGGCAGCCTTTAATCCCTATTCCTGACCCCCAACCCTTTCCAGCTCTACATTATGTTTCCTTTCTCTCACTAGAATGGAAATGTCTCAAAGATTGGGGGTGGGGGATCTTTTTTTTTTTTTTTTTTTTTTTTTTTTGCTTATATTTGTATCCTTAGTGCTTAGCATGATACCTGGTACATAGTAAGAGTTTATAGATGCTTTATCTTTCTGAATGTCTATAGATGGAGGAAAAGAAACTCAATTTTTAAAACTCAGTTCTTAAAAATAAGTTCATTTTCCCAATATCTACTTTTTGTATACTCCCGAAAATAAGGTAACAACAGATCTTGAAGATTTGGCACTATCATCAACTTTTTTTGTTTATTGCTCAGTCATTTTTTGGTTGTATCTAACTTTGTAATTCCATTTTGAGAGTTTTCTTGGCAAAGATACTGGAGGGATTTACCATTTCCTTCTCTAGCTCATTTTGCAGATAAGAAAACTGAGGTAAATAGGGTTAAATGACTTGTGCAGAGTCACATGACATAGTAAGTGTCTGAGACCAGATTTGAAATCAGAAACATGAGTCTTCCTGACTCCAAACCAAGCCCAGCATTCTATCCACTATGCCACCTCGCTGACCCTTTTATATTTCCATTTATTAATATATTCCTCTCTCCCACCACGTCCTGTAAGCCATCCATGAGAACAAAGATTTTTAAAGTATATGCAATATTCCCCATCAACAGTCCCATACCTATTCAAGAAAGGAAGGGAGAGAGGCATATTTTCTTAATTCTTCTCTAAGGTCAGTATGATCATCATGATTATAAAGCATTCAGTTCCATTTTTTTTTAATTGTTCTTTTCTGTGTCCATTGTAGCTGTTGTGTATATTGCTTTCCTGGTTCTGATTACATCATTCTGAATCTTCCAATTACTTTCTGTATTCATCATGTTCATTGTTTCTTACAACACAGAAATATTCCTGTTTCACATTCATGTACTACAATTTGCTTAGCTAATTTTCAGTGGCTGCATATTTTGCTTGCAGTTGTTTTGTTTTGTTTTTCATTGTTGTTTTTACTACAAAAAGGCTTTTTACTTAAGTGAATGTAAAACTTTACTTTCTGTTTTTGACCTTATTAGACAGTGGGATCTCTAGGGATAAAAGTATGAATACTTTAGTCATTTTTTTTTTATTTTAGCAAATCACCATTTAACTTATCATTCATCCTGGGCTCTGGCAATGAAAAGTGATCTGGTGTCTTACTCAAATGGATCACTTTCTAAAGATCAGTTTTATGTTTAATCCTAGATTGCAAACTCCCAGAAGTGTCTATTAATCTCATTTTCCCTAGCTGGATTGAGGAATCTAGAAATGTTTTGAGGTATTTAAATATATCAGACTGTGGAAAGAGGGAGAAAAAAAGGAAGGGACAGGAGATAGGAGAGAGGAAGGGAGAGAGGAAAAGAGAGAAAGATAAGGATGGATGAAAGGAAGGAGTAAGGAACTGAGGAAGAGAAAGGGGGTAAGAAAGGGAGGAAAAAAGGGAAAGGGGGTGATGGAATTGAAAGATGAACTTTGAAAGCATAGTTTCTGAAGATTGTGATTTCCATTTGAAGAAATAAACTGCCTATTGAAATTTTTTTTAAAAGGAGGGGAACCATTTGTTTCAGGTCACACTATTCAGTCCATTTAAAGAAGACATAAATTTTAAGGAAGTAAGAATAAGTCTGGGATCATTCTGTATCATAACTCTCAAGGACGTTGTGGTTGTTGTTGTTGTTATTGTTTTCCTTTTCTACCTCCAACTTTACTCTGTAGTAAGTGGGTAAAACCACCAGAAATTGGAACAACTCTGATTGCTTCTGTCAGAAGATCTCATGTTGTTTTCTTAGCAAAAGATAAACTTTTTGAATTAAGTCAGGGATTCTCTGGCCTTCTCAATGTTGTTCCTCTTTCAGGGTGAGAGGTAGCTCACACTTGCCAAATGGCAGCTTAGGCTTAACTCCCTATTCTAGCCAATTCACTGAGCTTTTTGTTCATAGTGGGCATTCTCTGAGGTGGGTCCTGCTTGGCACTTTGTCTCATTGAAGCCCCTTAGAGAAAAATAGATACTTACTTTTAACAGGCAAATCAGTAGGAGGTCAAAGAAGGGGTCCTTTCGGGAAGCCCCTTTGGCCTTCTCTGACTTTTAAAATCTGTAACACATAAGGACCAGATCCAAAAATATGTCATTGCCTCATAACTTTCTAAAGGTCCAACTCTGAGGGCTCCTGGGAGAAGAGAAGTTGTTGTTGTAAGGTCAGGATTTAGAATTGGCAGCTGGAGAAGTTCAGGGTCTCTCTAGAGTGTCTCCATTTTTTCTTTCTTATGCAAGCAATCGCTATGAAGTCTGGCTGCCCTCAGAATGACAAGGCAGTCATCATGCATGGCTATGTGAGACTGAAGTAAACAACTGGCTTTTGTTCACCAGGGGAATACATTGATGACCTGGGCCACTGCCTACCCTGTGAAGCTTCTTGTTCCACATGCCGGGGTCCAACTCAGGAGAACTGCACTAGCTGCCCGATTACAAGGTAATGGTAACAATAATAACTGTCATTTATATATTGTTTTAAGAGTTTCTCACATTTCATATTCTCATATCTCATTTTATTCTTATAACAATCCTGTGATTTTAATTATTCCTATTATACACATGAGAAAACTGAGACCAAGAGAGCTTAAGTGACTCATTCATCTATTCTTCATCAAGTTGACCCAGGGGAGATTCCCAAGGGAAAATGGAATTCCCCCACTATTATAGCAGTTCATATTCATTAGCTTCACAATGTTCATAAAGCCAAATGCACAGTTTTTCTAATTATCAGCCAGACCACCTTGGCCAGATCCTGTTTGCTTTTTAAGAAAATTTGGTTCAACATTTATTGAAAATATTTATTTGCAAGACCTTTTATAGATTGTAGAAGATGCAAAGATGAAAAAAGATACTAATACTCCCTTCCCTCAACCTTATAATCTAAAAAAGGGGGATCCATGTACTGATAATCCTGTGGCATGACTTCATCAATTTAGGAGCTCCCTCTAAAAGTACAGATTGTAGCCCTTCCATTTCTTCTCATTGATTCATATGGATTTTAAGACAGGAAGACTTGTGCTTGAATTCTATCCCAGGTACTTACTAGCTGTGTGATCCTGGAAAAGTAACCTAAGCTCTTTAGGTTTCAGTTAACTAAACTGTAAAAAATGAGAAAGTTATATCCATAAGTTTAGTTCTATCATCCCAAATCCGTAAATATTCATGAAGCATCCATTTATCTTGTCAGAGGTCTATCTCTCATGTTTAATATTTTGTAGCAATATCTATTAGTTGGTGTATCCGGTTTTTTTTTCTTAGTTTAAATAAAACTTCATGATATATTTTGTTTTTATGTCATTTATCATTTTCCCAGTGCCTTTCCTTCTTTTACTCCAAAGTCATCTCATAAAGCTCTTTTAAAAGAAAACTTCTCATATATATATGATTACCCCATCTTCTAGTATGTCATTCATGTCCTTGACAACATCTTTTACACCATTTTGCAAATCATCATTGAAAATATGATCTAATCCATTTAAACCTATAACATACCTTTATATTGCCATAGAGATTACTTATTATTTTACTTTATAATTTTTTAACTTCAGATGCAGGACAAATAAAGAGAAGGGCATCTATGGCAACAAACATTGATTTCTTGCTGGTATGTGGTTGTTATATAGATTGTGGATTTCTTTCAAGTCCCAGGATAGGGGAAAACATAAGAAATTGAGAGGAAGTTGCTTCCACAGTCAGACTCTTCACCTTAGTGTTCTTTCCTGGAGTCTCACTATCCTTTTTGTGGAGAGGAGCAGAACAGGGAATAGAGGAGGGGTAATTCACACTGTCCATCTAAACTACACTTTCCAGAAGCCATGCAATTATATAATAGCATCTTTCCATCCCCATGGGGAAATCAATATAAATACCCAGTTACTTCAGTAAATTAATACAATACAAAGTAGACTGTGATGGGGCAAAGGAGAGGTCCAGACAAAGAACTCTCAGGAAATTTGAGAAGGGAGGAATGACTTTTTACCTGAGTTTGATTTATAAAGGCTTAATATGGAAAGAGGCATCTCATGTGAGCCTTGAAAAAAAGGGAAGTATATTCACAAGCCAAGACATGAAAGAATCATTTTCTAGCTATAGATTAACATATGGGGGCAGAATGAGAAGGGGAAAGAACTTATAGATCAGTATGGCCAGAATAGAGAGTATGTGAAGGGAAATTATGAAATAAGGGCAAAATAGTAGACATATGTACTATTATTATTTAGAATAATTCCTGAGATTTAGAGTTTCAGAGAATTTTCTGAGTCAATGAGATTTTAAATGACTTGTGCATGGTCATAAAGCCAAATTTGTCAGAGACAAAGCTCTTCTTGTCTATGGGGCTGGTTCTTCATTATTAGGCCACATTTTCTCCTATTTCTAAAAGAGGAAATTGAGAACCAGAGAAACGGAATTATTTGACTAAGGTTACCCAGCAAGTAAATGACAATGATACAGTTAATAACCATAAGACAGTTAAAAAAAAAAAAAAAAAAAAACCAAGAAGACCACCTCCAGAGCAATGGGTGGATCCACTATGGAATAATTTTGGAAAGACATTGATGAGAATTACAGAGCTCCGTAGTAAGATCTGTATCTTCCACCTGTAGAGGGAGTCTTATATGGTCAGGTTTTCTGCCACGAAGTCACTCAGCCTTTTTCTATTACCTTGGATTATGAGCTCTTCTGGAGCAGGAACTCTTTTTTACCCTTCATTGTACCCCCAGGGTTTAGCACAGTGTCTGGCACATAGTAGGAACTTAAAAATAATTACTATCATGTGCCACTGCCTCCTGGGTTGGATCCAAGTTTTAACTACCCAGTAAGGGAGTTTATATTTTATTCTTTAGGCAGAGGGGAATTACTGTCACTTTTTGAGCAGGGGAATACATGGGAAGATCTGTGCCATAGGAAGATTATGCTGACCTCTATATGGATAATAAGGCAAGAAGACTTATTATCAGATGTATTTAAAATGATTTAGGTGAGAAATTATATTATCCTTAACTAAAAAGAAGTGAGGGAAGAGGTAGAGATAGAAATGAGAGATGCAGAGAGGTAGAACATATATAACAATCAGATTGAGGAAGAGAACAAAGTCAAAGATAACATAAAGGATTTGACCCTGAGTGGTTGGGAAGAAAGTGAGGTCAACTATGAAAAATAAAAAAAGTTGGTTTTAGAGGGAGAAAAAATGATATCTTTTGATATTAGAATCTAGACCAAAATCAGGGGTGATGTTTTAAAACTGCTGAGACCTATTTTCTCTCCTTTAACTTGATATACCTCTAACAAGTAATGGGAATTACTATGGATTTAGAGTATCTATAGCTTATCCAAAAGCTTCATTTTACAGATGGGGAAATTAAACTTAGAGTTTAAATACTTTGTGCAGGTTCACAGAATTAGTATTAGAGGGAAGATTTGAACCCAAGTTTTCCTCACTCCATGGCCGAGTTCTCTGTCCACACTATACCATGATGAAGTCTTTCCATTTTGATTCTTTATTATGGGGTAACCTTGGATCTAGGAAATTGCCTTACAATGAATGGAGAAGTAAACTCTGACTTGTAATATCTGCATCTTTTCTTTTGTCATTTCATTGGATTAATTATGCTTTCTTACAAAACACTGAAATTAAAGCAAAAGTCCTTTTAAAAAGAAATTGATAGCTATCTTGTAGGGGAAAGGGAGAAAAAAGAAAAAAAAGATATTTAACTGATAACTTTTATATTTAAATAGAATAGCAAGTTGTACACGGTAGATTTTCAGTTTCATGTATGATCATTTTTTTTAAATTATATTATTACAAAAGTGTTTGTTTTATTCCATAAATTAAAAATAAAATAATTAAATATTTAAGATGATAATGTAAACACAAAGGAGGCAACTTATTATATAGCATGCCCTGTCCTCTGAAGAATTTTCAGAAAGTGAGATGAATTTTACGTAAAGACCTAAATATCAGAATTGCAAGTAGAAAGCTCTGGACATGGGACAACTACTTCAAACTGCATGCAGTGAAAATGGCACAAAGTATGCCCTAAGATATGGCTGATGATAGAAAGTTTATTTCACTTTACCATCCAGCAGTTTCAACTGTTAACTAATTACCTTGGCAGACTAAGTACTAAGCTCTGTTCTTTCTATGTTATTGAAGGACTGTCTACAAGGTCCATCAGTATTCCCTAAATGTGATATCCTGAAGCAAAGCCCCAATCACCCCTCCCCAGTTTAACCTACTAAAGATAATCAACTAATTATAAAGCATTCAAAAATTACTTTTGCTCTCATTCAAATCCAAAAATGTTTTGGTCCACTTCTATGGACTTCTGGGAACAGGAATTCTTTTTTCCTGGTCTTGATTCCATTAGAACATTTAAGTACCGAGAAATTACATTAAGGACTATTGTGAGTGGCTTTAATTACGGAAAACCAACAAAGGAAAACAAAAGATATAATAACTCGGTCCTGAGATCATCCGTTCCAGCACATATCAAACACACCACACACTGGAACGTCACCCTAGGGAGTTCTCGTATAGTTACCCCCAACACTGAGGACAGTATCTCTGCCCAGCTATTTAAGGTCTTGATTCTGACTTTGCCTCTGCTCTCTATGATTTCTATTAGACCTGAATGGCTGATTGCAATTTGGTAAAGAAAAAATCAGGATGACCTGAAATTTGAGTGATAAGGCTCTTAGATTTCCTGATTCACGTGAGGAGGCTTGGCCTAGGGCCATTGTGATCTGAACAGGGTGACTAAAACTGTCCCACAGATAGCTTTAAAGAGAATACCCCTCATCTCCTTGAAGCCCCAAAGGAAGCATCCATCCTCTTCTTCTAAGGAAAATTTGTTACTCTCCTTGTAAATAAAAGCAATGGGAAATGTGACTCTTCCAAAAGTTGCCAAGCAATTTAACAAGAAAGATAGACACTGAGACAAAAAAAGAGAGAGGCATTGAAACAGACAGAGATAGACAGTCAAGAGACAGAGACAAAGACATTAGAGGAAGATACAGAGAGACAAAGACATTGAGTTTTATTTTACTATTTTGTTCTCTCTCATTCCCCCCCACCCCGACCATGCTTTTTATTTTCTACTAAAAACTTGACAAAGCTGTTCAGATTTAGGAAAAGATCAAGACCCATAGACAAATAAATAGTTTCTTTCTTCTACAAAATATGGTTTGATTTTTTTTCAGGGTCCTGCCTTCTTCCATTTCAGTATGGCTCTAAAAGGCACCTCAAATTGAAGATACTCACAAGAGTATCTGTCACAAGAGAGAGATCCAGATCGGAGATAAATGACTTTTTAAGTTAGAATTCTCTTTGGTGTGTCTAAAGGATAAAGTGATGATGTGTTTTATGTGTTCCCTTTCCCTTCCTACTCTCTCCAACTGGATTTAGTAAGAAAGTGAACACATCAGATGAATATACTCCCTTTTTCCTTTTTTCATGTTAAATTTCTCTTCAGGTAGGCTTTTCGTTTGAAAACCTCGAAAGCTCTAATTTAGGTCTATGGTCCCATCCTCTCCACAGCTATCAACATGACCACATATTGGGAACATTAAGAACAATCATTCCTTGATAAATCTTTCATGCTTAAAAACCATAGCTAGTTTGGAACTATGGCTTAAATTATCAGTCAGACCACTGAATGGTGCTTTCTCTTTGTAGGTTTAGTAAGGGTGATAAGATAATTTGCCCTTTGGGGGATGTGAGGGCTCAGTGATGACATGGACAGCCAGATGTTTGTGAGTGTACCTCTGGAGGGATCTAAAAGTCAACAGTAGACAGTATTGCTGGCTGCAATAGGGGCAGATCCTATGATTCAGTCTAATCAGTGTTGGGTAGTCAAAAATGGGGAAAGGAACAAAGGCTTACTAATCTCATAATAAAATAGTGCAGAATAAAGATTTGGGTTCAAATCCTGGCTCTATAAATTATTACCCATAGGACCATGACAAATTATTGACCTCTCTAAGTTTCCCTAAAAGAGAAGTAAGATTGTTTGGTCTCTATAGTTCCATCTTCCATGATACTATGATCTATGATCTATGATAGCAGAAGGCCAGATTTGGTCCTTGGTCTGTAATTTGTTGTTTCTGATGCAGTCTAAATTCTTCATTTTAAAGATGAGGACACTGAGACCTATAAATGATTTACCTAAAGTCACAAAGTATATAGCACAGCAGGTTCACAAATTCCAGATCTTCTGATTCCAAGTCTAGGTCTTTTTCAACTAAAACCATAACATCACAGATGGAGACCTAGGAGGGTCT